>NW_005841866.1:2477771-2496057 GCF_000455745.1 Alligator sinensis
ACTGCAGGAAATGGGGGGAGGGGGGTGGCGTCGGGGGGAGGGGGGCACTGCGCCGGCCAGACCTGTTGCAAACAAGCCCCTGGGAGACATGCACATGTACCCGCACGCACGCGGGTCCCAGCCACTTTCCCGCTACTTTCACGTGCAGGGCAGCGGCCCGAGCCCGCGCCTCCCGCCGCAGGTGAAGCAGCCCCGCAGTTCGGCCGGCCCCGCGCCGCGCTCCCTCCCCTGCTCCTGCTGCCCGCCCAGGTGCGCGGGCTCTGCAAAGTTTCCGCCGGCCTGGGAGACATGCACATGTACCCGCACGCACGCGGGTCCCAGCCACTTTCCCGCTACTTTCACGTGCAGGGCAGCGGCCCGAGCCCGCGCCTCCCGCCGCAGGTGAAGCAGCCCCGCAGTTCGGCCGGCCCCGCGCCGCGCTCCCTCCCCTGCTCCTGCTGCCCGCCCAGGTGCGCGGGCTCTGCAAAGTTTCCGCCGGCATCCAGCGCTGCGCAGGGAGGGAGGGAGAGCTGCTGCCGCGGGAAAGCAGGGCTCGGTGTTCAGCAACAGGAGGTGCCTTCTTTTTTTTCCTTTCCCTTCCTCCCGGTGTTTAAAAAAAAAATAAAAATCCCCCACCCTGCTTAAGACGCAGGAGGATTAATTTGCAGGGAAGTGCGGCTCTGTAACCGTGTACCTGACACGCTTTCCAGGGGCTCTCCAGAGCAGGTCAGCTTCTCTCTTCCACTCCTATCTATTTTTGTCTTGCTCTTCTAAAATAAAACAGCCCATCATTTGAACTCGAAATGAATCTCATTTCTCGCTTTTTTTTTTCGAGGGGAGGAGGTAGTGAGGAGAGGCTGGGAGGGAAGCAAATGCATGGTCTGCAGAAGGGTTTTGTTTGCCCAATACAAATACTTTTTGGAGGGGAGGGGGGGCAGAGACAATAGCCAAGTGCCTCACTCAGATGGTCTAATAAAAGATATCACATTCATCCCAAAAAACCCTTGATCTCCCACTGCCTGTCAGAGTTGGCTGTCGGGTCTCCACATGCCTATGTGCCTATACACAACGTATGTAACTAGGCACGTGTGTGCACTGTAGGGGTGTGTGTGTGTGTGTGTATATAGCCATGTATGTATGGTTTGATTTATGTATAATAGCGCGTATAAAGCTTTTCAAGGTGGCTGCAGTGTAAAAAGTAATGACTTTATTACCCCTGAAAGGTTCTGTGGTTCACATTTAACAATCTCCTGAATTACAATTCATTACGCAGTTAGTGCGCTCTCCAGCCGGCCCCCATCAGCATACCTATCTGTGGTTATTCCCAATAAATAACAGGCAGCTTCCTATTGATTTTCTTTTAAAAAAATCATGGGAAATTAAGCGCTTAGTTACAACGAGGTCTGCTTTCTTATTGCACTGTCTCTGCGATTCCAGGGGTGACTTCCTAAACCGCATCTTAAAACAGACATTAAAAAGCCCATTTTGACTGATGCTCTCGTGAGTGGCAGCGGGACTTTCTGCCATTAGCATATCCTTGATTCCAGCATCATAAAAAGCCTCGAATGAAATGGAAAGCCTTTCCCTTAAAACAATATTTCATCTTGTCTGGGTAATTATGAATATTGGCATTTGATCACAATAGCGCTGCCTCTCGCGCGCGCTCCCTCTCTCTCCCCCAGCACTTTGCATTGTCATGTGATTGCAGGAAGATAACTAACCTCGAGGAAAATAAAATAAGGGAGTCAGGAGGCATCTTTAATAGATCACCCCCGATGAAGAAGGCAGGTGGGGGCTTTATTGCATTTTTAGGAAAAGGGAGAGCTGTTCTTTCTGGAGGATACGTGGACACAAAGTAACTCAACTTCCAGCCCTTGATGTGGCTTTGGGCGGGTAGGAAGTGATTCAAGTGATTTTTCTGGCAGTCCAGTTAACTGCTTTGGGGGCTGCTGATTCCATTCCTGCCTTGCAATTACGGTCCCTGGGCTGCCTCTAACCCCTTTGGTGTATCTTGTGTGTAAACTCCGAGCTAATAGCCCTCTTTTGAATGAAGGGGCTTTTCTGAGCACTTCCTGCAGTATATATTCCGGCTCTGATCTCTGTGTTTAATGGCCAAGTCCTGGTTTATGCTTTATAATGTGTTGACAAGTTTTCTAACAGACTTTCTGAAATAATGCACATATATTCACGTCGGTTAGAAACTCCACAGTATTTTTAGAGTCGAGTAGATCTATATCCTAATGCACTGAGAGAGAGTGTAAATCATAGAGGATTTCATAGCCCTTTCAGTAGTTTTCTGTATGAAGTATGAGCAGCGTGGCCTCCAGACGTAACCTTTTAGAAAAAAAGACAGTGCTTTTATTTTATGGTGTAAAGTGCTTTTAGCTCCAGGGCTCTGAACGTGAATGTGGTCAACAAACAGCTCCTGCCAGAGAGCTTGCTGAAAAGCCCCTGTGCTGGGGACCTGCCTGCCGGGGAAGGGTTAAACGCGGGTTTGGCTGGAGATGCTGGGATGAGGAGGCGATGGGCACTGGCAGCCTTTGGAGCCCACCCTTCTGGGACTGCACCACGCATAGCCTGGCACGCAGGGCATCTCTCCCTGCCCAGGGAAGCTGGAGCCCAGGCTTGTGTGGCAGCTGCCATCGCCTCCCAGGGATGCTCGGCCGCCCCCTCGCTGGGATCCTGCGAGCGGCCGCTTGTCCCGGGACCCTGGGAAACAAAACACTCAGCAAACAAGCCCTCCACCTCCCCCGGCTGTCCTGTCTCAGCACCTGGGGCTCTCCATTCAGTCCAACCTCTGGATGCAGCCCACCCTGCCCCAGCACTTTGGCAAGGCTGTGCCGTTTCTCATGCCAAGGAGCAGAGCAGAGATCTCTCCCTGACCTCAGCCCGTCGTGCCAGTGCTTGGTGGAGCAGTGCTAGCGGGATCATCGGCTTGCACTTCCCCTCGCCCCCTACGCCTTCCCCCGCAGCCAAAGCACAACAGCCTGGTGTGGGCAGGCAAGACAGCAGGCCTGAGCTCGGCAGTGCGTGCCGCGGCTCCAGGTCTTCAAAGCCATTCACTTCAAGCAGGGAAGCAGTGCCATTCCCCGTCGTCCTGGAGGGGGAAAGATGACTAAGATGGGACAGCTCCTGCCTGCGTTTAAAATAAGCACGTGCTTCAGTGCTTTGCAGGATCAGGCCATCTTGCAGGATCAAGCCCATAGCCCGATGTCGTCTTCGTCTCTGCCTATTTAGGGGGGCTGACTTCAGGGCTTGCACTGAAATTATGCTAAAGCTCTCCTTAGACTCTTGCCCAATTTTAATTAATGGTAGAAGGGGTTTAATTACCAGCAGGGGTTTTATGACATACATTAGAAAAGATCTGGAAGCAAGGACATCGACACCTGTCGGTAGTTCCTTCGTACCCCACTGTTAATTTTAATGCTGTTATTACGTAAACTAATCTAATCAGCATTTCTAAAGTGCCTAGTACTACAGTATCTCTCCGGACACTAAAGAGAATCTTAGCCTTTTCTGCACCTATTGTAAAGCACCGTGTAGTATTACTGTGGTGAGTGAATAGTGAGCCGATTCTACACAAGAAGCAAGTGAACATGGTACTTTACAACTGTTAAAAATCGTAGATACGGTTAGTGGCCAGATTGTTGCATTGGAAAGACCGATAGAGAGATAAACAACATCCCCCCCTCCCCATCCCCCAAATGGTAATACCACCTCTTAAGGCTGGCTTGGCGGTTAGGGCACCAGCTGGGAAACTAGAAATCAGTGTTCAGTTCTCTGCCCTGCCACAGACTGTCTTTGTGACTGGCCGAGTCAGCCTCTGGGTGCTGCAGTTGTCCAGCTGTAAAGTAAGGGGGAAGACTCCATAAAGACTGTGAGATAACCAGATGTTATAGTCAGGGGGACCTCATAAATACCTGGGATGTCCCTGATCCTGTACCTTATTGCATCCAGGCACAAGAGACTTCTTTTGGACACAGCATGTGCAACTCATTTCAGGATCAGAGCCAAAAAGCGCTAAGGATTACAGCATAGTTTAAAAACAGTAGGTGTGCTTTCCTTGCCTAGCCGTTAAGTCACTAGGAGGGTATGGGTGCAAAGGGAGGGCAGCAATAGGCCCAAAGGATGGTGTGCAAACATACTGGTTTTTGGCCTCACCTGAATTACTGTAAATCATGCATGGCAGGAGACTCTTCTGCTGACATCAGAGTAGCTCATTAGGACCAAACACAATATCAAAGGAGCAATTGCAGAATGACACCAACCCTCTTTGCATTCAGCAGGGAGTATTCTTCAATAGATACATCATACAATAAGTTATTGTGAAAGATATTTCCCTAGCCCATGATGAACTGTAGGTCATTCAGGTCAGATGCAATCTAAGTGGTGCTCTTAAAATACTACACTAACATTCAATAAAGTCAATGGAATTGTATTTTCTAAGAATATTATTCAGATGAGCATTCTGCAATAAGGAAGACTGATATGTATTTTTTATTAGGGCACCAAGTTAGCAAACCAGGCATTGCCTCTACTCACAGTAGTTAGCACTTCCAGGATCACCACCTCATGCTCCCATTGCAAGGCTATAAAGATTTTTTAAGTTCCTTAAGGCAGGACCCTTGTTACAATGAAGTCATTTTTGAGAATGATTTCAACCAAGTAAAGATTTCAACCCATGTATCTGTATTTGTTTGTGCAGCATCTGGCACAATTGGGTCCTGCCTGGAGCCTCTGGCTACAGTGGTAAAATAAATGTTTACTAGCACCAGCAAATCAGTCTTTCAAAATGACATACCTCAGCTTTAAAACTAAAATATAGGTGAGTGGGTGGATTGGGTGTACACTTTTGTGCATGAAGGAAGGGTGCTGGTTAAAATAAAGCAAAAGAAATATAAGTAAAAAATTATTTTTAACCCACAGCCTGATTCTACTCTGTATTACACCAGTACTGAAAGAGAGGTTAATCTATTTGCAATTTTTTTATTAAAAAAATAAATATATTTTCCTGACATTTTGAATATCAAGCTTCAAGTCAACATGAGTTAAAACAATGTGGTTTTAAAACCACTTAAAATTTGGGTTCATAATGGAAATGCTGAGAGACTCTTAATTATCACAGACTACCAGCCCCAGTTATAATGAAATAGTTGAGGTTTCATTATTAAAATGGGCATAATAGTTAATGTTGATCAGCTTTTCTCTTATAACCCCCATGTTTAAGAGGTTGTAACTTGGGGCAGTTTAAATTGTATTGAGTTGAAACCTGGGATACAAATTGACCATCCATATGTGAAATTGTTTTATGAATAATTTGGCTAACCAGCTATTTGGTTTACAGACCATCACAAAATTATTCTTAATGGTTTCAGATGCTTCCCCCCCAACACCCCCTCCTCCACCATTTTACTGATGTCTAGAATATGAATTTGTTTTCTTAAAGGAACTTCACAAGCAATTAATCCCTTTTTTTCAGCGGTACTTTTTGGAATAGTAAAAATTTGCATTGATTTCAAAGTGTAACCTAAATATGCAACAACCAAAAAGGGGTTATTGTGCCTACATCTATACTCTTAAACATTTATATGTACATATCTACAGAAAAAGAGAACATGAAAAAAATGTTAGTTATATCAATCATAGAAGAGAGGCTTCTAAAGCCACAGGATAAAGAATGTAAGTGTCTTGAATAAGCAAGACTCTATCTCATAAAACTTATCCACTTTGTACATAAATTACATTGCAATATATTCCAAAGATAGCATCTCTCTGACCAATTTATACCACCATGTCAACAAGGGCAGGTGCTCACTGAGCCAGCAATCTGAAATATATTTCTGGCATGATACAGCATTGTGAGTAGGTCAACTTGATCCTCTATACAATATGGCACGGATTGCTGAGGCTGAAGATATACCCCACACAGTGCTGGTTACTTTGTTTATGTACTTTAACAATTTCCCACAATCTTTTGATCTTCTTGCATTTCCCAAACATAAGGAAGTAAGTCTCTCATACAGCTTGGTATCAGGACAACCATAATGTGCAGAGGACTCCACTCTTTGCATTTTGAAATGGGTCGGCTATTTGCCTTTGAACGGTGGGTACCTACATAATATGAATGGCGTTTTGTCACCAGGAATTCTGTTATGAATTACTCTGAGTACATTTTTTATTTTACCTTTATAAACTGTTTCCTGTAGGGGTTTTTATTTTGGCCATTTCAAATCATATTTAGTTTAAGCACAGAGATGGATAATTTAAATGTGGTTTGTTGCCCTGTTTTGTTTTGGTTTTCCTTAAACCCTTTGGTAAATCCAGTTGACTCCAGTGTAGTTATGCAAGGTTGGTGTGGTGACCCTGATCCTTAATTATTTTAGAAAGATGGATGAGCTGAAAAGTTTAAGAACAAAATCCCATTCCAGGGCCAGGCCCTGTAAGGCTTCCATGCATAGATCCGCCAGCCAGAGATTCCTTACACAAACCTGAAGTATGGGCATCACTCTGCAGTCTGGCTGAGGAAAACCATTTCTTTTGATTTCAGTAGCCCAGGCTGTAGTGCAGGTTTAAAATGTACACGTATTACTAAAACTAAATGTTATGAAAATCTAGCTCCTTGTTTTCTTATGTAACAGGTGTGTGATAAAAATCACGTACAGGTAACTGTTATTGTGCAGCCCCTGAAACTCCACGCAATTTTATCTCCCCACCCCCAAAAATGAAGAACACTGAACAGCCATCAACTGTATCTTTTGCCTTGAGAAATCAGATAGCAGCATAACCCCTATAGGGCTTGGCCCTGTGTAGTTTTTCTAATAAGTTAGACAATGGATGTGTATAGGATTTGGATAGGGATGATCCTGCCACAGGCAGGTGGGTTGGACTAGATGACATCTGGAGGTCTCTTCCAGGTCTACTTTTCTAGGATTCCATGTATACAAATGTCTGTCTTCATGAGGTTTTTGATTTTAGTTGTTTAGTTTGGGGAGTGTCTGAGCTAGTGCTTGGTAAAGAATTATTACCAACCGCTATAAAGAAATACTACCTATTAGAACAGAAAAAAACAAAAACATAACGGATGCGGTGTATGGCGCCAACAAAATAGCTGGGCTAATTCATGCCTTTTGCAGCAGCAAAGTTGTGGTGGGATCAAAATTGAGAACAAACAGTAGGTCAGCTTGTTTCTAGAGCTGTAGTAGATCGCTAATCTGATGGCAGTGAAGGAGCTCTAGCCCTAAAGACATCCTGCACAGTAAACCTAACATTTGGCGCACACATGCTGGAAAGAAACTGGACTTAAATAGATGGTTCTGGGTCCCACGATCTAGTTCAGTGTAACAAAGGTCCTCCCCACTGCCACGTGGCAGGAATCACTGTCCATCAACTCCAGCAGTCATTCTTCCACCTCCTGCTCCATGTGTGCATTTATGCCCGCTAGAGAACAGAAGCAAATCCAAAGGTTGAAAATTTCAGGTCCAATGGAATAACTTGTGGAACAATTGCCCTTAGCCTCTTTAGCACACCCCCTCTCCATCTCCAATATGTCCCTCCCACCTGTTATTTAGAAAGTAGGAGGCAGGAGAGCAGAGTAAGCTCTGACCGAGGCCTGAGCTATCCAGTATCATGTGGGGCAACTACTGAACCATTGGATAAATGAACTGCTTGCCAAAAGTTCTGCATGAATGAGGTGTTCTCAGGGATGCACAAAGTAGCTCTCCACATGACAACACAGGCTCAGGCCTGTGGGGGCTTGACATCTTGTCAACTCCTACAGGGAAACAGAACTCTGCACTGAGGAGGTGGCAGATCAGGTAAGGAAAAATAGATTATTCATCTGTTTTGTTTTAAGATATAAATGCATCTGTATCCTATTCTGAATGAATGATCTAAATCTTAAGCAGCTTTTTAAAGTAATTTTGTAACATAACAAAAATAACTTGATTATCTAAATTTCCAAATGCAAGTTTCTACACACACACACACACACACACACACACACACACACACGTGTGCGTGCTGTAAAAAATCAGGATAAGATTTGGGGATACAATAAAGAGATCTATACCTGGTGAGGAGGGAGCTCCTGAGGGTTCCCTGCATAGCCAGGTTTGAGTGCCAGGCCAGGGCGAGAGTGCAGTAGATAACAATTCCTCCTCCCTCTAATATGCATGGGTTCACCCCCTATACTTGGGCTTTGGACAGTGCAACAAGAACTTTGGTCTTGATCCAGCATAATGCTTAAGTCACCAGTACTTAGCTTTAGGCACTTAAATAGTGCTTGCCTATTTACACTTAATCCTGTGCTTAAGTACACTGTTGGACTGAGGCCTCAGCAATATGCATGTTATGGTATCTGTACCTGTTTCAAAAACTAAAAATAATATTGAGTTGAAACTTTCCAAACAAATTGCCAACTTGCATATGATCTTTCAACCATTACTTTTTAAGGCCACTTTTATAGACTGGCAATTCAGAAACACCCTCATTTCTCAGAATTTAAAATACTTTGTGCCAAGATGTAGGGGAAAAAAGAGAATTAGTTGTTGATATATGGCCAAGACCTTTTTCTGAATTATGGATGTTTGAAAAGTAGCTGAAAGTGTGTATGTTTTGCTGTATAGCATATTTTCTTAGCAACCAACTGTTTTTCTGAGCAAAATTGCATTTGACTTAATAGGATGTTTGCAATAATAATTTTAATGCGATTTTCTGTATAGTTTGAATAATATGTGAATATATAGCCTGATGTTGCACAGAGTGATGGAGAGCCAAGGTATAACATGGTGAATAAAGTGTGGTAAGAACATTCCCCTTTGAGCAGCTGGACAGATATGTCACACCGTTTTATTGACAGTGCCTATAATTTTTACAATACAGCATGAAATCTGACTGCAGTGAAAAAGATACTGCCACTATTAGTGTTATAAGGTTTTATTCTATTTAAATAATACACAAATATATTGCATCTTATTAAACAGGAAACTGACGTATAAATATTGGTAAATGTGTGTTATGTGTTATTGCTATTCTGCAGCTATTACCTAGCATTTAAAAAAGCAAAGAATATTAAATAAAAAAGTAGGTGAAATATAAAATTAAAATATTGATTTTGTCCTACTGAAACAAGTAAATTCACTAGCACTCTTATATTTAGCTATTGCAGCTTATACATAATATTGCAGTGATAGGTGCTGTAGAAAAAACAAAGATAAATATAGTGAATAGGCTATTTCATACCATCCGTCTTTAAACATAATTCCCCACTGAAATCAATGACCAGTTCAGTCTAAAAATGGATGGCATCATATGGCTTAACAAAATAACCCACTATTCTAAAACCCCTTTGAAAAGGCAATATAAACTATAACTTAGCATGAAGAGGGGAAGGAATGTTAGAGACCTATTGGCAGTATAATTAATGTATCATCTAGAACTAGAGATGTTTGAATGTATGAAGCAATGGATAGTTTCTACAAGAAAGGCCAAAAGTGTCTCAGAGACGAGGTGTATCCGAGGCAGCCTTACTACTCAGAGCCAATAAAAATGAAACTATTCTCTATTGAGACCTAATTAGCTTTTATATTCAAAGCTGTACTGCACATTTGTACTTGCTTATGAGTGGGACTAAAAAATATATGTACCATGACACTATACTTTTAAAGTGTCTATTGAATGCTTTTTCTATTCTCCAAGGATTGCCTCCTCCTTAGATGTATACATTCAGTGAATATGACTAGGCTAATTATTTTTCCCTCAAATGATCAGTGCTTTTCTATAGCAGCTTTCAGAGAATGGGGGACCTCGCATCTTCAGCTTTGTAACTTTCAAAATACTGCCTTCAAATCCTAAGACAAAAAAAAAATGTTTGGTAAACAAATTTCATGCCATGGGCTTTACAAGATTAGTCTTGTATCAGAGCCACTGTTCATGTATGATCCTTTTTCATTTTTTAAAGGAGGATATATATTTTTCTGTTACCTTTCCTGACTGTAAAGCAATCACAGAAAACTGCAGGAGGCACCATAAATATGCAAATTACTGAGAGATAACGGGTTTCAGTGGTTACGCCTTCAAGTAGTAGGAAATGTGAGTGTGCCGGAGCCTCTTGTTCCAAGTAATTCCTATGTTTGTGGTGCCCCCTGCTGCACTCACAAGTTGTCCAGGAAAAGGACAGCAAAATCTTGAAGCATTCTAACATTGATAAATATAAATATAATACAGCACTGCCCACTAGCATTGGTCTTGCTATAGTGCTCCTAGCATTTCCATTATAAGCTCTCTTCTTCAGAGGTTCAGAGCTGAGTCATGAGGATTTGCTTTTGGCTAAACCTTGGCAGATAAGGTTTCAGCAGAAGGATTTTTAGAAGGATTCTTTATTATTATTATTATTTACTAATTTCCTAAAAAATATCTGTATATACTTTTTCTTAACTGTTCATATACTTTTTATACACATTTTAGTTTTCCAACACAGTTAATATTCATCCTTTATGTCACATATCCAAGAACTACTGACAGCTTGATATCAACTCTTCCTAATTACATATCTCTCCAATATTTTCACATCTTGACCTGCTCACCGAGAGGTTCTCATAGACTTAGATTCATGTACAGACGGTATTGTTTCTTTTCTATTTTATGCATCTACTCATAAAATCTGGCAATATTTATCTATGAATCTGTAAGTTCATTACCAAATAAGCAAATTATAAGGCCCTATCTTTTTAACTCAATGTTTGACTGATTAATTTTAGTCATTTGCTCGCATAGTAAAGATTAATGTAAATCAAGTAAAATTCAGTTTTAAAAAATTACAGATGTACATTTATTAATTTTAAAGCATTTTTAAAATGAGCATTTTAAATCTTATCCCTTTCAGCTTCTTTTTTCGATGCTACATTAAAAAAAAATGTTTTGTTTATCGAAGTGGAATTTTGAAAGCCATTAGTCAACAATGTGGACTAGACATTCTGGTATTTAAAAAAATAATTAAGTACACGTTAAAGTAAATAATGCTAAGTTATAAGTGTTAAGAATTGGCTACACTAGATACGCAGTAACCTTATTACAAATATTCATATTACCATTGTAGTAGCCCCATATACCAGAATAACATGTTACAATTCAGACCTGTGACGGTCTGCTGAATATGTAATATGCATTTTAAAAACTGCCTGGAAATGTATTCACATGACAAAATCTAATGGTTCAGGAGGAGCTCTTCTTCTTTATCAAATAATAAAAAAACGTTATAGACCAGTCTATCATGTCATTGCTCATCAAGTTCTACAGGAATTGTTTTATGTTTTTGTTTAAATGGTACAGTAAAGCAAGAAAATAAATCTAACTACAAAAGCATATTTAATACCGATCTGAACTTGTGTGCCGCAAAAACAGGAAAACAGAAAGTAGAAGCTGGAATTCTATCCTTAACTTTGCTTTCATTTGTGATTTTGTCTAGCTAAAGTCTCAGAACTGTGTGTGATGCTATTCACTATCATACTGAAATAGCTACGCAATAGAGAGAGTTAAGAGTGACACCTTGGAATTCCAGCCTTACCTCTGAATTTCCTTGTTTCTGTAATTTAAGCCTGACATTCAAATGTCTACTTTCAGATAGACAGATTTCATATGTGACGGTGTGGGTGGTAAGAGCCTTATCCACAGACTGATTCTGAACTACAGATAAGACTACTAATAGGAATAATTATTACTATTAAAATATAGACCATTTCATTACAAAAAACTTCAGATAAGTCTCCTGAACTATATTTGAGAAAGATTATTTTTCATGCTAACACCTGGTTTGATTTCTGGAAAAGATTGACTTTTAGAAAACGAAAACCAGTGCACTACACAGCAGTTGGGAATCGAAGCCCCTCTTTACCAGAACCCCTGCCATATACATACTGTCACTCACCTTCCAGACACTCAGTACAACCATTCAATCTATTGAATCAAGAGACTGTTTGATCTTATCTGCATCTGTGAGCTGACTGTCAACCTGCTTAGGCTGCATATTAAATCATCTATAGTAGCTGTATCAAGCTGGGACGATCCGTTAATTCTAAATTTATTAACCCTTGGAGTACAGTCATCATGCTTAATCTAGTGTAGCCAGCATTTATTTTACAAGACGAAATCCTTCTTTAAGATATGGCTGTGCTGTAGGTTAAAGAATCATTAATGTGTACATTATTATAATTAGAAAGAACTTGCTTTGATCTTTAAAACTACTGATGTCCTGCAATTCCAAACTGACACATGCATGTTTGCTTCAACTTACACATGGTCTGTGTGTCTAAGAGACAGTTTCATCAAAGAAAATTTGAGAGAGAGAAAGGCCGCATACAATGTTTTGGCTGCATTTGTCCCAAAAGAATGATTTAAAAAGCAAGCGAGGTAACCAGACAACAATGCTGTGTACAAAGCAAATAACTGAAGGCACAGCCAGACTATAACCAAACACCATCTTTCTCGATAACTCAAACTTCTTGATCAATAGCAGCCACTCAGATCAGAATTAACAATTTTCACAGATATGAGAACTCCTCAGTCTACTGCATGACTTGCTAGCAGTGAAGTTCCCTTTATACACACACGCACACACACACACTTTAACTGAATATGTTAATCTGATCGTCACACGCACACACATACACATCTTTTCCTCCTCCTCTCTCTCTCTCCCCCCCATCTATAATACTTGCACGTTGCTGATGGTATCAACATATTCACAGCTTTTATTTCAGTCACAAACTGCTAGGCATGCTTCCTTTTTTGGTAATCACGTGCCTGATATCTCTCTAATGTAGCCTAATAACAATTTTAGCATTCAGATGAAGCGATTTCATTCTGTGACTGCCTTTTCTATTAGATTTGATTTTGAGAAGCCCCAGTGGGTGCCTCCGAGGCAGAGATCTATCTGTGAGGCTGCAACCGATTCAATAGCAGCCTGAGCTAACCTTGACCTTTCCCTAGACCCTGCTCCATCTGGTGCCAGCCTGTTTTTTTCCCCCTCTTCTCCTTCTTGCTTCATAGTCAACATTGATCAAGGCAGAATCGAGCGTCTCGTCTCCCTCCAAGGGCTGGGCAGTGTCGGAAAGGACAGCACATTTCAATATATGGAAATGATCAAGCCTCTTATGCAATCATAAATCTACATAGAGGCTTGTGATTTGATATTTCATTCACCTCTAAAGATTCCACCTCCCCCATTCCCCCAGCAGGGATTTATAAGCTATAAAACAACGGCTTTCCCCAACACCTGGAAATTATAAAGCTTGCTGCTTACGCAAAAAAAAAACCGCTCCACAATTTGATTTGATACGATTTGATTTTTTTTTCTTTTCTTTTACGTTTCTGCACCTCACTGGGTTGTTGTGCTGTTGGCTTGGTTTTAATCTAAGATATTATTATCGTCATCATCATTATTTCGAATGTGCAAGAGAAGATTTAGCAAACCAGCTTCCGTCTGGGGCTCATTGCACTTACATCAAACACACACACGCAGGCATCGAATCGAATCAGAATACTCTGTGTGGGGCTCTGTGTCTCTGCACACAGTTTAAGACAATTTTGCGTCCTCTTTAGAGTTGCTGAAAAGACAGACAGGCAACTGGGTGTGATACTTTCAATTGATCTCCTTTTAAAGCTCCCTCTCTTTATTCCCCACCTCTCTCCCTCCCAGAGATCACGGTTATTTTATTTTCTAAATCACATATTACATTGATCGTCCTTCCCCCTCCCCCACCCCCCCTCCCCCCCCCCCCCCCCCCCTTGTCTTGATCAAGGCTGGGAGGTGTAAGTCTGGAAGGGGGGGGCTGGGGGGACATCACGTGGGCAGCCCATGGACAGCAGTGGCAGCAGCAGCAGCAGCTCAAAGGAAATTGACTGACTGGCCGCTTGGACGCATTTCAATATATGGAAATGACCAGAGGCTTCAGCAATAAATCAACACTCAACACTTTGTCATTTTTCTAGTTCTGATTCATTTTCTTATTTTCTTCTGCACACAGAAGCTGGATTCTTTGCATTTCACATCCCCACACCCCAACCTCCCAGCCCTGGGTTTGTCCCCCTCCCCGCCCCCCCATCCCTTTAAATGGAAACAGCCTGTCAATGTAGACCCCCGCCCCTTCCCCTTTATTAGAGCACAGAGCGTTGCAGGGGAGGGGGTTTTGTTGTGGCGGCGGTGGGGGTTGGCTTTATTTGGCATGTCGCCCTTGCAGGAGGAATGACCCGGCGCTGTTGGCATGTCGCTAGAAAATGCCCCCTTCCTTCCTGCAGAGGCAGAGGAGTTTCCCCTGCGAACTTGAATCTGGAAGGCAACTTGGATGCGAAAGCGCCAGTGCTTGCACTACGTGCAGCCCCAAACACACACACGTACCTGGGCTCCCTCTTACTTAAGGCACTGCCTCGCACCGCTGCAGGCTCTTTGGGGCTGAGGAGGACCCGCCTGGCCCCTTGGGCTTGCTCTCCAGGAGATCCCCGGTCCAGGCACGGGAGTGCCCCAGAGGCAGCAAGGCGGCAGGCAACGCCAGCAACCCCTCCGTGCAACTTCCCTCCCCGCACCTGCGGCTCCAGCCCCGGCTTTCCTGGGAAACAGCAGCCCTCCCCCTGCATTGCATGTGATGGGAGCTGCTTTCCTCTCCCAACTTGGTTTCTCTTCCTTGCTCCTTTCCCTTTGCTCCCAGCCCTGCGCACGAGCCGCCTGCAGAGGGTCAGTGGTCATCACCCTCTCCAGCTCGGCACCTAATTAATTTTATTAAAGGGGGGATCTGTTTATGCAAGATGACAGCTTGGGGGAGCTCACCCTTTCTGCGCCGTGGCGCTGCGAGACGCGCACACACACACACGTGAACCAAATTCAGCTCTGGTGGCAGTAGGTGCAGGAAGACTTTCGCCTTTTTTTTCCTTTCTTTTTTTTTTTTTAACCCCGGGGCTCAAATGGGCTCACCAGCTGCAGGGAAGATGACTCCCGCACAAAAGCAGCTGTCTCCCCCGATGCGGGCAGCACCCGAGTTGGCACCCAGCCCGCGAGGGTGTGGTCCTTCCCCTCCGCGGGCTGGCCGCGTGCACCCTGCCGGGAGATCTTCTTAGCTGATACCTGGCATTTTCAAAGAGTAGACTACTGGCTGGAAAAGGAAACAGGGTCGAGAGGGCTCCCCGAATCCCTCGCACCCAGGCAGAGGTTACCTTGTGGCTCTATAGACACCGGGCGTAGAGTCTCCCTGAAAAATGTGCCCTCCTTTAAAAAAAAATCACGTTTAATCAGGATCAAAGGCAAACCTGTGACAGAAGTGATAATGGGAAACGATTTGTGTTTGTCCACCATTACTGGAACATAAACTATATTTTCAGCAATACTCAGAAGAGATTCTGTGCTTTAGCTGCACTGTGCTTGCATTACCTCTGTTCTTTAATTGCCAGGACTATGTTCACTTCATTCACAGGCAGCCACTTTTATTTTTCCTCCCCAAAATTCCAAAAGAATCATCTTTCTCATCCTGCTTCAGCTCTAACATAACTAGTATGTGTAATAATGAAGAAATATGTCCCTACTTATATATAATTATAACAATTAGAGTAGATACAGTCTCGTGCATATATAAAGGCACACAGGTAAGGATCAGTTCTGTGATACCGGATGTGCACACAGTACAGAAATGGAACGGTTAGAGAGATGAAAATACATAAGTATGTAAAACCGACGTATTTAATGGGAAAAGGTTTCTGAAAATGCTTCTGTTTGGAAGAATTTGTTTTGATGTAGGTCTCCAGATAGAAAAAGGAAGAACTGTGAATTACATTGAATATATATATTTTTATCAGTTTAATATTACACTTTCTTTCTGTGATGTTATAAAGATTTAGAGCATTTCCAAAACTTTCAGTTCTAAGCTGTGTCTTGGGCAGTCTGAGGTTTGTTTGGAAGACCTGCCAGCACATGCCAGCTAAAAATGAGTGTCAATTAATAATAAAAAACCCACCCTTCTTTAGTTCTGTGCTCATGTAATTTAACAGGTTTTGAGAAAACCACTGAAGCAGTTGTGAGAATTTTTCAATATATGCAATACTAACAGTTTGCATTGTAAAGCACCAAAGCTTCCCAAAATAGAACAGCTGAATATTTCTTTGCTTCCCCCAATGCCAGCCTACACTTATTATTATACACTTAAACATACAAAGAATATTAATCTCTTACAAAAGCACTTCCAAGAAACAACCAGCTGAAATACAGTCTTAAATCCAAATACTTATGGTTAGTATATTGTACAATTTGTGACCACCAAAATTAGAAATATTCTGAAATAAGTATGATAATTTTTAGCAAATATTCTCAATTACTTAAGAGATGTAACCGGAAAAAATATTTGTCCTAACAATGTGACAGAATGTATAAGCTCCCCTCTTTCTGATATGCCTGAAAAATCAAGTTACCTTTACAGAAATTCCTAACCATGGTTTGCTGTTTAACAGCATATTGTACTGATTAATAAAATGTGAAATAGCTTAAAAAACAATTTGAGCTATGAATTGCCATCTGCTCAAATGAAAGAAAACAGAAAGTAACAGAATATATTTTCTCACCTTTTTTTATAGTAACATAAACAACATTCCAGAATGTTATAAACTTTTAGCTATATTCAATACATTTGTATAGTTCATCAAGTCTTAGGTCACTGCTTTGTCTACATTCTTAACCAGGTAATTATTTTTCATTATTACTTATATATGTCCTATTATAAAGCTCCTTTCCATTAAATAGCATGTCCTTTTATAATTTCAGGGATTAAGGGTTTCATCCTGCTTTCCAGTTGAAATTCAATTCTCCCCTGTGTAGGAGGCCAGTCAAGGCCTAGGGAACACTTAAGATCCACCTAAGAACTCAATATGAGGCTAAAGTGGGATTGAAGTGGTGCACAGTCTTTGTTGCTGTCTCTCTGCACAGGGTGAATAATGATACCTAGCTCTTACACAGCACTTTTCAGCAGTTCAAAAGATAAATTTCAATTGTCACCATTCGTATAGGTATGGATGAAGTGACTTGCCCAAGGCCACCCAGCAGACCAATGGCAGAATTGGAAACAAAGCCCAAACTAGTACTTCATCTGCTAATAGCACCGGGGCTGGATAATTTATAGCACCAGGATGGTTAATTTATAGCACCAAGGCCAGATAAATGCATAGGCAAACTAGGCACATGCCTAGGGCCCTAAGTGAAGAAGGGGCCCAGTTGTGCTTGTTTTTTACATATTATTATTATTGAATAGACAAATAATATAAATATAGAGTATTAAGTAGGGGCCCACGAGTTTGTTTGACTAGGGCAAGTGAAAGGGTTAATCCAGCCATGTATGGCACGCCTACTAAATGGCATGGGCAGCCTCTGCATGGGGAGCAGGAAGCAGAACAGCGCATCAGGCAGGGAGCACCGAGCAGGAAGCAGAAAGCAAAACAGGAGATTGGGCCAGAAAGAAGAACGGACTGGTACTAGAGGAGGGTGCAGAGCTAAATTTGTAGCACAGCTGCCAAAAAAGGTTGGTCCCCACTTCACTAGACCATTCTGCTTGTATAACTTTCAGCCTCCTTGACAGCCTGTAAGCTTCCACTGGCCCCCAAAAGTGTTTGCATGGTTTAAGAAAGCTAGGACCAAGACTAGGAGACCTGTGGTTTTTCTAGAAGACATGTTTTAAAACACTTACTGGTAGGTGCTTCACTTTTTGTCATGGTCTATTCTTTAAGAGTAGCCTGTGAGAAATCTAGGCCAGTAACTTAGAGTAAAATACTCAGCAATATCCTCTGTCCAGGAAACTGCCCTTGGGCTTGTCCCTCTAGTATTAAGCTGAAAGAAGCAAAATAAATATATTTTCCTTCTACTTAGCTGTATTTATTTTTCACTGTCCCCGGTCCCACCCACCTTGTAGCCCAGAGCTTTTGAACCCCTTCATTTTCTGTCTGAACCCCTTCATTTCCTGTGCACCAACAGCTCTGCTAATGTACCCCAAACAATTTGCTCCTGCCAATTACAGGGGAGGGTGGAAAGACAAAAAACATTGTTTGCAGGTACTCAAGGAAAATAAACAAGCTCAGAGTGCTGAGGACACACACCAGGAGATCTGGACTTGGCTAGAAAGCAATTCCATTTGCAGAAAGCAAAAGCACACCAGCAGGGCAGAAATGTGAAGGAGAGAGAAGCATTAGAGAAAGGGTAGTTATGTCTTGTGCTGATTCACTTTCACAAGCCAGTTACATGTGCAGCGGCCTCCCTGGAGAGTGGTTCCAGGTCTCACTTCATACC
>NW_005841866.1:2496088-2508202 GCF_000455745.1 Alligator sinensis
TCATACTATCATTTACACAACATCTGCCTGAGGTTGCCTCCAGATGTCTTCCACTCTGCTTTAACATTTACCTCCCAAATACACCGTTTCAAATAAAAGATGGGGGAGAGCCCCTAATTTGCTTGTTCTCTTGTAACTTGGTGGGGAATCCTTAAATATATATGACATATGTAAAGAGGGGATCTATAATAAAACAATTTGCAAGTGCACAATGCCGTAAGAGCAGGCTCCTTCCCTCAATCCCTTTAGGTTTTTAGGTCAAACAAAGCTGACTGAACGGAAACAACAAATGCCTTGAGATTTATACGCAGAGTTTGTGAATTAATTGCACTGGCTGTATCATAGCACATACCTATGCATATTACACCTCACAAACATATAATGCCATAGTATTAAGATTTAAATCACCTGTCCTCCAAAGCTAATAAAAATTAAATGCATTAGTGGAATTTTGAATACAGCAGCTTGACAGCATATGTCATGTCTTACATATGAAAAGAATGATATGACTAAATGATCAAAAAGTAGCTGTACATTTTTGTGGCAAAAGATTGTTCTGTTTCAAAGGGCATAATGCATACTTCAGGATGAAGTAAGCTGGAACCTGTAAGCTAGTCCTTAAGGCCTGTAAAAGTGCAGTCTAAGGCAAGCACCTGCACGGAGGAACTTCCAACTACACTGAAGAAGGTCACTTTTTTGTAAGTGCCAAATATTTTTGTTTTACTTCTAGAATTCTGAAACATGAAAGCAAAATATGAGCTGTCAGACATAGCACAGTTATTTTCAACAGTCTTTTCCTAATTAAGAAACTGCTACTGTACAACAGTATCATAGCAGCACTGGCTAGTATAGTCGTAATAAGGGTTTGTCAGTATTTCCATTCTAAAGCCTCTAACTTAAGAGGCTTACATCTTGGCTATTAAAATAACTCCAGGCTGACTTGGAGCGGGGGAGGGTCATTTTATTTAATATAGAGCTGGGAAATCATGCTTTAAAAAATTATAGGAATGTAAAATCAAAAGGAAGTACCAGGTATGTTGTCTTTAGATGTTTGTTTAGTGCTCCTGTAACTTATTTTGTTTTCCAAACTGATTTTTTAAGTCCACAATACACACTTTGTAACTTCAGAGATAGTGGAAAGAAAGAATTGAAATACCTGACTTATTTATTTACGACAAGTGACGCTATCAGAGATTCACAGTAACTTTTTTTTTTTAATAACATATATGTGCAACCTGGATCAAGACATGGTTCAGCATCAGTTTAGAAATGCTCCAGTTGTGGTCTGGGAACCACTTCCTTGATCTCTTCTGACACAGCAGTAAAACATCTCTCAGTCTTCAAGCAATGATGCTTGCTGGTAGGTGGGGCTCTGGCTAATATTCTGAAGCTTTCCAGAGAAGATATTCTGAATCTGGCACCAGAATACAACACTTTTTGTTTGTTTGTTTGTTTTCTGCTTTCTTTAGCTTGATACTATTTCTTTCCTGTAAGCAAGTTCATAGTTGCCACAGGGAAGCCATTAGCATCGATAATGTCTATCAGAGTCACTCTCCTTTAAAAAGTGGCCAGGATACATATGAATAAGCCAGAAAACCATGGAGCCACTGTGAATGTGTAAGCAAGCAAAGGAGCTGATGTAATGGAAGCATGTGCAATGGATGTTTTGGTGTGCCTGCATGTCTTGACATGATGATGGACCATAACAGCTACTTGCTTGGATGGTGTAAGTTACCTTTATTTTAAGCAGTCCCTACTGTGTTAAGTATGGATTCAAGCAATAGCATCACAAAAGCTCCAAAACCAGTGGTTACCACCGTAGAGGAAACCACATGTTGTAAAAAATCATGATCTCAAGTGGTCCACGTTGAAAGGACCTTATGATGTCTGTTCAGTTTACAACAGGCACACCAACAATTCCACCCTCGCAACTGATGATCTTGATGCCAGTCTCACCATGAAGACTCAGACTAAAACATCCTCTCATGCTGGAATTGGTCCCTCCAAGTCAAGCTGGATGCACAACAGGATGAAGAGATTTGATTTTCTTTTTCTTGTGCTGTCCTGGTTCTAGACTTTGCTTTTCATACATTCCCATATAAATCTGGCACCACTGATGAGCAATAAAAACTCATGTGCACAATATTATAAACAGTCACTGTAACACATACTTTAAAATTTCTGTAACCTGAAAGCAATACAACTGATGATAATTGCTCTGAACAATATGCAAGGATACTGTGTTTATAATGCAGCTCCCTTAGCAAGAGCCCAACCTCAGCAAAGGTTACATGTTTATCCTACAGGGTTGGACTTCTTGTGTCACTCTCCAGTGGTTCCATCTGACTGACCCAGAGGAAACAATAATGGGTTTCAGAGAAAGAGATGTCATCGTCACATTATAATGGAAAGAGAACTTAGCCACATGCACAGTCTTTTAGAAGGAAGGGAGAGGAAGGCACCTTGAAGGACAAAGCAACCAAAAGTCTAAATAGCTGCTATTCTAAAAATTAAATGTTTTTTGACTGTATGGATCAAGGATTTGTGCACACACAGGGCATGCATGTGCGTCATTCATTTTGGCCAGGACCGTAGACTTGTGGAAGAGTGGTGGATGTAACTTGTACTTTGCAAAAGTTGCAAGTTTGCATACAAAAACGAATAAGTAAATCAGACATAATATCAAATGTCTCTTTTGTACTGCTTAGAGAGACTTTTTCTTTAAACTGACGTTAAAAAATAGTGTTACTGAAACAGCACCATAAGCCAAATACTAATGAGTACATATCACACACGAGCAATCACTGATTTCAGAAGATACCAAGAAAAACAGGCCTGTATTATTTGAAATACAGGCCGCAAAGAGAAAAAGCCAAGAGAAAAAAAATCTGAAACTCTATCCATAAGTTATTCCACTGTGAGCATGTCTACACAAGATGCTTAAGGCGCAGTAGACTGATTGCGCATTACAGTGTCACGGCAAAAAACATGCTATTATGTTAATGTGCAGTATTAGTCTACTGAGCATTAAGCATCACAAAAAAGTATGCAATCACACTAATGTGCAGCCTACTAAGCAGCCTACTAAGCATTTATTTAGTACTTCCTTTTGCAAGTACTAAATTTAATGTGCAGCAAGCATTGCACAGTAATGAATGTGTAGACGCGCCCACTGTCTCCGTATTACTATTTAAGGCAGGCTTCACTTTCAGCCTTTACTGTTCAAGCAACTGCACCTACCAGGTAAACCACAGCAACAAGGCTACATAGGATGAGTTACAGTATGTAGACGTTCAATTTAAATTCTGATTTCAATGTACTCTCATGTGTAACTATAATATTATTACTGGAAAGTACTGTTTATAAGTTCTGCCTCTAAGGCAGACTTATAGTACCTAGGAAGGGAAATACATTGGTTTCTTTTTCTTAGCACCATACTTTCAATTATTTCATGCTTTATTGCTATTATACCTGGTATCTGAAACTAAAATCAAAACAGTTTTTCTAGTTGAACCAAACAGTGTACCTTCCACTAAACTTACAGGATTTTTTTAACCATGAAAGCAAGCACTATTCAGACCCACCAGCCAGATTTCTTGGAAGTTCTAATCACTCACTGGGTGCGCCTACACATACAAATGATGCTGGATGGGTTTACTCCAGAGTAATTTACCCTGGAGTACACCCACTCTGGGCAGGTGTCTACATGTGTGCCCATTTGGGAGCAGCACGCTTTGCTGCTCCTGGCAGTGGTCTGCCTCCACCCCTTCCAGCCCTGCACCAGCCCCCTGCAGCAGCCATGGGGAGCTCTAGGCTCCCCGTTAGGTGCTAGCCCAGGGGCTAGCAGGGAGCTCAGGGCTGAGAGATTTCTCCCTGTTGCTCCAGTGGTGGAGCCCAGGAAGGGACAACATCCCCTGCAGCAGGGAGCTTCCAGCCTCAGCTCCCTGACTGGGGGCAGCAGGCTTGGAAAGATTTGTGGAGGAGGGATAAGTCCCAACCCCCTGCCCCAATCTGCCAGTGGGGCAGCTAGCAGTGAGCCCCCAGCTGGGCAGGGATTCCCCTCCCATCCAGGAGCTTGCTGCTAGCTGTCCCACCTGCAGATCAGGGCAGGAGGCTAAGACCTGTCCCTCCCCCCCAGCTCTTTCTAAGCCCTTGCCTTGATCAACTGATTGGGGCACAGAGCTGAGAAAAAGCTGTGGGGCTGGGACCTGCCCTTGACCAGGACAGTTTCCAGCCAGCCCTGTCTGCACTTTCCTTATCTGAGGCAGGTCCCAGCCAGCTCTAGGCATGAACGCCTCATACCTCCCAAGGCTAGAGGGACATGGTGACCACCCGCAGGTGGCCGTGGCACTGGCAGCTGCGGCGGCATGGCAGCGGCGAGCAGGGACAACCCACGGGTAGCCACAGTGATGTCGGCAGCAAGACCAGGGCTGGGGAGCACCGAGTGGCATTCAGCATCTGCCCGCAGACGCCACCAGCAGCAGCGACGGCAGGGGAGGGGGTGGCAAGTGGCAACCGCCCACAGATGCTGCCGGCAGCAGCGGCAGCGGCCAATCTCAGAGGGTGCACATGCACCTGAGTGCACCCCCTATGCCAGTGGCTCCAGGCTGGGTGGGGAACTGTCACTGTGCAGGGAGCTCCGTACCCCCACTCCACAATCACAGATTGTGGGTGGGTGATTGCTCCCTTCTGCCAGGGCAGGGGGACATAGTCTCCACTCAGGCTTCAGTGGTGGAGTCCATCCTGGCAGCAGGCAGCTCCCAGAGGCAGGGAGCAATCTCCCATCCCCTGCTGCCCAGCTGACCAGGAGCAAATTTGCTCCTGGTCAGCCATTTATGTGTGCCTTACTGAATGATAATTACTTGGCGGTTAATTTTCTACTTGCATTTGCAGGTAGAAAATTAACTATCGAGTGCAGCAAATTACTACGCAGTGTTTGGACATGTAGACGGTGATGCTTACTACTCAGTAATTTGCTCTACTGCACAGTAAAGCATCTTGTGTAGACGCACCCACTGGCCTCATTTTCTTGTATTCAGTTTAATAAACCAGATTCCTACTTAAAATAAAAAGAAGATTCATAAATATTTTGCATGAGGCAAAAAAGCAAGAAAATGAGTAACTGACACCCAGAAACTGCATATTTATTTTGCCCTGTCAATTATTTTTAAAGAATTCTCTGCCTATAGAAAGAGATTTTTAAAAGCCCTGAACCATCAACAAATGTAGTAGTCTATAAACCTCAGCTTGTCATTTTTCCTCATTTTGGCGAAAGTGAGTACTTTAAAGGTTTTTCCTTTACTTAACTAAATCCTATTTGGTGTTTGGGTGAAAAAAAATCTCATTTCAAAGGTAGTAGAATACATCCTGTGTAAGAGTTCATGACTTTATAATGATGAGTTTACTAAGTTAAATATTCATCAATGCTTGTAACACTAAGGAACCTGTGCTTTTACCAGCACTTCAAGTCACTAGTTTAGATAGTGCAGAGTTCCATAGGTAACAATTACTCCAGAGGCAGGAGTGACTGTAAGTAAACACTTTAGAAGGCCTAGACCTGGAGATAATTTCAATTTGTTTGTAGCCAGTCATGAACACACAATTACCTACTGAGAGTGTCTGGCTTCAAGTGCAGACAGATGGAGAGCACAGAGGTTAGTACAGCCAGGCCTTAGATTGACCTTTGTGGGGAGAATTAAATCAGTCTGACCTTGCTCTGAGGCCTAAATTATATCCATAGACCCCCAAATAATGCATCTTTAATACATTGCTGTCCTCTTTTTATCAGCCTTCTTACCTTGAGGGTATCTAGTTCACTGAGTACTGAAGTTAAATAGGAAGTATTTATGCCTAGACTTGTGACCTTTGTGGTCATCCTGTCACATTTTTATGAAGGACACTTGAAAAACATATCTGTAAAACTAAGGTTTTCTTTTACTTGAGCAAAAGAGAAAAACTGAATAGGAAAAAGCCTGCTTCAACAAAGAGCACATAGTGGAGTATCTACTATATAATGCCAAGCTTCTGTAACTGACCAAGACATCTATCACCTATGCAGTTTAGAAACAGAACTGTGTTTTGTTAACAAAAGTCTGAAGGTTTAAAACACATAATTTCTTTTGTGATACTTTCATTTATTTCAGGGCTTTGGAGGATTTTTTTTTAAATAGAAAGGCAAAAGATAATGCAAACAATACTACAAGTAACTCTAACACTATTCCTTCTGTTTTAAAATCTAGGGGGTCAGATTCTCAAATAGTGTGAGTCAGCTTAGTTCACTTTAAATCAGCAGCTCGATTTATCGTATCAGCGGAGAAGCTCACAGGAAGCTCAGTGAAGAGACATCCATCATCTAGGGATCTTGCCCCATGTTTTGCAGGTTTATTAATAAACCACAAGAATGTCCCAAGAGAAGATTTGGAATGCAGTATCTTAGTCTAGTAACATCTCTGTTTAAAGTAAATTTTCAAATCTATTCATTTCACCTATTTTAGAGCCACTTTTTAATATAAAATAAAGGAACATCAAGAAATCTGAGTTAATTTTTTGCTGCTTGGGTGTGTCTGTCCCATGTCACCAGAGCTCCCAGGCAGGGACACACTTGAGTATGAGCTGTCCACCCATTCCTTCTTGCCATTTCCATGGTTACTCTCAAGCACACCAAAGACAGAGATCTCAAGGGTAAAATGTGCTTGAAAACATCTCTCCCTAGGAACATGTGGTATAGACCTACTTTTTGTGAATCAAAATAAGCTCTTCTACTTAACTGCAAGAAAAGGTAGGAGGGTCCAATTATTTTTGTTCTAGCCTCCAACTTTGGCAAGTCATTTTCTTACTTTGCCACAGACTTCCCTTGTAACCTTGGACAAGGCACTTATTCTTGCTGTACCAGTGCTCCCTGTCTGCATAGCAGAGACAACAGCACTAGTGTGCCTTGCTCATATGTTGTGAAGATAAATTGATTAACGATTGCGAGGTACTCAGATGCAAGAGTAAGAGGGGACAGATCTGTACCTGAAAGAGCATACATTTTACGTTAATTTTGTTCTTCTGTGCCAGCCAAACAGGCAGTCTCCTCCATTTAGTCTCAAAAACATATAACAGGGTAGCACCAGTGCAAGCTTCCTCATGCTAACCCCCATATGCTTTCATCCTGACCCAGAGAGACCACCTCTAAGGGTAAAATGTACTCCAGCAGTCTATTCAGTACTGATACAATCAACAGGAGCACCAATTACAGTAGTTCCACTTATTATGGCAAAACCTGTTCTCCAGGACCTGGACTGAGTTCCCCACACACAGCTTCACTGACCAGCAAACATAAGATGATAACTACAGGTCACCATCACTGGGGCCATATTTAGACTGGCCTGCTTGGCCAAAATTGCCCCCTTCTACCCCTAGTTTTATCCCTCTCTCCTGGGAAAAACCCTGATACAGGCACTGAGAGGTGCAAGCTCTACAAAGATCCCCTGATAGACATTAAGGATCTGACTGAGATTCAGGACTTCCCTGCTGCTTGCCCTCACAATGCAGCTCTTGGAATTGTTCTGTCTGGACTTCCAGCCTGTGGATGCTCTGGAAACCCCCATAAGAATTGAGTTTCACAACCCAGAGAGCACTCTCCTGAAAAATTAGCACTGGGCTGTATTAGGTTCCTGGAAGATTCCTTGCAGAGTTTTGAGGAATTATACCAACCCATTCCTCTCAATCCTCTCTTTCGCCAGGTGTGAATTCCACAAAGGGTTTTTCGTGGAGGTTTGGGGAAGTGGGAATAGTGCTGTATGTGTGATTCCCCATCCTGTGCAGTCATATACAGACCCAACCATTGAAGAGAGCCTTTTCCCATGGGATGTTGAGTAAAAGGAGTGGCAGGGCAGTTTTCCTCAAGAGAAAAATGCTCTCTGCCCCCTAACTATTCTAATCCAGCCAGCTCCAAAAGATAAGATTTGATTTAAACAGTAGTATGGGATATAATTAGCACAAATGACCATTTAATTGCTTTCTGACATAAGGGGAAGGATAATCAAAGTATCTGATTCTGTGATCCGATCTCCATATTGCTGTGGTAACTTTTTCCCCAGGGACTGGAGCTTTCTGTACCACAATGCACTTGTTTAGATGTAGATATACAGGTTACACTGCAGTCGGGCCTGCTGGTTTCCAGCACCGTTCATCATGCACTTGTCCATACATGCCTGACAAAGTTGCAGTCCAGATTAGGAAACATTTGTTTATGCCCCCAAATCCCCAACATATATTTCCAGTTCTGTTCCCAGTGCTGAGCTTTAGGCCACTTCAGCTCACTGCTAGTCAGGTCTCACACTGTTTCCTGGTATAAAATTGATTAGAAGCAGCATGAAATGTCATCTGGCTGACCCCTGGGAGCCTGGGACCAAAAATAACAGCCAGGATAAGTGGTCTTTTGATTAAACCTTCCAATTGCCAAAAATCCACATTTCCCCCAACACACACACTTATGGGAAACGCTGCAAGTCAGAGTAAGTCTACCTGAGCTGCAGTTAGCAGCAGCAGCTGCTCTGTAGGCATGCCCTCAGAAACTTTACGTGTAAGTCTGTCTTGATCCTATTGAAGTCAGCGGGACTTTTGCCATTGACTTCAGTGGCAGTAGGAATAGCCTCCATCTGCTTAATTCATATCTCACACCTGTTTCATACTGGTGCAACTGTATTCAGTGGTCACTACTGAGTTTTCTGGGCTAGATAGGGCCAAGAGCAGCATGTCCATTCCCTGCTGGGGGGAGGAGTGAGGGGAAGAGGGGGAAAAAACACTGGTCTGAATGACTCAGATGATGGGTTCCAGATGGAACCATATTGAGCTCCACAAAAAAAGAATAAATCAAGGGCTTTCAGAATGGGAGTAATCACAATGGAAATATACACCTTGTGCATATCTCTATAAATTAAAAAAAAATCTACATCTATATTTTCATGTCAGTCTGTAGGATCTTCAGATAACCTCACAATCTAACAACTTAAGCTGTGAAGGACTGAGAATGGATCTTCATAATTTCTCAAAAGTCACAAGATTCACAAAGTAAAATGGAATGACTTAAGTATGGAATGGCAAACTTAGGTCTGATTTTACCCAGCTCTGGTTGGGTTGTTTAGGCCTTATCTACGCAGCTACTTGTTTTTTGCTATTCAGTTGTGCCAGGGCACATCCTAGTAACTGATATAAATTGTGTCTACCCCCTGAGATTTGTATTGAAACCAATGGCAGAATGTCAATTTCAGGAAGTGCCTTAATATCCCATAAGAAAGGCTCCCTAACTGAAGTGAAACTCCGACTGGATATAATGGGACACCCGATTCTGAAGTTAAAGCAGTGGAAACACAGAGTAATGTCACTTCAGTTATACCACAGCAGCTGAAATCCGAACCACTCTGTTGGTGTTTCACTTGCGCTTGGACCACAAGATGGGGCCCAAAAAATAGTGTGTGTGTTAATTGTGATAGAAGGAATCTAATGTTATTAAGTGATGCTATTTGAGATCTACTGATGAAAAGTATAAAAACTAGGTGGCAGTGTAGCAGTAGTAGTAGTAGTAATATATATTTTGAAAGCAAAGTATGAAACAAGAACGAACTGTGGGTCAGGAAAAACAGTTGTGCTTGCTCTTGGTACCCTTCAAAGGATCTCACGAAACCCCAGTTGAGAATCACTGCTATAACCTTTTGCCTCCCTATCATTCTCTCTCTCTCTCTTTTTCTTTCTCCTTTCCAGCAAATATAGGGACTTTTTGTCTTGGCCACAGCTATAGTTTCCAAGAGTCTCCAACTACCATACTCCCACTTTTCCCTACCCCCACATCACAAACTGAGTTTGAAGGCATGTATAACACATTGGAAATGAAACGAGTTTCTCTAATATGTTTCCAGGTTTATCAAGTCAATTATTGAGAGGGTATTTGGGAAGTGATGGAAGTAAAAAGTAAAAGTGTCATACATTGCAAGCACATCCAATTCAAGCATCAAGTTAGGATTTGCTCTATGGCACAGAATGTGCATACATGTAGGCAGCAAACCCACAGCAATTTAGGGTAATATTTTGGTCAGCAGGTGCAGACCCCAAATGTACAGTGGTTTAAAACCAGGATTGCAAAAGGCAGTCATCTGCAGAAATTAGAAAAGCATTCTAGGGCTATTATTTAACATTCTACATATGTGAGATACAGAATGAAAGATTGAGAATTATCTTAA
The DNA here is from genome assembly GCF_000455745.1 of Alligator sinensis. Taxonomy (NCBI): domain Eukaryota; kingdom Metazoa; phylum Chordata; order Crocodylia; family Alligatoridae; genus Alligator; species Alligator sinensis. The sequence continues at coordinate 2,506,312 of NW_005841866.1, forward strand.
AATCCCTGCTAAATCATGCCCTGCTTTCTCAAGGCAATCTCAAGCTTTAGTAGTTCAGACAGATTCTCTAGCTGACAATTAATATTAATGGGTAGATTTCACAATGTGGCATTATCACACTGTGAGATGGGTGGGCATACCATCTGGGTTTTGGCAGGTATTAGATGTAATCAAAGGGATTACTTGGCTCAGGGAGAAATAGAAAACCTTGGGTTTGTTTAGTCTCTTTCTTCTTTTGTTTGGACGCAGCTCTAGGTGTGCTTAACTATTTTCCCCTTGTCCTTTGTTGTGATGAGCATTTCTGAGTTTACATGGGAAATAAGAGGCATATACCAACCCAATTGCATCAGTTGGATTGTAGACCGATTTGCCTGCCTGTCCCTTCTCTCTGGTAGGGTTGTTCCAGAAGTGATTTTCAGTATGGTGAAGGTCCCATTTCTAAATTCTCTCTGACAGTGGTTTGCAACCTTTTTTTTCACTTGTGGACCCCTAAAAATTTGTGAATGGAGGTGTGGGCCCCTTTGAATTGTGAGTGTGGGTATTCATATACATTTAATTGATCACAGTCATCTTTTGCAGACCCCTTAGACACAGCTGTCTGTGGACCACAGGTTGAAAAGCACTGCTCTATTAAGTTTAAACAGAAAACACACACATGCACACACACAGAAGGGAGGGAGGGGGGAATTCTTTCCAAGCCTCATTTGAAGAACTTGGGAGTAGGAAGACAGAATGGAGCGGGCGCACGCAGAGGAGTAGATTTGGGTCAGACAGAATCCTTTCTGTCAGTCCCCCTCCTCTCCCAGATCTACGTGCATCTGAAGACAGAACAGTCTTTCTAGGGGGAACACAGCTACCCATGTGCAGGCAACCCCGTGTGTGTGTGTGTGTGTGTGTGTGTGTGTGTGTGTTGCTCACTTAACATACAGTTAATTCCAAAAGTGTGTGTGTGTGTGTGTGTGTGTGTGTGTGTTGGAGGGGGCGGGGTCTGAACTCTGCAAAAAAACCCCAGTCCTTCCCCCAGGCTGCCATCCTCATCCCTCCCCAGCCTTTCAGGTGTGGTTAACTGTACACTAAATGCCCTTAGAGTGATGAATGAGAAGCTGGGGCTGCTGCCCCTGGGCACTTCTACCCCTACAGCCAAGCAAGGGTGTTATTAGGAGGGGGCGTCGGGGGAGTGAGGAGATCGTGTGTGTGATGGGGTGTGGGGGGTGTATATGTGTGTGACAGGGTGTGGAGGTATGTGTGTGAAATGAGAGGGGTGCGGGTGATGGTGGGGGATGTGTGAGGGGGTGCAGGTATGTGACAGGGTGTGTGGGGGTATGTGTGGGGGGGGGGATGGTGCAATGTGTGTGAGGGGAATGTATTTGTGTGATAGAGTGTGTGAGGGGGGTGTGGGATGTGTATGAGGGGGCTGTGGGTATGTAATGGGGTGTGGGGGGTGATGGTCTGTAGGATGTGTATGAGGGGTGTGTGGGTATGTAATGGGGTATGTGGGGTATCTGTGATGGTGTGTAGGATGTGTGTGAGGTGTAGGTATGTAATGGGGTGTGGGGAGGTATGTGAGGGGGTGTATGTGTGATGTGTTTGTATGTGCATATGACACGGTATGGGGGGGTCTGTATATGCGGGGGGAGGTGTGAAATGGTGTGTGTGGGGGGATGATGGGGATGCATGTGCCGGGCTGTGAAACAGTGTGTGCAAGGCTGTGTGTGAGCGAGAGGGGTGTGGAGGGTGTGCGAGGCGGGGGCAGGCTCCCGGCCCGCAGCAGCCCAGCGCAGGGTGGAGGCGGCGGAGCCCCGGGCTGGGCTGTTCAGGGTGTGTGGGGGTATGTGTGGGGGGGGTGATGGTGCAATCTGGGTGAGGGGAATGTATTTGTGTGATAGAGTGT
>NW_005841866.1:2508961-2535266 GCF_000455745.1 Alligator sinensis
CGGGGAGCTCGGCATGCGCGGCCCCCAAGCCGGGCCGGGGCCAGGGACTCGCCCCCCTGCGCCGGGATGCTGCAGGCTGCGCGTGGGAAGAGCCCTGGTCACTGCCCCCGGAGGCACTTGCTCCCCGCCGCGCTGCAGCGCTGGGTTTCTTGTGACTTTAATCCACAATCCCGCACACACGTGGCGGGAGGTCCTAGAGCAAAGCGGAGACCAGAGAAAGCGAACTAGAGACCAAACGGGGGCTGGGAAACCAGCGCTGCACAAACTGCCCCATCAGACAGTTACAAAAAAAGCTTAAGAAACAGCAACGGTTAATGTCATTTGTGTGAGCAGCACCGTTCCTAGACTCCTGGCTGCCCGAGGCAAACTTTTCGTATCCCGCCCCCCTGCGCCAGAGATCATGATAACAATAATCGGTCCATTTTGGGGCCCCTTGTCTGTCCGGGCTCTGGCTCGTCCATGCCTGTGTCCGGCTCTGTGTGAAGTGCTGTTATGCAGGAGAGGGCCGGAGGGGTCAGAGATCCCCCAGGGAACTGCCTGCCTTTGGTGCACATTTATGCGTCCGTTCATTGATTTCGCGTGTGTTATCTGATCTCTCTTCCATGTTGCACCCCAGTCATTTAGGCTCTTCTTCAGCTCCTTCACTCTCCATGTCTTCAGGTCCGTAGTGCTCAGGTCAATCTGTTTGTCATATTTCAGCTCGCTGATCTGGCTGTCTTTTTTTCTTCAGTTTCTCAGAGATTTTTTCCACAAAAATGTGATGATGACTAAGGGGTCTCGACACCTCGTTAATGATTTTTGTGGCTGCATTGCTGGTGGCCCCAATGTAATAACATAACCGATTCTCTGCTTTTTGCCTCTTTACAAGAGTTTTTTTCCGCACTGGCGGGTGTGAAAATATTATGGGCCTTTAAGCCCTGATAAAACCTCCCCAAGAATGTAACACACAGCTTGCACTTGCTCTCACGCAGGGCATGGCCCCCAGCCAGGAGCAGCCCAAGTGCCAGCGCCACCCAGAGCCTGCAGGCTGCCCACATCGTGCCTCCTTGCTGCTCCACATGCAGGAAGCTAGGCAAGATGGATCTATGGTGTGACCCAGTCTATGGCAGCTCCTACAAGCTGGGAAAGCAGTAGGTACATCCAGCCCCAGGATTTCAGCCCAGCCCAGGTCTGGGAAGCAGGTCTGCTCCTATCATTTCTAGAGGTGCTCCCTCAGGGGTCTCAGGTCCTTGGCAGATGGGGGCAAGAGGACTGGGGACTGTGGCTATGTGCACAGAGTGCTGCCATCTGTTTCTCCCAGCAAGGAGATCTGCAGGTGGAGCGATATATGGCAGAGAGCAGGGACGGACTTCAGACCACTCCCAAGCAGAGGTGGCTTGATGGCCTGCCTTCAAGGGGAAGGGTTTTCTGCTATTGTTAGACCTGCTGAATGATGTTGGAGTAGTGTGTCCACAATGCCATGCTGACTGGATTCTCCGTCGTCGTGCTCACCTTGCTTTGTCAACAGCCCTCATCTGCCCATCAGGCTATGTCCCCCAACTAGGTGCAACACCAGCTCATGTTGGTCTTTGGGCTATCAACCCAAATTCTGGGGTCAAGCTCACACAATTCCTTTCCTCATGGAAGCAGATACAGTCTGCCTGGCACCTAGAAGGCCCTCTGGGCTCTATCAGTTAAAGTTCACTGGGTTCTGTAGCACACAAAAGAGTGATATGGGTAACATTCACACCTAGCTACTTTTGACTCCCTAGCACAACCAACCAGGAGCTGGCTTACAGCTGGGTCAAAAAGGACACCCTTTGATATGAGTCCAGAGCAGGGCTTGAACTTAGACCTCTGGAACCATAAAGATGCCATCACTGCTTTGCTCCATTTCCTGGTGTAGACAAGTCCTTAATAAGGCAAGCAGAGTTGCTGAGGGCCTAGCAGTTGCCTTAGGAAACACCAAGCCCATGGGGAAAAGCATGCAAAGTCCAAATTCCCATCACCATCCCAGTGGACTTTCTCTCCTATGAAACACAATGTCTCTGAGTTCCAGCCTACCATACAGACTATCTGGAAGCATTTGTAACATTTGTATGGGACCCTACATAAAGTCCATTCAGCACACTTCATAATCCATCTGAGTTTGTCATAACAGATTTCTCCCTTCTCAAGGCACAGGAGGTTTTGTGTGTATTGTGCAAGATTATTAAAGTTATCAGTACAGTCTCCCATGCCAGGTTACAAGATTACTAGAGTGAAAAATAATTGGGATTGTGGCAGGTTAAGTTTTATTTCCTTGCATCTCGTAAGTCTGGTTATGGGCATGAATGTACAATTTTCCAAGCCATTATCGGTCGTCTGGGTCAGGTGGCATTGCATTTCCATTTTGTGTCAGTGCTCAAATTGATCGAGAAGAATGAAATGTGGCAATTTAAGCTGTGAGGCCCTGGGGGGGAGATAATGACAGAGTCCAGGAGCTACATAGGTCCCCAGCGGGGTTCAAGGACCAGCTCCCAATTGGAGAAATTAGAGGCCAAAGTTAGAATTTGAGCATTATAAGTTTACTATACATTTTTTTTCATTCATTCCACTTTCTTTTCCTTTTAAGTGTTCACTAAAGGCCTACAATATTAAATCCTCTGCTTATCCATGGGATAGTTACAAAAGAGACGGCAGCAGTTTCAGCTTCCGCCTGGGTCAGAGTTGGGCCATACTAGTAGTGCAGCATAGGGAGAACCCTAAAAGGTGAAGGAGCAACTCATCTCTTATTAAAACCTCATCATCTCTCCTATACATGCCAAGTAAGAGTCAAATGTAGGTGTGGTTTTTTTTAGCCAAGACACTACAGTCATCAGAAAACAGTAACAGTTAATTCTTATCTTGTGCCAAATTCAAGCCATCTGGGGATGGAAATCTCCCAGACCCAGCCGCTGAGTCCAGCCAACACCACAACTGCAGATGTCCCTTAATTCACAAGGGACCTAGAAATGTAGTTGAATGTTTTCAATGTTCAATGTTTTCAACTATGTAGAACCTCTCACCTTTTTTCTCACAAAGCCAGCTATTAGAACATATGCTGGTATTACCAATCATGTGCTGGTTTTCCTAAAGATCATAATTTGTTAGCCCCAAAAACCAACACTGTACCTGGCTTTTGGGGTCTGTAACAATCTGACAAGATCCTTCAATTCTGCAGCAATTTGCAGCTGCTGGGACTACTGCTGATAGCTTCACGGTTAAATAAGCTCCTTTACAACTAGCCAGGTCTGTTCTAGTGATCAGCAGCAAGCGTGATCTGAGTCACCAGAAGGGCAGGTCACATTGAATTTAATGGTATTGCTCTTGTAGACAAAGTGCTGAACTATAGACAAGGGACTCCTACATCCCAAATTTAACATCAGCTCCCTCAGTGAGTTTCTCAAAACAATGAAGATTATCACCTTGGAGACAGAGGAACACTGTGGAACTCACTGGTGATTGATACAAGACTGCCCATTACTTCTAGCACTACTATCACCCCTCAGGGGTGGATCCAGAGGGGATGCAGTGTTGCAGTTGCACCCTGCTTTTGAGCCATGCCAAAGGAACAGCAGCCTGGCACATTTTTAAGTCCCTGAAGCAAGTAAGAATCCCCCTTCTCCACCTATCACTGCCCCCAGCTGACCTTGATCCCTTTGCTCCAGCCACACTACATGGGGAGCCAGGCTTATCTGGGGACAGGAGCAATGGTGTCAGAGGTAGGATCCTCCTCCCTGCCCAATCCCCCGATGTGTTTCCTGCCAGTCTAGAAGCAGGCTCAGTGAGGGAGACCCTGCCTGCCTCTATCGCTGCTGCTGTCACCATGTAACCCAGCTGGAGCAGGGCAGGAGCAGCTCTGGAGCTCCCTGGACTTCCTCAGTCAGTCAGGGACAGTGGGGACAGGGCAGTGGTGGGCCAGGAAGAAGAGGAGTAGGAGGAGACGAGAGGTACTACTGAGCATGGAAGGAAAGGGAGTGGGAGCCAAGTGCAGGGTAGGGGATTCTTACCTGATTTGGGGACTTCAAAACCCATCTCTGGCTGCTGCTCCCTTAATGCAGTCTGCCTGCCCTAATTGTGGGGGAGAAAAGCTGGGAGTGGGAGTGCTACTGCAGCTCCAGTTGCAGCTTGCACTCCCCGCTTTACAAAATATGGATCCACCCATACTGCTTTCCAAGCTAAATGCCTGCTTGTCTGCTTGGGCTCTCCCAGGATAGTCCCCTTATTCATACCAATACTCCTGCTTTTCTACAGCTATAGTGTCCTTCAGGGTCTCAGCTATTTTGAATAACTATGCCTTTCATCCTTTTTACAGTGTTTTCAACTGTGCAGTGCTCTGGCACAAGAACTGGATTCCAGTTCCACAGCAGAAGACTATCCAACTGCTCCAGGGACTCAGTGTATAATTTAAAGACATGTACACAATCATATTCTGGTAAGTATGTTCAGTCTCTGGTGAACTTGTGAACTTGTTCACTTTGTGGTGTAACCCAAAGAATCATCTCGCTAACCTCCTGGTTCTCCAGCACAGCCCTGTGCAGAGTGATGCAATCCCAGTAGGCAGGATTCTGTTACGCATCCCCTCTGTAAACTCAACAGCCTGTCCCTTTGATCAAACTTTGCCTATCCAGGCTGGATTCTTCCTGATCAGCCAGCCTGGAATTTAGGGGTGGCTGTCCTAAATGAAAAGCATCAGCAGTATATCAGCCTGCTCTGTTTCTCAACTTTATCCCCCTGGCTCAGGCACTTTTGATACTCCCATGATGACTCAATGCTCACTCTTGCAAATATTTTTGATATCCACAAACTTCAAATGCCTGATAAGTGTTTTTAACCCTTTAAAATGGAAAGGAGTGGATGGAAAAATGCCAGATCCTGGTATAGCTCTCCAGTTTAGAGTTGCATGGCTTAAGTGCATGCCTAGTTTACAATCTAAAACCTGCGCTGTGCTTGGAATGAGACCAGATGCATAGAAGAGTATGTAGACTTGGTTGTAAGTACTGGGTTGCATCATGAGGCAAAGTGAAAGTGCGTTATCCCCAGGAGAAAGAGCAAACTACATTGTGTCTCTCATTCATTCTTCCTGGATCTCTGCTTTATTAAGGGGTATGTAATAATTTGCAGCATCCTGTTATGGAACATGGCCAGGCAGCTTCCTCCATAACTCCATCACTTTTATTTAGTGAGGGGAGAAGGGCATCTGACGTGCAGCTCTGATTTCTCTGCATTCCAGAGCTATCACTGCTTTCTAACTTTACAGACATATATAAGGTTGAGGGGCCTATGATCATTTATACAGGTTAAAGCTTTCCCTAAAGAAATATTGCAGAGTGTATTTACATCTCCATGCAAAAGCCCCTCCTGAAGGGGATAATCCTGAGGCATACTAATGATGGGAAAAGGCATGGCTTCAAGCAATTGCAGGAGGATATACAGCCCATGGGGCATCCCACAGAAGAGTCCAGACCTGACCTGATGGAGACTGGGCTCAGGATAACAGAAGCACCAGCTGTCTCCCTTGGTTTCTGCACTGGGCTCTGCTTCTGCATAAGGATGAATTGGAGACAAGGTCCCTGCCCAGAAGGCTCTACTTCAAGAGTCTACTAAATTAAGTTGTGACCATACACACAATTGTTAATTATTCCCATTGCTGTTTAAGGAGATAATAATGCTTCTCCACCTGGCAGGAGTGCTGGGAAGCTTAATCCACCTATGTCTGAAAAGCACACACAGATCATCAGATGGAAGGCATTTTACACATGCCTAATATCTTCGTTATTAAAACAAGAGAAAAACAAGTTCATCTTTAAGCATGCTCATAAAATAAAGGGCCTGATTCTCCACTGTCACTACTCCGCATAGTTATTTAAACCTGTGCTGCATTCTTACATGACTATGCACTAGTGCAAAGAGTTAATACACAAGATGCAAACCAGTGGAAAATCCAGTTTCTTGATGGTTCTTCATCAGTCCTCAGTGATTCTCCCAGGGCTCTGCTATGTTCTCTTTCAACAACATCTAAGTCATGGAACAAGGCATAGCAACACAGCCCAATCACATACTTTCATCTCTAGTGTAGACACACATACAAGAAGGGTTGATAGTTAGTGACCTCTCAGATTATTTAGAGAGGGCCCAGTGTACTTTTGTGCAATTTTCTTCTCACTTCACTGTTCCTCCTTTGTCTGAAATGGCAGGTAACCTGAGCAGGAGCGGTGTGCAAATTGATTTGGAGCCGATCGATGACTTGGTGTTCAGCTCTGGCCAGCTACCGTGTCACTGATTGCCTCCAAATCGAATCAGGAAACAATGAAGTGAGAAGAAAATTATGTATTTGTTAGACACCCTCGCCCTCTTTCCACCCTATCCTCAATGGAGGCAGAGGGACCTGGAGATCTTTAGCTACTATTTGTAGAAAGCTCTAAATAAATTAGCAGAACAAAGGGAGAGCACAGACCTCTGGTCACATGACCAAAAACTACCTACATCAGTTTACAGAGCCAAAGCCTTTACCCATATTGAGTCCTATAGCAGATGTGTAGTAAGAGGATGAGCCAGATTTTCAGCTGTTGAGAAGTGTTTTTAGAGAAACAATGCTGATTTTCTCCAGCTGAGAATCTGTGGAGGATACAGGGCTCAGTCAGTTAATTACTTTCTTGCACTTCATGTAATCATTTACATCTGAGCACAATGGGTGCAAAACCATTTCAATTTGGTAGCATTTTACAGTCACCTTGCACCAATGTTAGTGACAACCAGAGAAAAAGAAAGTGGAGAAAAAGGCCCACAGTCAGCATCCAGGCCATCCAAGGAACCACTTAATACTTATTCTAGCTCACAAAGGTGTTCCATGGGGTCCCTCTGTGACTACACTTATGCAGAAGAGGCCTTCAGGCAAGCATTATTAACCACAAGGACACTGACCCTGCTGGAGGAACACAGCAGTTTTACTGGTGTAAACCAGTAAGACAAGTATGCACTGCTGCTGTGGCCTGGATGCAGGTTTGTCATCCCCATTAACTGCAGCTTTTCCTCCCTGAAACCAGACAGGTGCAAATCGCTTGGTCAATTTATAAATGATGATGACAAATGGAAATTCATCTCTCAAGCCTGCAACTGCCAATTGTTACTCTAGGGTCCAGTGTTACTGCTACCCTTCTCAGGATAACAGGCTGAATTTCCCCAGACCAGGCATGTGTTACAACCATATATCTGCACCAGCATTTGGTATGGCTGCTATTCTCTTCCCAAGATGGCCCCCACAAACTTTACCCAGGAGGATCCAGCTTCACCCATCTTGCTTCAACTCCTGCACTGATGCCATATGGTGTTATACAGCATACCTACTGCTTCCATCCTGGATTGGAGTGGATGAACTAAAAAATAAATCTCATATCCTGTACATAATTTTGAAAATGTGTAATAGAACTTGGCTCAGAACATTTGATTCTGCACATTTTCTAAGCACCCAAACAGATACTAATACAAAGTCCTTTAGGAATCTAAGTCCCAATAGTACTCCATAGCTCTCACTGAAATACTTCCAAATTGCCAGCTTTTCAAAAGTGCTCAGCACCCAGTAGTTCCCACTGTCTTTAAAAGGAGCCACTACCTGCTAGACAATATTGAAAAATCTGACCATTTCACTTAGGTGCCTTAAGTGAGAGCTGAGACCTTTTGAAAATATGACTCCCAATTGTGGATAGTCAAGACCTGAAAAAGTGGCTTATTAGACTTACATTTCATTGGTAGGGAGGATCCTCACATTATCAGCAGTCTTAAACATGCTGGGAAAATGAAGCAGAAAATGTCTCAAATTAGAAACCCCGAAATTGAGGTAGGAAGTGACAATTGCCTATCTTTCTGGCCTCTCCAACACCACATTGCTCTTCCTCACCCACTCAAAATGCAACTGCTATGATAATTATCCTCATCATTGCTCTAATCGTTATACCCTTATCCTTGAGTTCCAGTGCATGTAACCTTCAAAGGCAGACAAGGTTCTTTGGGTGAATCTGATATCTTTTATTAGACCAACTTAAATAGTTGGAAAACAATTATTAAGCAAGCTTTCGGGTTCAAAAACCCTTTGTCAGGCTAAGGAAGTTTCAGCAGTTGGTGTGTGCTCTTCCTGGATGGAATGAAAAGTAAAGAAGCCAGGGGCTGGTCTGGTATGCATACAAGACAGGTAGTCAGTGAAAATGTAGATTGAGGAGTCAACAGGTGAAAGACAGGCTTGGGGAGGTGGGGAGAAGAGAGAGAAGGGGGATGAATAGTGGAGAGATACCTGGGGAGTCAGATGTCAGGCAGGTTATAATGTGTCATAAATCCAATGTCTATATTTAGTTCATAGGCAGACAAGGTTCCTTGGGTGAATTTGATATCTTTTATTTAGTTCATGATTTTTAGTATCCAGGACGTTGATGAAGTGGAGCTCATAGGCTCATCTCTGTGAAGTGTTGTGTAAGTTTCCTTTGAGGATCAGGACTGAGAGATTGGAGAGAGAGTGGTTTTCTTGTGAGAAATGTGCCCCCTCAGGTAATTGGGTATTTCTGTCTTTGATAGATTTCCAGTGTGCGTTCATTCTGGTGCGCAGTTGTTGGCGAAGGGTTTTTGAACCCAAAAGCTTGCTTAATAATTGTTTTCCAACTATTTAAGTTGGTCTAATAAAAGATATCAGATTCACCCAAAGAACCTTGTTTGCCTATGTCCTTAGACCAACATGGCTACAACCTACACCCCTGTAACCTTCAAAAGTGTTTTCTCTTTCAAGACAATCTCTCATCTGGGTTTTCCTTGAGATTTGTATAGAGCTTTGTGGTGAGTAGCTAGCCCAACAGCAAGAAAAGGACCATCAGAGACTGACATGCAGTAGCCATTTTGGAAGGAGCTGAAAGACTGAGAGGAAACACTTGTGCTTCTAATAAGGCCTTGCTTTGTACATCGGCAGGAATGGACAGGGTATGACTGATATTCATAAGTAATATATGTACATTTAAAAATGATATTAACATATATTTTCAGTCTAGACTGCTGCTATCATGTCTTACCTCATCTGTTGTTGTTGTTTAACTGGAGGCAGAAAGTTGCCATGTCTGGGGAAATTACCCATCTCTTTTGAACCTAGAAAAGAGAAACAGGATCTTACCCCAGCATATAGGAGAAAAGGGTTAAAGATGTGCAGCACTGGTGAGACTTCACTTGGAGTACTATATCCAGTCATGGGCCCCACACTTCAAGAAGGATGTGGACAGATTGGAAAGAGTTGGTCTGACTTATCTATGAGGAAAGGTTGAAAGAACTAAGGTTATTTAATCTGGAACAGAGAAGATTGAAGGGGAATTTGATAACAGTCTTCAAAAAGAAGTCTTCAACAGTCTACAAAATATCTGGTTCTGGGTGCTGCACTTTAACAAGGACGTAGTAAAGCTTGAGAAAGTCCAGAGAAAGGCCACCCATATAATCAGAGGCTCGCGCGGCAAGCCATATGAAGCAAGGCTGAGGAATCTGGGGCTCTTCAGGCTGAAAAAAAGAAGACTGAGAGGGGACTTGGCAGCAGCTTACTGCTACATCAGAGCATACACCAAGGGCTCGGTGAACAACTGTTCACCAGAGCACCCTTGGGGAGAACTAGGAGTAATGGTCACAGACTCCTGGAAGACCAATTCAGACACAACATTAGGAAAAACTGCTTCACAACTAGGGTGTCCAGACTGTGGAATAGGTTCCTTCCAGAGGTGGTGCAATCACCTACCCTGGAAATCTTCAAGAGAAGAATGGATGGTCACCTTGCTGGGGTGACCCTGTCTGCATATGTCCTTAGACCAACACAGCTACAACCAACACCCCCAAAACACTTTTACACTTGCATATTATAGGGAGAAGCATGAACATTGCGTGCCTCCCAAGGCTGGTGAGGGCACAGCTACTGCCCGCAGGCGGCGGTGGCAGCAGCGGGGGCATGGTGGCAGCGAGCGGGGAGCTCCCAAAGGCAGCCACAGCGGTGATGGCGCCGAGGGGTGTGTGGCAAGCGCTGACCAGTGATCAGCAACCACCCACAGACGCCGCCAGCAGCGGCAGCCAGCAGCAATTGGTGACTGCCCGCAGACGTCGCCAGTGGTGTCAGAGGCGAGGCAGGGGTGACAAGCAGCAACTGCCCACACACCGCCAGCAGCAACAGCAACGACCAATCTCAGGGGGTGCACCATAATCTCAGGGGGAGCACATGCGCCCCCTACGCATTGCCAATGGAGAGAAGCATCGTTCTGAGCACTGATACAAATCCTGAAGTAACATACTAGTTTCTAGCTTATACAAATATCTGACATTGTTTGTACTAGACGTTTTATGTAGGTATCATGCATGACAGAAAATGTCTTTGTTCAACTGTATTTTTGTGTGCTTCACAAAAGAGTCATTAATACAGTGTTATGTTCCAAGTACTCCTTTCTGGGTTACATTCTTTTACTTCCCACATGGGAATAGAGGCAGTGCCCCTAAAATGAAATAAAAGTAACTTTCAAATATTATTCAGATCTTTAATCCTGGAACAGAGAACAGATCCATTTTCTAATTATAAATCCTATCAAATGCTGCTGTTTTGCATTTTCTCTGCATTCAGTTCAAAATAAGGTTTAGGGTTTTTTTACAAAAAGTCCTTTTTAGGCAACACAAGAAAACAAATATGATTGGATGGATTAGGAGTGTTTCTGAAACCAGAAGGATCTTGGTGTCTCCTATGGGAGATGAGTCATCAGCAGTCTCTCCCTACAATCTGGCTATCTCCAAAGAGGAGGCGCTCATGGTGAGCCAATAGTCTCCAGAACTAGAAGTTTGTTGCAAAATCATGCTATCTTTGGAAGGAGGGAACAGCCACCTCTCCCCATAGAGCCTGGTGGCTGCCACTACTTCCTGTGCATTGTACAACATGTAGATTTAGAATGTAATGAGATGTCAAAAAGAAATTACTGAGCACTAATACTTTTGATGTGACAACAACATAGAATAATGCTGTTTGTAAAGTTGAAGGGAAAGGAATTCACATGGGGACTTTCAGACAGCGTGCTGAAAAACAGCATGAGCCAGAAATTAGCTTTGGTTCTGGTACAGACAGAACTCCCCCCTCCTCCCCCCGCCCTAAAAAATTACAGTTAATATAAGCAAGTGGAATTTGGTTTACATTTGTTAATTTAAAATAATAATACATTTGTCTAATATAGAAATATACTTCTATCAGCAGACATACCTCTATATCTGTCACGTATTGATTTCCCTGTATTAAGTCTTGCCTGCACACAAAAGTTGTACTGATTTAACTACATCTGCATAACTGAACTGGTACAATCCCTGCTACACATCCTGTAGAGAAGTGGACTAAGCTATATTGGTATAAGGCACTTGTGTAACAGTGTACCTGCTTCTTCAGTATCTGTTGTATGTATTTACTTTTTTCCTTTTCCTTTTTTTTTTTCAAAAAAGCATGTTCCTAGCTCTCATGACTGCAAAGAAAAGCTTGAAAATACAGAGTGTAAAATAGTTGCAGACAGTTTATTACCATGACTGAGGTGTAAACCCCCCACCTACTTTGAAAGGCTGACACAAGAGCCTAACAATGACACTTAAATGCCAGCATGGACTATTTCATTTGAGCAGATGGCATGGGAAAAAAAAGTGAACTATACAGAGGTGTGGGATTTGGGAGTTGTTGCAGGGAATTAAATTGAGGTAAGGAAAAAAAGAGATTTCTCTTTTTTTTATAAAGACAGGGAAAAGGAAAAGAAGCAGAAAAAGTAGGATGGGAAGGAAGATAAAGGGAAAACATTCAGTGGTCCTAAAAGCAAGCATATTTTCCTACAAAATGAGGCTGAAACCTGTAGGAAGGCATTGCACAAATAGTACACAAAATAACTAAAATTATGTGACTGCATAAAGGCAGCAAGCCAGTGCTAGTCTTTGTGAACTCCTCTCACTGGCATCAGTAGCAGATTGTCTTTGGACTGAAGGGAGTATAGAGTTTTAGGATTATATACTGGTCCACAAATCATACCAGAAATGGACTGTGGTTGGCTTGTACTTCCCTGTTGGACTAGTGGGTTGAAGCATGGAATTCTTCTATACCATTCTCTACACCTTCTAAAACAGGTAGTTAATATATTTTTAAGAATATTAACATAATATATTTTTATGACTATTTTAAGAATAAATAATATTATTTATTACATGTGTGTATTTATTGGGAACCCACCAACTTTCCTTTGAGCTCCTAGTACCAAATATGATTTCAGGATTCAATCTGAGATCAAGTAAAGAACTGCTAGTATAGCTTTCTTTCCATTAAGTTATTTTAGTGTCATCTTATACCTGACTGTATTTATTAGGTTTTGTTACTTTTGTCGGTAAAGCTAAAAATCAAGCAAAATTAAAAAAAAAAGCAATTTCAGGTCAAATTCAAAATTTACATTATAAATATAAGCTATTTGGGGTTTAGTTGTTGGCGTTTTTGGTTGGGTTTTTTAATTATATCATTTATGACTGGAATGAGTTAATATGCTTCATCACTTGCATCACACACACTACATTATTCTCCACCATTTAGAGGCCCACATGTGCTCAGATTAAAAAAAAAGAATTGTTTCACATGTGAATTGCTTAGGAGAAAGAATTTTGGAAGCTCCATGGACTGCGCAGGGGGAACAGATGATTATGGTGTTGATGCTGACTACTCTAGATTGTCTTTCTACTAATAATTGATTGAGTCTCTTGGAGAATTTATCAAGAAATGTGTGTGGAAAGTGGGTTTAAGAGGGATTTAGTATTTTACTCTTAGGGCTGGAAACAGATTTTTCACATAACCCTAAATTCTCCCTATTAATAACATCTGCTTTACTATAGGTAGAAGATAGTAGGCATACTGATGCTTTCTATTTTAAAGCCACCCCTATCTTAGAATTATAAATAATGTTTTAAACATTAACAAACTAAGTCTGATGACTTTATCCCCAGGTAACAGAGAGGAAGCTATGCACAGAATAATGAGCTCTGCATCACAAAGCGAATGGGCAGTATACCTGGGAACAGAACTCAGATCTCTCTATTCACATTCCTCTGCTGCTGTTACTTTTCACAGTGGAACAGTACTAATTTGGACACATATAGGCCACATCCACATGAATGTGGGCGTTTGGTTCCCCGGGGACAAGTAGCAGTGACGCACCATGTGCTGCCGCTTATTGTCCCTGGGGAACACCTGTGCCATACATGTTGACGCGCAACAAGTTACCCCAGGTGGGGTAGGGGAGGCTGGGGCCTGCACTGGGCTGGCCCCAACAGCCTTATCTGGGGTCCTGGGGGCCTCCTGGAGCTGCAGCAGTGGGCAGCCTGGTTCCACTTTTGAGCAGTGTGTGCTGCTCAATTTTTTTTTCCGCGGGTTTTTTGACCCAAAAAAGGTGGACCAGTCCATGCACAGGCAGCACTCCCTTGTAGTGCAGAGAACATCTGAATGTGTAGTATGTGGTGCTGCAGACGTGTTTGCAATGCCACATACTGCACAGCCGAGCTTGTCTGGACATGGCCATAGGGTGCAGACAGAAGTTACATTTGTTGTGTGATTGGTCCTCTGAAAGCGCTTTACACCTGTTCCATGACATATGTGCATAGCTGCAAAGTGCTTTTAAAGTGGCTTATAGTGCAACAAATTAACCCTCATCAAATGAGGGATCAGATGAAGGTGGTCCACTTTGGAGTTCCTTTGGGAACTTGTGTTTCCAAGGATTAATTTGGTGGTGCAATTGAAGCTAGTCAGATGCAGCCCAGCCCTACCCCTGGGGCTGTCTGCAGGAAAGAAGGTTGGGGGGAAACAAGCTTCCAGCTGGGGTTTGCCCAGCCTGAGCTGGAGAGGGTGCAGCTAGACTGGAGTTCCCGCAACCTTGTGCCCCACCACAACCACCCCTCCAGCTCAGGTCAGGCAAACCCCAGCTGGTAGTTCACTCCCCCTCCCCCCTCTTTTCCCCCCTTCCTTCCTGCAGATAGCCGCAGAGCTGGGACTGTGGGGAGTGGGGCTGGGACAGAGGGGCAACTCATCTGCTGCCGGCTTCTACAGGCAAACATCTTTTGGGTTGGGGGAGCACCCTAACTCATGTCACTTTATGTAAAGCACCATGAGTTAGTGGGGGGGCTACACATCTGTCAGTGTTCATAGGCAGTCTAGAAAAAGCTGAACCAGATGAAATAGTGACAACTGGGACTGCAGAGCCAGCAACAAGCTATAGGTCTGATGCATAGCTATTAGCAGTCCAGACAAGCAGAACAGGTAAGTGGTGTTTGAAATAACATAAAAAAGCAAAGGTTTAAAAGAGTGCTTCATAACCTAGGGTCATACAGAGGGTATATGACAGGTAAACAAGAACATTTTCCAGTTCTTGTTTGACAGCCCACAATATAGGGATTAAAACTCCTGGAATTCTAACAACTTTGGACCTTAAAAATGTACATGTGTCTGGTTCTGTGTGAGGGCTGCTTTCAGTTAGTTTGACTAAGATGGACCCCTGGAGGCCACTGCACAATATGTTCACAAACCATGTACCTGTTTTTTTACCCAACAGCCCACTTCCACCTCAGTATCTGGAGTAGTCCCTGGTAGTCAGTTCAACCTGCTCCCTGTCCCCCCAGATTTGTGTGTGCAGAACACAGAATCCATCCTGCAGGCAGTAAAAGCCAGAGGAGAATTCAGGCCTTTAGAAAGCCCAAGGAACTTCCAACAAGACCTGCTGCAACTCCCATTTATCTGGGCTTTATTCATACAGGGTGCAGTTTTGCCATCTGTTTTCTTCCATAATCCTTCTGGATTGCTTCATATTTCTTGCAAAGCTAACTCAATACACTGGTTGAGCAACTTCTTAGACCATATTGACCCCCTCAGCCTTACTGTTTTATTCCCCCATGTTCTCTTCCTATATTTTCCTCCACCTTTTCCTACTTAATGTCACAAAGGACTGCCTCCACAAACCCAACCCACAGCACAGCATGGCACCAGCAGAGATAAGCCGTGACTGCAACAATGGGTAGATAACAATTATATGACAGTTTTATAGATGGGGAGTTATATAAACAGAGTGTTTCAGAAGTCCAGAAGAGCTGGACTTTATCTAAATGGGATGAAAGTAAACCCATTAACTTCTTGTGGTTATTTCACTTGTCACTAATGAGCTAACTGTTGTCTTGTGGAAATACAATTCCAGTATCTTCAGAATAGTCTCCCTAATAATTCTCCTTTCAAATAAGACTTTACATTTGTTTTTTCAAAGTTAGTGATTCATAACAAAGCCTTCATCAGTATGTAGTCTATATGCTCCAATTCTCCAACTTCAACATTTGCATTGTCTATACTAAAATATCTTTATTACTGCTGTTTTGGAAAGCATACACTATTTTTACCTCATTTCAAGACAGGTGTAGATGTCACTTAAATAACTTTAATTAAGATGGATCCATTGTGATTTCAGTGTAGTTTTTGTCTGAGCTTGATAAATTTATCACAGACAGCCTTAACAATACATAACGAGTTATATCTGCACTTTCTGCAAGTGTATGCAATTAATTTCCTATTTGTGAAAGGTAATGGAAAATGAAATATTGTGGCCTTTTTAATGCAGAGGCAGGTGTAATGAATGGGCTTTGGCAAACAGTTGTCAAAGTATGTTAACCTGCATCTAGAAATCTCCCCACCCCCAACAATAGTTTCCGAGCCCATGATAATTCCTTTCTCCTTTTTTGTCTTCCTGTCATGGCACACAGCAGTGAAGAAGGAGACTCACGTGCTTGGATAAAAAGAAAAGCAACTTAATTCAAATCATGAACATAACAGGACAGATGGCAGACCCTCCTTGCCAATATTGTTTACCATCAGTTTGAAAGGTCCCCACTGCAGATTGAAGTCTACAGAGGGCTACACCCTTTATAAGGAATAGGGGGTGGAGGCTGTTTGTTTATTTTTAATGGGCCTTCTGCCAGGGTTGCTAGAGTTCCCACCAAGGAGCCAGATTCTCACTAGGTATTTGGCAGTCAAAAACTCAGGTAAAGATCTTTCTAGTTCTGGGAAAGGCTGCCAACTCCAGCTTCCAGCGCAGGCCCCGTGTTCCAATAGGACAAGATGCATACATCCTGCCTCTTTTTCAAGCATGCCTTGCTACAGAGGTCTACAAAACCCAACACTCCCTTAAACTATACTTCCAAGTCTCACTGACATCCTGTCACACTTTTCACGTCTTTCATTCCTTGGCATCTCAGAACAGCAAAGACTACCTATGCCTGAAAAAGGGTGATTGCACCCAAAAAAACTTTTTTCCAACTACTCAGTTGGTCTAATAAAAGATACCACATCTACCCAAAGAACCTTGCCTGACTCTGACTGGAGAAGCTTTGTCCTACCTGTACTTCCAGGCCTGTCCCCCACCCCAAGACATACATATTGGGAGTAAGGCTATGCCTGCTCTGGTAAAGGATCCTTGTGGGGACGGTGTGGGGAAGCACCATTCTACTTACCCCACCTACCCCCTGTCCCATAGATCAGGGGCAGGCAAAATGCGGCCCGGGGGCCAGATGCGGCCCACCACGCCATTCTATCTGGCCTGTGGGGCCGCTAAAAAATTTAGAAAATTAATATTTATCTGCCTCTGGCTGCCTGCAATGTGGACCTAGATGGCTTGCCAAAACTCAGTAAGTGGCCCTCTACCCAAAATAATTGCCCGCCTCTGCATTAGATAGACTGATTGGTGGGATGTTGTGCTGCCCGGCTCCTATGGAGCTTCCCCTCATAGTTGGCATTCTGGCCTGCCCTCATAGTTGGCACCCATGGTAAGTGCTCTGCTTGCCCTACCTTAGCTATGTTACCTCCTGTTACAACTTTGGTATGATTTGCTTTTCAGCAGCTCATAATGGGAAAGGAGAGGCGTCAATCTCTTGTTTCTTCTTAAGGCAAACAACTGTATCCTGATAAATGCACAGGACATTATGTATAGGACCACTTCTAGGAAGTGCTCAAGAACTGTAAATGTGGAGGAAGGAATTAAAACCTGAACGTGGTTCTGTCCTCGTGATTTCTCATATTCCCCCAACGGGAGAATACATGGTGGCACTGGCAACTCCTCTCCTGGAGGTACACAAAACCAAACAGTAATCATGGCAGCATATCAGATTCCTGTCCTCAAGGAGACAGATGCAAAAGGAAAGGCACTTAGCATTTGGACCTGATTTAAATCACAAAGGAAAAACAATGGGATTACAGGAGGTCTGGATTAAAAGGAAAACAAAAATCTAAAAAATTTCTGCCTGGTCTGTGCAAACTGCAGTTTGACCACATGTATGTGGGTAAGCAGAAGGCACATTCCTAACAAAAAAAGCCAATCCCCTGCCAAATATACTGTGTACTGACTACTCACCATGATGGACCCAAGACTGCCAAGCGTTCCAGTAGTCATGTCTGTCGGAGACCTGTAATAATCCTACAAGGTCTCCAGAGGCATTTTTAACCCACAAAAATAGATCATGTTAAAAAAGGTATCTATTCATTAAGTACAATCAAGAGTATAGAGAAACAATACATCAGTATGCCAAGCTACACAAAATGGCTGACTCAAGCAATTATCAAATCTTAATAAATGAAGCAGACACAGAGGTAGTTCACCAATAATACAGTATATTGGACAGGGGACTGGCTTTTTATTAGGCAGGGGACTGGCTTTTCTGTCAGGGATGTGGCCATGAACGCCGCATGCCCCCAAAGGCTGGGGGGGCATGGCAAGCTCCCGCAGGCAGCAGCACTGTCAGCAGCGGGAGCATGGTGGTGGCAAGCGGTGAGCTCCCGCAGGTGGCCACAGTGCTCTTGGCAGTGGTGGAGAGGTAGGCGACCGCCCAGAGATAGCACCGGCAGTGGCCAGTGGTGATCGGGGCCCACCTGCAGACACCACCGGCAGTGTCAGCAGCAAGGGGGAGGGGATGGTGAGCGGTGACTGCCTGCAGGTGGTGCACCGCCAAGCTTAGGGGCTGCACGTGCACCCATATGCACCCCCTACGCATTGCCAATGGATGTGGCTTTTGCTTTCAGACCTACACTGGTTAGTTGCAGTTTGCACAGGCTTAGTAGTATAATTTTTATATTTTATCAGCTTAAATTTCCCCAAATTCTACCTGTACTGGGCATGCTGCAATCTGGGCATAGCTTTCTTTGCATTCTCAGCTTTGGAAGGGAAGGAAACACTGATGTAGGGAATGAGAAGTAAATAGTGGATGGGAAGCCTGGAGTCAGCCAAGGAGCCAAGAGGATAGCTAGATAAGAACTGTGAGACTGAGAATTAGTGGAGAAAAAGGAACTGAGAAAGGAAAAGAGACTCACTTGATGAGGAACCAAGGTGAGGACTGGCCAGGAAAAGAGACTGGGGCAAGGATTTGGGGGAATGTCACAGCGAGATGCAAGGAGTGTGGAGCTGTGAGTAGAGGCCAGGGTGCAAGGAAGAGACTAATTTGAAAGGACATAAGACTAAAGAACTGGTTCTGCCTGTGTAAGGAAACTGGACCAAGAGTTTTGGAAAGACTAGGACAGAAAGTCTAGCTGGATAAGACTAGGACTTGCTTCACAAGGAGACTGGGAAGGGAAACCTATAGAGAATGACTTGCTAGGTGAGGTAAATGAGACTAGCATAAGGAGTCAGGACAGGGACAGGTTGGATGAAGAAGGGAAAAAAGGGGTCATGCTAGGAGGAAATGGGCAGGAAAGTCTGTGCTCAACAGAGCATACTTCCCACTGGAGACTGTAATGGAACCCAAGATTCCGCTTCCCGCTTCCTCTGCTGTCAGCAAGTATCTGTGAAACCCACAAGAAGTGTCCCACTTGCTTATAGCACTAGTCTACATAGCAGATAGTATTCTACTATAGCTATCACTTACTACCTTAACTCAAGGGTCAGAGGTGAGGCAACTCTACTGGTCAGTGATGAGAACCCCACATCCTATGTGCCAGCAGCCTAAGTGGTGGTTTGAGAATATCAGTAGTGTCTAAATGGTGGATTTCAGTTCCTTTGTGGATCTAAAGCCAAAAGGAAGACCAAAAAAACATAACCAGAGCAAAGACTGCACTGTGGAACCCCTGCAGCAAAGCCACTATAAGATTACCAAGATGATTTTGAAAGGCTGGGATGTCTTCCAGGCATGCTACACCTGGAAACAAATAAAACAATCCAGCCAGTATAGCATCTGCCTTGCTGAGCACCCATTGCATTCGAGAAAAATAATGGGAGTAATAAAGCAAATGATAAAGAAGGCATCATTTCAAAAGTCAAGAGCCCACAATCTGGAGAGCAGCATGGTAGCCATTGAGAAGACAGGCAAGTTGTATATTTGCATACACCTAAGCAATCTGGGAGAAAAAAACAGTAAAAAGAGCTTGCTTCTAAATGTCTACACTGAAGAAATATTACCTGACTTGGCAAAGACAAAAATATTTTCAGTATTTCATTCCAAAGATAGATATTGGCAAGTGCTACTGGATAAGAAAAGACCTTGCCACATTTTGGAAACCAGCAGGTAGATGCAGATGGCTGAAAATGCCATTTGGGATCAAACCTGCAGTGGAGGAATATAAATGCCATGAGTAAAATGAACTAACAGGACTCACAGGGGGATCAGCATCATAGATGATGACATTCTGGAGTGCAGGCGTAGAGACAGGATGGTAGAAACTTTGGCAGGTCATGGTCACAACCTCACCTGTCTATTAGAAAGAACCAGAGAATTAAACCTAACATAGATAAAAACAAAAGGAAACAGAGATTGACTGCAGCATGATATTGCAGCATAAGGCAGGAGTGGATTACCTGCAGCACATGTGCCACTAGTGGCACAGGCAGCCTCTGTGTCACATAAAAAATCAGAGAGTATAGGCACATAGGTCAGGGAGCAGAAAACTGAGCAGCAGAACAGATAGGGCGCAGAAATTAGAGCAAGCAGAATGGACAGGGAGCACAGGGCAAGGATCAAAAAGGTTATACACCTGGGTGGTGCGTACAGGGCAGAAAGCAGAAAAAAAAGAACAGCAGAACGGGCAAGGAGAACAAAAAGACAAAAACAAGATGCCCACTAAGGCTGTGCGAAACTTCAGTCGCCTATTTGATTCAGTGGAGATTCAGCCCAATTCGACGGCCGAATCTCTGAATCCAAATCGAATCAGGAGACCCTTTCATCTCTCCAAATTGAATTGGAACCCTCCAAAACGATTCAGAGAGATTCGGAGCGATTCAATGATTCAGACATAGACACAGCTTTAAATAGTTTTTCTACATACCTCAAGGTACCAGGCGGCTCATGAATGCTGAGATGCTGGGGAGGATGGAGCATCCTACAGGAATATGGGGGTGTCCCCAGCGTGCTCAGTGGCAAAGCCAGAAGTGGATCAGAAGCACTTCCGGTCCACTTCCAGATCTACTGTGGAGTGCCCTCACCCCCCCCCCCAGCTTGGCAACTGATGCCTCCTGGGTCTGGGGGGGGGCAGCTGGGGTCCACCCGTGGGTGGTCACCATGCTGGTGAGTGCAGGGGGGTCCCCCATGCACTCTGCAGCAGGCCCCCCATGCTCCTGTGGGACGCTCCATTCACCCCACCATCTCAGCGTTCATAAGCCGCCTGGTCCCTTGAGGTATGCAGAAAAAACACTTAAAGCTGTGTCTATGTACAAATTGCTGATTATCTGAATCAGCATCAAATCTTCAGATTTGGATTTGGCCGAATCGAATTGGGACAGTGATCTAAATCAATGAATTGAATCACTGTCCCCTGAATCGGGCCGAATCCAAATCAAATACGGCCCGCTTCGCATACCCCTAATGCCCACCATTAAATAAACTGCATCACTTCAGAGACTATTAGGATTTGTAAATTATCTGATGAAATTTCTTCCAAGTGTCCCATATGTGTGTGTGTGTACCCGTGAGGTGGCTAATGAAAAGAGATGACACATTGATACGATTACCTCAATATGATGCAGCCATCACTGGCATCAGGGAGCTAGTGACCAACTCTCCTATCCTGAAATACCATGATGTGAATGAACAAGCACACAATGTTATTCCAGTGAAGCAGGGCTTAGGGCATCACTTCTGCAAAAGGGACAGCTTGTAGTTTTTTGTATCAAGGTCACTATTGCTAGCAGAACAAAGAAATACACAAAGTGAAAAGGAAGGTGTTACGATGGAGTTTGCATATGAAAAGTCCAACCCATATATTTGGCAAGCCATTCAAGTACAAAGTGGTCATAAACTGCTAGATTTCATTTTTAAAAGTCACTGTTAGTGCCCCAAAAATGGCTTCAGCACATACTACTGAAGTGTAATGCTAGAATTTAAACATACAATACAAGAAAAGGACATAGCTATTTGGTAGCATGAAAATATGGCAATTGAACAATAACATGAAATGCTCAATCTGAGAGAAATACAGAAAACACAGAAAGACACAGAAATCACAAACCAAGCCAGTACATTCCATTTTCAAGTAAGGAGCTGGAGAGAAACTGAGAACAAACTGTTTAAGGCAAAGATTTAAAAGTTCTCACATCCATCATTGTGTCATGATGGCCAAACCCAGAAGGAGGAAGCTCCCTCTGCCTCTCAAGAATATAAGAACTATTGAGATGAGATCAGAATAAAAGGCATAAATAAGAGCAATCAAATCATAACACCAAGATCATCAAGAACAGTCTCTCTCACAAATACAATGAAGCCATTCTGAAATAGAAGCCTTTATTTAGAAAGCCACAAATGCCAATCTACTGGCCAAATATGACAAAGGATAACAGATATCTGGTGAACAGTTACAATAAGCATGAGGAAGAGAAGACCAACTAGCAAAAGGATGCTATGGAAATATGCAGCATTTCCACAGGTTCCACTGCCCAGCACCCCTTTTTACTGTTTCTTTAAACTCTGTCATCCTCCATATTTTTGAGTGCAGCTGCCTTGATGAATTGTAGAAGAGCAGACAGTAGGGCTGTGCAAAATTTCAGCAGCCATTTCATTTCAGAGGTGTTTCGGCCCATTTCAGGGCCTGAAACACCGAATCTGAAATGAAACAAAAGGTTCCAAAATATCTGAAACAAAACCATCCAACATGTTTCAGAAACGTTTTGGAGGAGCCCCCGGGAATAGTCCGGCACAGCTCCACAGCCCTCCTTTTAAAGTGCTGGGAGGCTGGAGCCAGGCGAGGGATAGGGCCAGGCAGGACAGCCATGGGGGTTTCTCCCTCAATTCCCCATCGCTGGGGCAGAGGCAGGCACAGCTGGAGGAGCCACGGGAGAACCTGCAGCCACCCAGCTGTGTCTGCCTTTCCCTGGCCAATCCGAATCTCTGAATCAGTGCTGAAACAGCCTTGAAACTCCGAAACAATTTGGCCAAATTGAAATGGAACAGTGATCCAAAACACCAAAACGAATCACTGTCCTCTGAAACAGCCAAATCCGAAACCGAAATAAAACGTAGCCATTTCACACATCCCTAGCAGACAGCTCCCAGGAGTCAAGAGCCAGGCCAGTGAGTGCTTCTGTAGCACAAAACTAAGACATAGATCCAGTGCTCTCTAAGAAGTCAATATAGTACATAGAGCAGTAAAGGGAGTGTTCTCAACAGTGTCTCATCCCTAAAAGGCAACCAGCTGCATGTTTTGCTAGATGAAGCTTTTCTTCTCTTCCACCTGTACCTGATTACAGTACTTAATCCTAGGGGTTTTGATTATATGAAATCATTGTTGCAACAAAAAGTGGTGCAGCCTCTTGAACAGACAATGGTAAGGGAAACATTTCTGGCTGCTGTAACTGGTAGAGTGTCTAGAAATCCAGTATCATAGAATCATAGAAAATTAGGGCTGGAAGAGTCCTCAGGTGGTCATCTAGTCCAATCTCTCTGCTCAAAGCAGGACCATCCCTAACTAGATGATTCCAGCTAGGGCTTTGTCAAGCCAGGTCTTAAAAAACTCCAAGGATGAAGATTCCACCACAGGAGGTCATCTAGTCAAACCCCCTGCTCAAAGCAGAACCACCACCACCTCTCTAAGTAACCTGTTCCAGTGCTTTATCTACCCTTCTAGTGAGAAAGTTCTTCCTAATATCCAACCTAAGCCTCCCTTGCTGCAACATGCGACCATTGTTCCTTGTGCTGTCATCTACCACCACTGAGAACAGTTTAGCTCCATCCTCTTTCAAACCCCCTTTCAGGTACTTGAAGGCTGCTATTAAATCCCATCTCAGTCTCATCTTCTCTAGACTAAATAAACTCAGTTCCCCATGGGTGTCTGGTACCTCTTGAGTCAGGGGGGGCATGTGCCCCCCCGACACCAGTCAGCAACCTGGGGGGGGAGGGTCCCCGGTGGCCAATCCCGCTGGCCAGGGGGGACCGATTTCACTCGCAGTAAAAGCAGATGCGCCACTTCCAGAACTCAGGCAGCCACTTCTGTAAGTGGCATGGCCACTTTTGCTGGTGGCCCGCTCCCCGGCCGGTGCTCACAGGCGGGGCACTGGTACTCCCACCTGCCCCCATGCCTGCCAGCTACACAGGGAGCATGGCCTGATAGGGGGTGCACCAGTACTCTCAGGGGGTACGCATGCACCCCTGTGCACTCCCCACGCATCGCCCCTGCAGTTCCCTCAACCTCTCCTCATAAGTCATGTGCCCCATCCCCCAAACCATTTTCGTTGCTCTCTGCTGGACTCTTTCCAACTTGTCCACATCCTTTCGGGGGGGAGCGAAACTGTATACAATACTCCAGATGTGGCCTCACCAGGGCAAAATAGAGGGGAATAATCACTTCCCTCGATCTGATGGCAATGCTCCTACTAATGTGTTAGTAGGTGCATTAGCTCCTACTAATGCAGCCCAGGATGCTGTTAGCCTTCTTGGCAACAAGGGCACACTGCTGACTTATATTCATCTTATTGTCTGCTGTAACCCCCAATCCTTTTCTGCAGAGCTACTGCCCAGCCAGTCAGTCCCCAGGCTGTACTGGTGCATGGGATTCTTCCGTCCTAAGTGGAGAACTTTGCACTTGTCTTTGTTGAACCTCAAGAGATTTCTTTTGGCCCAATCCTCCAATTTGTCTAGGTCACTCTGAATCCTAGCTCTACCCTCCAATCCAGCTACTACACCCCCCAGTTTTGTGTCATCCGTGAATTTGCTGAGTGTGCACTCTATCCCATCTTCCAGATCATTAAGGAAGATATTGTACAAAACCAGCCCCAGGACCAACTCCTCGGACACTCCACTTGATACTGGCTGCCAGCTACACATTGAGCCATTGATTATTACCCATTGAGCCTGACATTACGATCAGCTTTCTATCCACCTTACAGTAGGACAAGAAGTTTATGTACCACCTTCACAATCAGTGGGTGAGATACCCTCAGTTAAACAGGAAGTTAAGTCTTCAGACAGAAATTCAGAATGATCCCCTCTCCCTGTCTGGGTTGAGTTTAACACATCTTGGCTAGATACAAACATTCAAAAAGCCTGAGGCAGAATTGATCTATGTTATGTGATTTTCTATAAGTGGCGGAGTTTATATGTGTAGTGAATAAAACACATGTTCACCCTTGGGTGTTGGGGAACAAATCATAGACCAGGATCTGCCATTTTTAAACCAGTCTATGTGTGCTGCTCTGTTCTGTTACGGGTATAGAATGGTTTTGTGTGCTGATCACTTATACTGGTACAAGTGTTATGTCTGTACCTGGCCCAGTGTTTATGACTAATCAGGTTCTGGGGCAGTGGAATGATGGCTTCAGCCTCCTTTGTCACGAGGAGAAGTAGATGGGCTATTTTCAATGTTTTTCTGGCACCAAAGTCTCTCATGAGCTCATGATCTTCACTGTGGTTTGATGTATATGTTGAAAATA
The DNA here is from genome assembly GCF_000455745.1 of Alligator sinensis. NCBI lineage: Eukaryota > Metazoa > Chordata > Crocodylia > Alligatoridae > Alligator > Alligator sinensis. Next base: position 2,533,885 of record NW_005841866.1, read on the forward strand.
ATTTATTTCCAAAAGAAAATTTGACAATTTCAAGCAAGAACCACAAAACAACCCATTCTAACAACAGTTTTAGTGAGTAATTCTCTGGCAATCCATGAGGAAAAAAAGCCCAGGCATCTCCAAATGAAAACATCTAATGTAACCCCCAAGATGACATTGGTAGTCATAAGCCACAGTGCTCTTCTGGATGCTGAAGTGTTAGAACAGAGCCTGACATGTTATGCCCAGATACAATTGCTCCCATAAAACATAAGGGATTCAGGGATAAAACTTGCAATGAATACGGAAATTAGAAAAGCAAAAGAATACATATTAAATTCATTATTGTCTTTTTCCTAAGATTGGTACAGCTCCCTTAAAATTGAACAGTAAAAAACTTTTATTGGTGGGTCACTCCTTATGTTTTTTCTCCAAAAATTCAGCTGTAACATGACATACCAAATAACTATATATTCAATAGACATTTACCTTTTCATATCACAAAAAACACACGGATTGTTTAATTTGCAGAACATAGGAGACATTTTCTGGTAAGGGTTGTCCTTTGGTAAGCCAGTTGCATTGTAGCAAAACCCCCAGTTTGTTTTTTTTTTATTTATTTTAAAATGCATTTCCACCCCTTCCCCAACCATTTCTGACTTTTTCTCTCCCTCTCTATTCCCTATAGATAAGTATAAGTGAGCTCAGACTTAGGATAAGCTTTAAACATTTTTATTTTGGTAGCAAGTTTTTGGTTTTGGATATCCACTGTTTTATATTGTATTATTATTAGGTTTGTATTGATTTTTACTGTTGTATATTATATTATTATCATTTTCATATTGATTTTTATTGTTTCATATGGATATTGTACGGTTTAGGCCTGTGTTTGTAAGTGAGCCAAAGTCATGTCAAATTTCCATTTTATATGTCAAGCCTCCATCTTCTGTCCTCTGCCTGGGCATCCCCTGTGTCGCAACTGTATGAGTCATATATCCCTCCCATGTAAATTGGTTCCCGGATGAATGAGTGTGATTGGGAATGATTGAAATACAATGGTAGCAGGCCTCTACTGAATGGCCTGTAACGACTGGGCCATCACCTTGCATTGATTCACCCAGGAACCACGGACCTCACCCAGGAACAGAGACAAGACCAGCATTTGAAAGACAAAAGACCCTGCAGAACCAGCAACTCTACCATTGGACCCCACCATTACAGACACCCAAAACTGCACATCCCTGCATGGAGCACACGTGTTCAGTACACCAGAAGCTGACCCTTGCCTGGGCATGCCTCCTCTCACTAGGGTCACACAAGGTCTGCCCCTATAAAAAGGGGCAGTGAAGACAGACCCAGCGGGACGCCCTCTCCATCTGGACCAGCACCATGCCACACCACCT
>NW_005841866.1:2535416-2571375 GCF_000455745.1 Alligator sinensis
TCTCTCACCCCGGCTGCCATTTTGTGTGTGTGTGTGTGTGTGTGCATGCGTGCGTGCGTGCATGCGCGCGCGCCAGGGAACCAATTAGACATTGTGTCACCATCTCCCCTGACACATCTCCTCCGAGTTGGGTCATGTTTTACTGAATCCCAGTCCCTTCCCAATCTTAAATTCTAGCCTCATTCTCTCTCTCTCTCAGCTCCAGTCCCCACCCTCTCTGCTAGTTTCCTGATCTCCTTCCAATTCCATCTCCCTTTTTCTGCCACCCCTCAGCCTCTCCTTGCTTTCCTGCTGTCCCTGCTGCCTTCCTGCAGTTTTCTCCAGCAGCTGGAGCCTTTCTCCAGCTTCCAGCACCTACTGCTGCTCCCTACAACTTCTCTAGCTGCCCCGGAGCCATCCTCTGGCTCCCCACACCCAGAGCCCCTCTTTAACACCCATACTTTCCCTTAGTCCCATTTTCCCCTCTCCCCACCTACCTTTTCAGCTCCCAGGTAGCTCTGGCTCCAGTCCCACATGCTTCCCTGTTCTGCAGGCTTTGGGCATTGTCTTTTAATCAATGAAGATCAATTAACCTAAAGTTACCCCCAAGCCTCAGTTCTTCAGCCCAGGCCCCTCTAGTCTATCGGTTCTAATCCCGGTCTCAGTGACTTTCATTTCCAGTAACTTTAACTCCCTACATTTCTACTTTCTTACCTTAACCTTTCCCCAGGTATCCCAAGTACACCAAGCACATGGATACATACACATCACAACACCCAATTTAGGAACTCATGTGTGTGTATGTGTAGGTGGGTGGTATGTGTGTAAATTAGTGAATACACATATATATACATATATAGATATCATTGTGTGTGTGTGTGTGTGTGTGTGTGTGTGTGTGGTATATGAATTAGTAATCCACATATGTGTATTGGATGTGCAGGTGTTGGTAACTGGTAACTGATTCTGTCTAAATTTGGCGTGTGTAGCATGTATGGGCTTAAACTGGTGATAGGTGTGCATGAACCTAGACTAGTTATTTTGAATGTGTGTGTATCTGAGTTGCTAGTGACTGTGTGTGTGTGTGTGTGTGTGTGTGTATACATATATATATAGCATTGTGTGCATGATATACAAATTAGTGATCCGTGTCTAATTTTCGGGGTGTATAGTGTATGTGCTTGAATTGGTAATAGGTGTGTATGTGCCTGAGCTGGTAGTGTGCGTGTGTATGCACCTAATTGATTTGTGTGTTTGTATATGTGCAATTGTGTTATGCCCTCCTGTCTAACAGCGCAATATTGAGATCCTGAGCGTTGACCTGACCCCTCAGGGCAACAGCATAACCATAGAGCTGAACCTTTGCACATACACAACTCCTGAGCTGCTGACGTGATACGTCACGAGGTAGACTTCAGCAGTTCTTACGTGCTGAAATTAGAGGGGAACTCCAGCCTACTCTGTACTTCCAGTCTCAGGTCCTAACATCCCAGCAACAAGCCCCAAATACCTTCCCAAAACTACTTCCTCTTCTCTGGTAAAACAGAGCTTCTGCTTCTCTCTTCCCCACTCCTTCTCCACAACACAGTGAAAGTGAAGTGGGCTGGGGACAACCACAGTCTAAAATGTTCCCTCTTCTGCAGGAAGTAAAACCATCAAACAAGCAATAACATCTCCAAACAGAGGTCTTGTCCTCACTGGAGAAGGGGGAGGGGGGGGGGGGGGGGGGGACTTGTATCACTAAGCAGATACAGATGCTATAGTCTAAACCCCTATAGTAGATGTGCTCTAGCAGTGTAAGGTGCAGTTTGTGCCAGCATACCTTGCCTAAGTAAGTTCACAGAGTAAACTTCAGTAGAGAAATTTCACCCAATTGTAATGCATCTGTGTTAGAGTTTTGACCAGTGTAACTACCCCATAGTACATTTTCTTAAACTAGATTAGTTCAGTGCCTTACGGTAAAGTCAGTCATGTTGCCTCTCTCAGGAGCCAAACATCTTTACTGTGGTGCCCAGCTGCTCCCAAGCCTTTGCTTCTTGAACATCTTTTTCAGAATATAATCTTCCTCCTTCTTCCATGCTCTGTAGTGAAACAGCTAACAAACTTCTTATTCTTATTTTCACATATAGGCTTTAGCATTAGCACCCAGATGAGATGAATAGGGCAGTTCACAATGCCTCTCTCAAGCATTCTTGACAGAATCTGTGTTGCCACCACCATGACTGTTTGCAATCATTTCACCTTTTGGAGGATTCTGTCCACACCCATGACATTTAGAGATTTACGCTATGTGAAACTCTGCAAAAGTTAAGTTTTGATTGTGGAACATAAGATGGTAGCCACCAGGGCTGCTCTGCCTGTGTATTAAGCCTGTATGAAAAATCATTTTAGATGTAGATGGTCAGCTCTTTGAAACAGAGAATATCTTGTTGCTCTGTCTATACATTATCTAACACAATGGGGTCCTGGTGCATGGCTGGGACTTCAGGGAGCTATGACATAAATAATTCATAAGAATAGTTTTAATAAAAGCTGTGCCTGTCCACTAGCCCTCTTTCTGATCTAAATATCACATTCCTCCCCCTTTTTAATCTCCTTTTCCCCATTTTCAAATACATTTCTCTTGCCTATTTTATAATGTATAAACTAATGAGCCAGGGAATTTAATTTGAAAAAAAAAGCGCCAATTTTTAATTGTAGCATACAAAATGTATGGACAAAGCAACTTGCATGTTTTGTTATTTATAAGCAGCTGTAAGTGGTTGATAGAAAAGTAAAAAAAGACATATCCCTGACCCCAAAGATTTTCAATTTTATTTGACATGCTACCGCCTCTGAGCCAGGAGACAGTATATGAGGAGGACAAGGGATGGGGCAATGAAAGACCATGAGATATGTTCATGCTGCATATTCCTCTTGTGACTCCGTTTTGGGGGTTGGGAGAGGTTTGAAAGCCTTTAAAACGGCTGAGGCTAAGATCCTATATAAGATACTACCTGACTAGTTTCAGCTGCCTCAGGGTGTGTTATTTATTTATTTATTTACTTTTAACATTTCAAGTCATAAATGTAAACTCCTACAAATAAGAGGATTGTAATGAAAAGACTGATGTCCACTTGCTATAGTGGCACAAAACCTGTCACCAGAATTCCTTGTCAGGTTATAAGGGTGTCAGGGGGAAGTAGAGGGAATATTTCATTAATTTTTATTTCCACAATTTCTATGCTATTAATCTTCATGAAGTGTGATAAGTTACACAAATGCACACAGTTGTCCACCTAAAATTAGTCATTTTGCAACTCATATACCGCAATGTTGCAACCACAAATATAGAAGAATAATGTTGCCAGAGTGTCAGTGGGTAATATAAGATCTGTTGAGCACAAACGAGGAAGGCAAGTAATCAAAGTGTTTACGTGACTTGAGTGAAGGGGGAAAATGGCAATTTCATTTCAAATACATCTAGGGCTTTCTCATTAGGCCATGAAACTCACAGGTATTAATCATGAAAATAAATGTTCCTTGCCCTTAGGTACGACACAGTTCTTACACAAGAGAAATGACCAATACAACTCTTTCTCTCATCAAATTACTGAAGATGAAATGAATTTTAAAACAATATCCCAGGTGGATTATACATTTAGCTACTTAAGAAGAGACTTTGCAAGGACCCCCATTTATTATTTTGAAAAGCAATGCTAGTTACTGCCAATAATTAAGCACAGTCCTGTTCATGTCTCACTTATTTTATTGGCTTTGGAGCTGAGGATTCTATGGCTAATAGCCAGCCACCCTAGTATACCTTGAACTTGGCTTTTGAAAAAGTTTTGAGAGCAATCAAGTGAGCCAGCAGTAAAGTTAGATGATGTCTTTCAGTAAATTTGAGCACTTTATTATGAGGAAATGACAGAAGAAACATATGTATTTAATAATCTGCTGTTTTCACTCTTGCAGTTTGATAACAGATCCAAGACATGAAGTCCAAGGCCCTGATCCTGCAGATGTTTGCAACCCTCCTTCATTTTACTCAGGTGAGTAGCTATGACAAAAGTAATTGAAAAATGGAAATTATTCCATCTGAATTCACAAAGGAATGTGGTTTGACTTTACTTGGACTGACTGGGTGTGAAAAATGAACCATGTGTATTTTTCCAGGACTGGAGCAGTGCATATCTCATGGCTTGATTGCTAGGCCCAAACCAAGCATCCCCAAAGTCACTGGGGTTCCATAAATAGGGTGACCTTATGTCCCAGTTTGGCCAGGACAAGCCCAGATTTCGTAGGCCAGTCCTGCCCAGTTGGTCAAAAGTTAAACATAAGTCCCAGAATCTCGGGCACAAGGCACGATCCAGCAGGGAGGCAGAGCAGCACGGTACACCAGGCAGCTCCACCTCCCCTCTGGAATGCACCTGCACCCCTCTGCCTGCTAGCCTTTGCCACTGCCTGCAGCAGTGCCACTGACATGGGGGGAAGAGAGGGGAGGCAGTATGCTGGATGTCCTCAATGTCCCATATTTCCTTCTGGTCACCCTATCCAGAAATATCTGGCAGGTCATCCACATGCTCCATCCTAATGGAATGGTACCTTAGCTTTAAAAAACCTTTTTTGCTAATCTCTCCATTCTTTACTGCTATCCCCATTCCAGCTGATCCCAGGCATTTCAAAATCATAAATCTAGTCCCAAAAATAATGAGATTGATTTAAAAATCATTACATTAATAATTAAATAAATGGTAGGTTCTTTAAATTTAGCTCTTGTTTTTTGAACCATAGGGTGAAATCCTGGTGCCAAGTCAAAGTTTAATTGACTTCAGCAGGGCCAGGACTTCACTTCCCTCATGCACTTGGGTTACATTTTCAAGCTATTCTCCACAAGCACAGGAGAGCTAGAAATGTAATGATTTTTAAAACAAAAGCTGAGATTCTCACAAAAACCCATAATTCCAGGAGCTGAGGCTTCAAGTAAGACCTACAATCACAAAACTTGAAATAAAATCATGAGTTGAAAATGGGGCCATAGTGCATACATAAAATTGTAGCCTCACTGGACTGATGCATCTCATATACCAGATTTCCAGACTACCACATGTTTTGACTTTTTAAAATGTTTTAAAATATTTCTGAAGCACACTGGACCAAATTCTGCTTTCATATACAGTACTGCCAGTCACTGGCTACCTTCAAAGAAGTCCAAGAATTCCAATTTTTACTGGCATAACCAAGAGTAACATTTGGCCCAGCTAGTATAAATATCAAAGAGAAGGTTTCAATCCAATGGTTTCTATATGAAAATATTAGTAATTATGGCAAAAATGTATTGCTAACTTTTGTAGCCAAGCCAGTTTCAACAAATTGGCTGCTCTGTATGAGTGTATTTAATTTTAAAGCAAGCGAATAAAACCTGTTCCTTAGCACTTTCATTCTCTAATCACATCAAATGCCATAAATGAATCAGGGTTGAGTCAGCATTTTATATTGATGGAAGACCTCTGAGGAACACTCAGGCCTGATCCAAAGCCTGCATAAGTCAAGAGGTAACTTTCCATTGACTTCAATGAATTCAGGCCTCTAGGTGAGACTGAGGGTAGTGGCAGTGTTGTTTTAGTAGGTGGCACTCTTCTGTGGAAAAAAATGCCCCAGCCTGAATTTTACAAAGGTTCTGATGATGATGATGGTTCATCTTCCTAGTGAAATCTTCAACTGGATATACCACTTGAGCTGATTAACTAATCATACCTAGATTATATAAACTACAGTTTACACAATATTTTTCAAATTCCAACTTGGGTACTTATACTTGACCATTTCCAAATTCTCCTTGGAGTCACAAATATTTCTTACCCTTGCTTAAATTGTTCTATAGCATTTCTATGCACCATTAATCAGTTGCTTTCTTTCAACCAGGTGTTAGGTGACATACTTGTTCTATCCAGTTTGTAAAGTGATTTGGGATTAAAAAGCACTATATGAATGAAGACATTACCATTAAAGAAAGGAGACAGCAGTAAGGTAACACTGATCTGTGTGGTCCTTTCATTAGTGATTCCTGCCATCTTGCCCCAGCTATACAGAAAGAAACAGTCAAAAGTATATTAAGGAACAAAATAAATTCTATAGCGTTTCAAGTAAAGTCACCAAAAAGGAAAGATGGTTTGAAAATGGATATATGAAACTTTATGATGAATTTTTATGGATAAACTCTCTGAGCAAGCTGTACGATGAACTATAAAATAATTAATTCTAAAGCTAATTCATATGCCTATACAGTAGTAAAATATAAAGTGATTATTCCTAAGGGTTTTCCATTTTTGTTACCATTTTAAGTAAGGACAAAAATTTTAGACACACATTAAAACTATTATCTGTTGCTAAATTATATAGTATATAAATGTAAATGTGATCATATCACACTTAAATTCTTATAACAATAAACTATTCTGTTTTCTTCCCCTTGACATTTACAAAATTCATCTGGAAGAGCAGGATATACCTTACAGAGATTAGTGATAAATCATGTATTTTTAATGAATATCAATAGGAGAAACCCCATGACATAGCCCACCATCTAATTTGATTAAACTGTGCTTAAGGCAACACTACCTCTCTGGCTAGGGAATAACACTATAATGACTTTGTGAGCATTATTGCAGGCTGTTTTAATGATTTAATGAACTGCCGCTATATTTAGTTCAATAGCCTTAAAATGATTAGTGTTTAAGAAAAATTAGCTCACTTTGATTTGATTCTATTTGATGGTAAGTTTAAATAACCTAACCCTCCAAAACACAGTGGAAAAAAATCCTAGAATCACAGCCAGCTAACTGCTAGAAAACATTATGGCAATCATTAATAACAGTTCATTTATGTTTAGCTACAGTATATGGCATGACATATTCATCCCACAAGATAGGCTGCAGTAACATATATTATATTGTATTTTATAATTTTCCTATGTATTTTTCATGTGAAAAATGTAGAAAAAAACAATCACTGTCTGCCTATTTGATGCGAGAAACATTATTCATCCCTAGGCAGTACACACTCAGAATTTTAACTTGTGGGTCCAAAGTACATTTCTACTTGTCAGCAAGGCACGCAAAGAACCAGTCATTTCCAAGCCAAGAAAAGGGAATATTGGAAAGAGGGTCTCCCACAGACCTGAGAAGCTTGACCTGGCAGGGAGGCCAGGAGGTATGTAATGATTTACTTGTCAGGGACTGTTGCTATAAGAATGCGCTTTGGTGACTAGCATCTCCAGCATGCATCCATGAGAACAACAGCTAAAAAGACATCATCCCATGAGGCAAAAAATTGCAAAATGTAGTAGGAAAAATATCCCTGTCATACAAGTATATTTTATTTCAATACCATTGTTCATTCCCATTACTATTACTCTTATGACTGTTACTAGGGAGCATGATCTAGTGGCTGAAGAAGTCTCCTGAGACTCAGGAGACCTGGGCTTTGTTTCTGACTGCTGCTGACTTGCTGGGTGACCTTGAACACATCATTCCCTGCTCAGTGCCTCAGTTTCCTTCCCCATAAATGTTGGTGTGCGGGCCGGGAGCGACCCGAGCCCTTTTCGCGCTGCACGCGGGCTGTGGCCAGCAGCCCAGGCACGCCGGGTTGGAGAGGGAAGGCCGTCGAGCTGGAATTAGGCACAAACGCGTATCGGTAGTTTTAAAAGATTGTTTACTTACACCGAGATGGCAGTGGTGTAGGCTGGAAAACTTGCTTAAGTTGCGGTTACAGACAGGAAAGAAGAGAGGCAGACAAGAGTTCTAGACTCGTGAACTCTAGCCCAATCCGGCTGAAGGCTTTGAACACGCGAACCCGTCGTGTCAGCCGAAGAAAGTACTCATCCGGAAGAGCTCTGAATAAGCTCACACGAAGTTTGCTAGGCTCCGTGGGTCCTTCTGCTCACTCATTCACACAAAGTTTGCTAGGCTCCGTGGGTCCAGTTCTTTTGCGCGCGGGAAGGGATACGTCTGGATTGCGCTCGGCGACGGGGAGAGGCTAGAGGTTGATCAGACCTCTGTTGCCTGCTTTAAATGCACTGGGTCTGTAAGGATCCGCAGCGCTTAGAGATCTTCACACAGCATGAAGTCTCCTCCTCCCTTGTTCGTGGAGTCCTCCAACTTGGGCGGAAACCACTCAAGCCTTTTATACGGCTAGCAAGCCAATCACTAGCCGCCACGTGTGAATAATTTAGAACTGGCCAATAATGGGACTCGAATTAGCATACAAATGGCGGGAACTCTTTGCAACGAGCATTTCTGTGCTGCAGCAAAGAAATGCACCCTGCAAAGAAAGCTTCAAATTGGCGGGAAATTCTCCCTTGCACCTGGGTTCTCTTTTGCAGCAGAAAATTCCACCGTGCAAGGAAGCTGCAATTTAGCGGGGACAATTTAGCAGTGCCGAAGCACACACAAACAAAAATCACACCCTTTGGGTTGTGACAGTTGGGAAATAACCCAACTAACCTCCTTTGTAAAGCACTTGGAGATCTTCTAATGAAACATGCTGAATTATATTATCCTTAACAAAAAACACTTCAAGAGTGAGAAGAATCTCACACACCTAGTATATTTTTCTGGAAAGTTGAGACTTTGTCTTAAATGTAAGCATAAAAATAATCTTGAAAAACTGAGTTAATTCTTCTCACTCCACTACATATTTCTAGAAGATATTCCGGCATGAAGCCTAATGGCTCCAACAGAGCCTTTGGGACATAACCTCCACAGAAAAGCAAACAGCTGCCTTGGGAACCCAGGCATATGAGTGCATACAAGCAACTTTTCTCAGTGGTCTGTTGTAATTTAGTTATGCTGACACTGCTGCAATGCTGCAATAGTTCAGTCTGATAATGCACTATTTGACTTTCTCAGAGACTGCTAGCTATTTTATTAGCCCTCTTTCTCTTTGCCTCAGCCTTCATTATGCCAAACCAGTAGCCATCAACTATTATTATTATTATTTATTATTTGTGTTATGGTAGTACCTAGGAGCATGTCCTCCTGCTTCTGTCATTCTATTTCTTTATTTATTAGAAAAGCCTGTTCTTCTTTGCAGTGATTATGCTAAGAGCCATATTCTCATCTTCATGGCAAGGAATAAATGCTAATGGGAAATACACATGAAAACAGAGAGGATTATTTACCTCTATACCTTTAACATCTTTCAAGCTGAACTACACACTGGATAAGTTCAAGGCAAAAAATCACCAGTGAACCTTATGTACCTGATAATTACTAAAGTTTTGTTCTTGCAGCATCCTGTTGAAAACTGCTATCATCAGAAAATTTCCCCAACAAATGGGTGCCCATATATTTTGTTGTAGACTTAGAGCAGACTCTGCTGTTATCAGACTACAAAAATAGCAATGCTTTCAAGTGCAAGACCCAATTTGCAGTTCCCTGACCTAGCTTTAGATCTTCTAAGAACCAGGTTCTTGAAACAGCTGCTGCACGTGTTGTAACAAGCCCCTTTATGGGGGGCAGGGGTCACCACAAGTGAAATGGTACAATCTTTTTCTCTCATCCATTTTGCATATGGTAGAAATGCCCCACAAGCTAACAGGCCAACACAGACGGCACTCCAGACCCTAAATCCTCAAAGCTTCAACCATTGGTATGTCCCCAATAAATATGCAAATATCTAATAATACTACAAGAAGAGGCTTTATGGAGACTGGCAGCAAAGTTGGACATAATAGAAATGCCCATGGACAAATTTGCCAGTGATATAAGATACTGCGCCTCTGTTGATTTTGACTGAGTTACATCACTTACTACCGGCAATGTATTTAAGCCAAATTCTTAAGATCCAGTCTTACTCCCACTGAAGACAACACAAGCTTTCTATTAACTTTAATGGAAGCAAGATCAGCCCTTAGTCACAGTGGGCACATCTACACATGCCATTAACATGCAGCAATAAATTTTGGAGCTTATTGCTCCACAGTTTATTACCCCCAGATAAACCATGTACTCAGACCTCATCACACACAGATGGGTCACAGCAGCACCTGCTGGCAGAGGGGCTCCGACCCAGCAACTGGTCGGAGCAACTCCATGTTAAAGGCAGCTAGAAACAAATTTCATACTTTCCTAACCTTACTTACTCCCAAAAAAAATCCTGACCCAGAGCTGCTCTGACCCAGCTCAACATGCTGCAGAGGGGCTAGCTGGGGCATGAGAGTACTTCAGTGCAGGGCTAACTGGCAGGCAGCCCCTATACTGAAGCCTCACGCCCCAGCCAGCCTGCTCAGTCTCTACACATGCACTGATGCAGATGAAAAAATTCTGCAGCATGGTAGTACTTTCTGCTACCCTGCTGCAGATTTTGTTTGTTTTGTGCACTCTAATAGGGGTACGAATATAGACACCGAGACATTTACTGCAGTTCATTAATTAACTGTGCAGTAAATGTCTTGTGTAGACACACCCAGTAATTCTTTACTTAATTCCCTGGACCAGAACAGTAAGTGGTCCCTGAATAAGGTTATTGTTGTCCCTTAGTTCTAGCATCCAATATATTATTAGCTCTTTTCCCTTAGCTATTGTCAAACTCTTCCATGGTTTTTGACCATCTGGCCCATGGAAGCGTGTCCACTTCACAGGAGCTCACCTGCCTTCTCCCAAGATTGGGTGTAAGTGAGAGGGCCTCTGTGGTGGATTACTAGGGCCTGCCCCATCCCATGACTGAACAAATGATTCCACTGGGTTCCTTTCTTCTCCTGAACATTATGATAGCTCATAGTCTCACCTCTTCCAATCTTGTAAGTCAGTGGTCTCCAACCTGTTTAAATAAGAAATCACCTTTGGCATTTAAAAGCAACTCAAGATCTACTGTGCGCCACTGCCACCCCTCCTCCCCCCCCACCCAGCAGGTAAATCTGTGGGGCGGGAAGGGGAAAGGGTGGGGGCAGATTGAGGAAGAGGGAGAAAAAAAATATTTGAAGGCACGACTCCCCAGGAGATAAGTCACACCTGGCCAGGGCTCCACTCAACTTACACCTGCCCCTGCACCTGCCCCTGCCCCTGCAGCACTCTCTCTCACCATGGGGGCCTCACTCTAGCCCCCGTCCCTTCTCTCCCCCACAGACTGACCTGTTGGGCTGGGACACGCACGTGCATGAACACGGGCACTCAGCCCTCCATCCCAGCCTTGGATCAACTCCAAGAGGCTCCAAGATCTACCAGTGGATTGAGATCCACTGGTTGGTGACCACTGCTGTAAGTGGTATGCCTCCTGGCCCCAGTCCCTGCAGACTTAATTTGCAAGTATTTGTCAGGCCTTGCAGCCGGCTTTTGTATGAAACTGAGCTGTGAAGGTTGCTGTTTCCAGTCCTCTCCTCATACAGTGCCTTCACTGTATACTTTTCCTATTCATTTTGGGGTATCACTTTGCCTCTTTTTGGCCAGTTGCTCAACTGGGTCCCTCCCTAGCCATTTGTGGTTTGATGGAACTGACTATCAAATTATCTGATGATAGATTTGACTAATTTCAGGCTTTATTTTTCACTCTTCAAGATTTACACGTACCCTAGAGCCAGTCAGGATCTCCATTCTACAAAGAAATTCCAACATGGCAAAATGCTTTTGTTACAAATTGAAATGAAAAGACAAAATATCCTGGAAGCAGAAATTCTGAAAAAGTGAGATATGGGCTATCAGAATGTTTCTTTTCAGTAACATCAAAACACCTGAAAACTGTATTAAAACAAAGTTTTAAAACAATATAAAAATGTCATAATGTAATACAAAATATACATGGTATACCATTCAATTGCATATAATATACTATGCTATGAATATTTTAATACAATATATAAGAACAACGTTATATTAAAATAAAGTCAAATAATAAAGCCACAGTGACCTATTTATACCCTAATGAAATGAAACATTTGATATTATCAAAATGACACACTGCAATATTAGCAACTATTACTAACATTACCAAAAAGAAACAAGAATATCAAGAGAATTCATTTTTCATTTCAACAAAATCAAAACAGAAAACTCTTCTATTAAAACTATTTCAAACAGCTCTAATATGCCTGAAATATGTGCAGTTAGGAAAGTTTTTAAATAGAGTTTTAATTATAGCCAATCTCAATCCCAATCTAACAAGTCTTTGCCCTCTAGGCCATCCCAAAGGGGTGGGAGCATCCAGTAACAAGCCAAAAGTTTCATGACAGTATGTTGACCCTATTTGATATTTATCTCTAGTCATTCCTGACAGCTTCCCGTGAGCTTAATTAAGCTCATTCATTTCCATGGATTGTAGCATCCTGGAAAATATCAAGCCTTCCTTTGACAGATAAGAATTCAAATGTAGAAAGTCTTACGGGAGGCTGAGCGTCTCTCAGGCTATTTGGCAGAGTAGTTCATGAAACAACATCTCTGGTTCTTCATTTCAACAACATGGTAGTAAAATACATGTAGGATTTGATACTGCCCAGTTCAGGTGTGAAGAGTTGCATGTTTAAATCCATAGGAAAAGATAATGAACAGGTAAGGTTGTGGAGGGGAGCCAGATCCTGTATTAATAGGAACACTGCTGCACGGCTGTTAATTACTCCTGCTTCGTATCAAGACGTCTAAAAGGAGAATGTGCTGCTGGCATGGAGAGAAGACTCAAAAGGAGAACAGACAGCTAAACCTGACAATGATTATGCATAAAAAAAACTCATCTCAGACACACATCAACCATCCTTTACTCTGGGCAAGTCTGAATTAAAGTCAAGGGCTACCATATCTGGGTCCTCCTATGAAGCCAAACTTGTAGCCATGTGGCATTGTTGCATGCCCTGTATGGGAAATCTCTCAACCACCATGCACATGCAGCTCTAGTTTGTGCTACCTAAAGTCAGGGTGGCCTAGGGCTGAAAATGGCACATAAAAGTCTTCCAAAAGAGACCGTCATAATAACATGCTAAAGCAAATAGAAATCACACTCTGGCTCTGATACTCAGTTCCAGTGAGCAACATTTTCAGATACAAAATCTGTTATAAGTTAAAATTCTCCTGCCCTACATTTGCTTCAGCAAATTATAATGATTTTTTTTTTTGCAAAGCTGCCTCGCTCCAGTGTGTGCTTTGCTAAAGATCAGTGTGCAGTTAAAAATATTTTCACTCCTCCCATATATTTAAACACTTCATTTATTTTGGATTTTTGGTTCATAATTTCTCCAATATTATAATTGCTTCATTTGCCCTTAACATATTTACACAGAGCCCATACCATGGAGTTCAGGCACTTTATGTGAAGGAGAAGCATTCGATTCCCATACTACTTCTATCATTCCTAATTTTTCCAGCTCATTTAACTCCTTTTCTCCTGTTTTATGCATATTGAACACAAATCTCATCTCAACTCCACCACTACAGTTACACTACATCTAACTTGAAAAACATATTTTTATCTTGAAGACTCTTAATTTGTTCAACCCCTCCAATCAAAGAGGATTTTTTTCCTTTGCATATTAAAATGAAGCATCCTACTGTTACACTCCAAGTGTTGACCCCATTGCCCCCTCCAGCTTTTAGAAATACATGATTTCCAGAGACCTGTATTTTCACAAGTGCTCTGTTGTTTCCCAGCATTTTGACAAAATCTACCTTTTTTACTATTTTGTTTTGCTTTTGTCTAGAAGAGATAGCTGCTGCAAGCTGTTTGCTGCATAACAATCCTGCACACACATATTTCAAGTGCTGACTGCCTTCACATCTTCTCTGTTGATAGATTTGATCAATGTAAGGCTTTCTTTTTTGTCCAGCAAGAACCATGCATGTCTAGAACATGGCCTAACAACAATTTCAAGCACAAGTAATCCAAAGCTTCTGATAGAGGTCCAGCGGTAGAACTGAAATGCCTAGCATTCTTTCTACCGTTAAGGTGTTATCAACAAATGTTCTCCTTGCCAGGTGCTGCATGTAACCCATACCAAGAGTCTGAAAGAGTTACTGAGCACCTTGAAAGAGGAGAAAAATGCCTAGATGGAGTCAGAGGGAGTGTATAAAATAAGATACTTAAAGCTAGGCCTCTTTAGGAAAGTGCTGTAAAAAGGACTCAACTCTGCTTTGGCTACAGGCTCTGCCTTTTAGTCCCATAGACAAATGGCAAAGAAGCTAGAGGACTCTGGGCTTGCTATGCTTTGGACTCAGGACTTCTTAGCATCTGCACTTCTGTCTGCATCCACTGTTCCCTGTAAAGCCAGGAACAAGTGTAGTAAGTTGTGCTCTTGTGTTCTAACCACCTCTCCATGGGGACTGAATACTTGTTCAATCCCTGAAATGCCCTGCCTCAGCACATGACTTTTGAAATCAACCAAGCCTTAGCAGCCAACCAAGCTTTAACAGCATTGTTGGTACATCCACACCCTTGCTAATCCAGCATTAGTAACTGCCTTTCAGTCAAATAGATTAAAGAAGCCTGGCCGCCACAAAGAATGGGTTCTTAAAGGGAGGGCCATTTCTTACTAGAGAGATTGCCAATGTGCAATACCACAAGCCACCTACCCTCTCACTTGAAGCTGTGATTGTTTTGTAGGAGTAAGTAAGGTTAGGAAAGTATTACATTTGTTTCTAGCTGCCTTTGACATAGAGTTAGCATTTGGAAACAGACTATAGTTGGGAAATTAGCATAAAAAACCAAGGTCTAAGGTCCAGGTAACTGCACACAGTTACCACAGTTTGTATTTAAATTCGGTATTTGCATAGGCAAACAACTATAGAAACCCACTTATGCAAATAGATGCCTTAGGTGTGCAGGTGTGCATGTAACTTGTAACGAGTGCACATAAAACAGTAGGCGCCCGTGGGCTAGCATAGATATACCTAGGCCTCAGGTTTCCCTTTATGAATATCAGGTTCTCAGAACTTTGGGTCCTATGGTATGACTGTGATGTGTGTGGCTTCAGGATGTTCAAAATAGGATTAAGCTGACTGAAGCTCTGACATACAAAAAATCCATTCTCCCTTTTCTACCACACCATTTTTAGAGACTTTGCTTTTCCTCTTTTCTTTTGACACCCCGTCAGACACTTCACCTGAGCCCCATGTCAACTCTTGTCATTCTCTCATTCCTGAGTTCCAGGTTATCCCTTTCAATAAACCTCTCCAACCCTTTAAAAGTCCTAAAGCCAACATAGTTCAGTTGCATGCTATATTACCACCTGCTAGTCTGCCTCCCTTTCACCAAGTCAAAAATCTCAAAGCAAGACCCAGAACCTAAAAATCTTGGTTTAATTCATGATAGAGTATTTTGAGGACTGTACTAGCTAGCTCAGTACCATACCCACAGCTTTTTCCACATAATACACTTATCTTTTAGGCTCACTGACACGTTATTAGTCTCTTTTTCTCTGCAGGAACCTAAATAAGTCTTTTTATGTAGCCAAAATAGCTTTTTTATTCTGCCTCTTCTTTCTAGAAAAACGGTCCGAGAAGTAATGGATGCAATATATCTTGTCTTACAGTTTTTGCCTCACCACAACATTTTCTTTAGGATTATTTTGATAGAGAGATAGAAGTTTAAAGTGGCAAGATAAAACTCTTCCTGAGGATGAAGTTATTTGAGTTATTTAAGTAACTGAGAACTACTGAGTTAATCATGGAGTCAGTGAGTATTGATCAACATCAGGGAACTCAGCTGTGGGGAAGTGACTGCACAGATATTGCTGCCCTGGGTCCTAGAAGAAAAAATGTGGTTAGCTTTTAAACACAGATGAACCAACTGGTTTAGCAATTACTCGTGTGTTTCAGAACAGGATGTGGGTCTGGCTGATTGGATCCATTGTTGAAGGGCAGGGAGCAGGAGCTGATGGCTCATAACAGTAATTTTCTTGCTCCATATTTTGGCCTTGTACCTACAAAAATATACAGCTTGTGGACACCTGACCTAAGGTCAGCACCACTTCCATTATTAGGCAATTACAGCTGCTGAGGATTTCCTGATTCCCGTGTATGAGAAGCTGTCAGATCACTTATTTAAATTCACGGAGATCTGGAAATTAAAATAATTTTAAAACAACTGTAAAAATTGCACTATACTGCAAGGAATAAATATTGACTATGGATACTTTAGTGGAATTATACCTGGTGTGACCTTCTAGGCATGATATGCTTCTCATAAATTGCTTTTAAACAGATTCACCCATATAGAAGGACTCAGGAATAAAGAAAAATGAGAGAAAACTTTATTCTTTCACTGCTGACCTATTTTGTTCAGGTCTAACAGCTCAAAAGCTACAGATTCATTGAAACATGGATTGTAAAACTATAACACTCCTCAATTACTTCTTGTTGGCCAGACAAGCAAACCTGTTATTTGACAATGCATCATGATCCAAGATAGTAAACTTTATCACTCAGAGGTCATGAGAAAATGGCCACAGGTACAGTTTGCTAACCTTCACTAGATAATTTTTCACAGTTATCATCCAAGCACTGTAAAAGCACAAAAGATATGTTATCTCTGAGCTCAGTTTATTATAACGTGTGGGTGAGATTCCCTATAAAACCACTTACTAAGTAACTGTTGCGTGTTCTTCTGCACAGAAAGTCAAATCAGTAAGACATCTTTTTGACAGTGTAAGTGTCAGGAATAAAAAAGAGAGGCTCCAAAAGGAGAGGTAACACATTATTTATCATTCCACTCTGCTCTCCCCTTCCTTGCCACCCACCTCTCC
The DNA here is from genome assembly GCF_000455745.1 of Alligator sinensis. Lineage (NCBI taxonomy): Eukaryota > Metazoa > Chordata > Crocodylia > Alligatoridae > Alligator > Alligator sinensis. Next base: position 2,552,095 of record NW_005841866.1, read on the forward strand.
CCTACATGGAAGGCTCCACTGCTTCTCTTACAACTTTCCTTATTTTTTCTTAGTTGCTTAGGGTCAATATGTTACATAATGTTGATAGAAAGTAGAGATGAGTCTGAGCCGAAAAGCTCATCCCTAGATCTAAGTTTTCTCTGAAATCAGGGACATTCCAATTCAGGATTTTGGCAAGCAATAGACATGGGGAGAGAGGGATTAGTCAGGAGATGCTGACCCACCTCTAATCTTCCAAAAGAATCAGATTAGTGGGTTTAATTTAGATTTTAATGTATATCTGACCTGGGATACTAACTTTCCTTGTTTTTTCCAATGGCCAATATTTTGTGCTAAATTCACTGCTGGTATAATTTATCAATTTAAAGACTGAAACATGCTGCCCTCTCATCTCTCTGAATGTCCTTGAAAGCCCAAGGTTTAGAATTTCACAGGAGATTGTCCAGACTGACTTTGCTGAAAATCTCAGCTAAACCAAAGTGTAGCTCTGCTCTGAAGTACTACATATAGACTACAAAGTGATTCAGATAGACTAACAAAACTCTCTTGTGACCATTTACATCAATTCCCCTTTACACCACAGGGGTAGCTACATTGTTTACTCTCCAGGCAGGCATTAGCATAAAGGAGAATCCAGCCTTTGGAATCACCTTTTGAGACCTCAACATTATTGTAGAAAAGTCCAATTTCAGCACTGGCTGAAATTTAAGTGAAGAGTTAGGTGCTGATTCTGCTGCACAGCTCTACTGTACTGTTCAAACTTAAGATATACTGCTGTTATTATTACTGCAGTAATTATTAGTTGTCTGGTGACTACTTTAGGGCCCCCACAGGACTGTGATGAGACCTGTACAAACTTGAAAATAGCAAGTCTTGCCCTGAAGGCCAGCAACAGAATGATCTCAATGGGCCAGTACTGTGAGGCACTGGGCTCCCTTAACTTCCATCAAAGTACATTGGAGTTGAGGATGTTTTGCACCTAACCAGAGGCACTTGGCTTCTCACTGGGTCAGGCTGGCATGATCATAGGGCCTCAGAGCATTTATGGCACCTTATCTTTCTTCAGTTTCACAAGTCTAAGTTAATTCTTCTTCAAGAGTCACTGTTATCTGTCTATGTTATGCTCTTGTAACAGTGGAGTCTAGCGTGCTGTGAACCAATGGAAGTTTAACTAGCTCTTTATTAGTTTTCTTATCACTTAAGTTTATGATTCTGCTCTGGAAGCAGGAGTAAGATTGAAACAAAAGAGCTCTTTCTCTGGGTAATTATAATATTTGATTGAGCTGTAGCTGACGTTACCAAGAAAGATGGCTTAGATTGCTTAGATTTACCATTGGGTAGAGTTCCAGAAGGTACTGCTCATTCAATGATGTGCTAAGGCACAGACAACCAAGGCTTTCACTTATTTCCAGGTTAGATTTTAGGATGATAAATAATTAATCCTCAAAATCAATGGCAATTATATTGCTTGTATTTCTACAAATGGTTAGAGACAGCACTGCAAATGTGCACGGAGTAGATAGGTGCCCACGTATCTGATCTGCATATGTATGGTTTGTAGGCCTGCAAGTACTCCTGCTCCAAAAATTACATCAATAGGAATTGAGGGAACTCAGCACTTTGCAGGCAGCCATTGACATCTCTCAGGATTAGGCCTAAACTACTCATGGAGTTTCTTCCATCAAAAACTGTTACCTAGATACATAACTTAACTCCAAATGACACAGGGGCTAGAGCTGGTAATGTAAAGCTATCAGTGACAAGTTCTCTAGCCAGCCTCTACATTTTTGTATGGTTTTAAGGCTCCTGCATAATTGTGGGTCCTGACCACTTGCATTTGTGCAAGCTGATGATGCAATTAGAGCTAAGTACCAAATGATGTGAAAAGAGTAGGAGGACCCTTCTCTTCCTCGTATAGGGCCCGATACTTTGATATCAATGGGCTTGGGATAATAAGACCTAAACAGAGAGAAATGGCAAATTCAAAACTTATTTTGGTAAACATGGTACATGAATTATCAAACATCACGAAATCTGAACTGGAAATAACTGAAAGCAACAGTTGTCTATGCTTCAGTACTGTTGAGATAGCAGTATATTTAGGAATTTTAGAGTCAATGGTAAATCCAAGCAATCCAAGCCATCTCAGTAATGCCAGCTACAGCTCAATAAAATAAATTACAAAGAGACAGCTGTACTGTGTCAAACTCACTATCTCTTGCATGGCAGAATCACATTGTGAACTTCAGCACTTAGAAAACTGATAAGAGTACCAAAAATCTCTGTGGGTTCATGATGTCATACAAAAGTCTATTACAACCAGGGTATACCACAGAAAGATGAAAGTGATTCTTTAGAAAGAACACGATATGATGCCATAAATAAGGAATCCTAAGTAAATTTCAGGAACAGGTAAGAATTTTTTCAGCCAAACTTATGCTTAGAGCTGGACTCCTCCTGTCTTCCCCTTTGTATAAAAGGCAGGGTAGAAAGGCACCTTTATAGACTAAGTAAACAAGATATAAAGAGAGAGCACAAGCTTTTGTGAACCCAAGTTCACTTCATCAGATGCTGTGAAAGGATATGCAGAAAGTAGACTATACAGAGAAAGAAATTAGAATACAGAAGACAAGCGGGGGGGAGGAGGGGAGGGCCTGATTAATGCATAGGCAAACTAGGCACATGCCTAGGGTCCCGAGTTGCAGGGGGGCCTGGTCCTTCCCTCTGTGGTGGTGGCACAAATGGCCCTGTCTGCCTCCCTTGTGTTCCAGGCAGGGCTGCTGCTGCTGCTGTCCCAGGGACCTGCGTGCCTTCCCCAGCCTCCAGCTTGCTCCAGGAACCAGGTAGGGAGAGGACAGGTGCCAGGGGTGGAGTGGGGGTTGCAGCTGGGTGGTTGCACAGAGCCCGTACCCAGGGGGGCGGTGGGAGCACAGAGCTCAGATGGGCAGGGTGTGGGTGTGAGGGAGGGTGGGGAGTGTGGGGTCCCCTTACACACTCCCCTCATGGTTCACAGCCCTCACTGTCAGCAGCTGCAGCCCTTGGGGCACTTGTGGCCCATGCAGGCCAGGATGTGTGGCTCCAGCCAGAGCAGCACGGTGGGAGTGAAGAGCAGAGCCCTGCCAGCCATCTCTCTCATGCTGGGCTCTGCATGGCGCACGTGCAGTTCTGTACTATGGGGGAAATCCTGGAGCTGACTGCCTTCCCCGTCCCCAACTGCACAGGTTGTGGGAAGCAGGGAGCAGAGAAGGCAGGCAGCTGTGGCCTGCACTGCTACCCTCAGTAGCGCAGAGCTGCACATAGGCTTCATGGAGCCCAGTGTGAGAGAGGCGTTTGGTGGGGCTGTGCTCTTCACCACCGCTGTGCAATCCTGGCTGGAGCTGCATGTTGCAGGGCACTGCCTGCATGAGCCCCGAGGGCAGCCGCTGCTGGCAGCAGGGGCTGCTCACCATGGAGGGGAATGTGTAGGGGGGTCTTCACACCCTCCCACCCTCCTGCACACCACAACCCCACACCCTACCTCCACAACCCCCCTCTCACATATACACCCCAATATAACCTATTGCCGCCACACACAGCCACACTCCCTTACAATCCCCCCTCTCCATACACCTCCCATCCCCACTCCCCTCTCTTTGAAATGTGTTGGGCTTGTTTTTAAAGGCAGTGCTGCGAGACTTGGCAACACCACTTTGAGCCCCGCTCCGCACAGGCGGCAGCACCCAGGTGGGGAGGGGTCACCTCAACTGGCCCAGGGCCCATGTGTTTGTTTGCCTAGAGCCCACTAAAGGGTTAATCCAGCCCTGGGGGAGGAGGCAGTCCTAGGAGAGACAAGCAAGGAATCAGTAAACCCACAGAAACAAAGCAGGTCACAAAAGCTAATCAAGGTAATGATACAAGAATCCATCGTCCTTGTTTAAATCATAGTTAACTTAGTCCAGTTTGTGGATGATTTCTTATTCCACAAATTCCTGTTCAAACTGGTTTTCAAATGTGTTTGCCTGCGTACAGCAATCCTGAGATCAGTGATGGAGGGTCCAGGGAGGTTGAACTGTTCTGCCACAGGCTTTTGTGTCTTTCTTCAGCTGATGTCAGATTGGTGTTCATTCATTCTTACATGTACAGATTGCCCTGTCTGTCCAATGTAGACAGCAAAGGGCACTGTAAGCAGGTAACAGCATCTGTGATGTTGGTAGAGTGGCAGGTGAATGAACCTTGGATGTTGTACTCCTTGTTATTAGGTCCTGTGATGATGCGGTCCGTATTGATGCAGGGACATAGCAGGCATTTGGGACATGAAAGTCTGTGGCAGAAGACTTCAGCCTCCCTGGACACTCCATTGCTGATATCAGGATTGCTGTTCTCAGGCAAAACATTTTTAAAAGAGTTTGAATGGGAAGTTGTGGAAGGAGAAATCATCCAAAAACTGGACTGAGTTAAATATGGTTTAAACAGGAACTATGGATTCTTGTTGCATTACCTTGATTAGCTTTTGTGACCCACTTTGTTCCTATGGTCAGAGCTGTCCCTTTGGGGGTGAATTGGGGCAACCACCCTGAGCCCTGCGGTTTGGGAGGCCTCACAGACAGTGCCGTACAGGCCCCGCAGACGCCACTCTGTATGGCCACTGTGTGCCGCAGGGCCTTGCCACCCCCCCTCCAACGCCCTCCCCACCCCCACCCCGCACAGGCTGATATGCCCCGGGCCCCTCACACCTCTAGGGTCAGCTCTGCCTATGGTCTATTGCTCCTTTGTCTATCACTGGCCCCTTCCCCCTTCATCTCCTCTCTCCCCCATCCCTTGTCTTCTAACTTCTCTCTCTTTCTTATACATTGCTTTCTGCATGGCCTTTCACGGTATCTGATGACGTGAACTTGGGTTCACAAAAGCTTGTGGTCTATATGCATCTTGTTGATTAGTCTTTAGGGCCAGGTACAGACATTACACTTTTACCAGTATAAATGATCAGAAACTGGTCTGTAGTTGTAAAAGAACAGAAGTTTCGCACACACCGACTTGTTTAAAAATGGCAGAACCAGGTCTAAGTTTTGCTCTCCTCCCCCCCCACCAAAGGTGAATGTGTGCTCTGTTTGCTACCAATCTAAACTATACTGCTTACAGAAAACCGCACAATTTAGGTCAATTCCACCTCAGGCTTTTTGAAAGCCTGTAACTAGCCTAAAGGTCCATACCCTGCCTTCTGACTGACTTCAGATTAATACAGCTATCTCTCTCCCCCTTCCTCTTTCTATGATCATTTTTCTTTGGATCCTGATTCAGCTAAGCATGTAAGTAGGAGCTAAACTTTCATCCAGAGGCTGTCCTTCTGAATCTACTTACCTGTTTAACATTAAATACATGTTTAAGCGTTCCTAGCGTTCCTAGGGTTGTAGCCATGTTGGTCTAAGGACATAGACAGACAAGGTTCTTTGGGTAAATCTGATATCTTTTATTAGACCAACTCAAATAGTTGGAAAAATTATTCTTAGCAAGATTTCAGCCACAAACACCCTTCTTCAGACTGAGGAAGGGTGTTTGTGCCTGAAAGCTTCCTAAGAAGAATTTTTCCAACTATTTGAGTTGGTCTAATAAAAGATACGGGATTTACCCAGAAAACCTTGTCTGTTTAAGGGTTTGGGTTTTTATCTGGACTGAGGCCAGAAAGCCCAACAGCTTGCAGGATCAATCCCCAGCTGAATGTGCCAACCATAGAAATGCTGCCTGAGTTAGGGAACTAGCTCAAAGGGACCAGAGGTAAACAAAGTAGCTGTGTCATAGAAACATGTAACCAAACTAGTACAGCTTTTTCATCTGATCCAGTTCTGTGCAACAACTCTTCTGGGGAATCAAGGAGTATTCCATTTCATGATTTCCATGTCACAACACAGTATGTCAGTAAATATATTCTAAATATGAAAATATTTCTGGTATTATGATTTGCAGTGGAGTAAAATTGCACTCAAACCACACACCTGGGCATCATCTGACCCAAAACAAAATGGCAATTTTTATATTTATATCCTGCTGCAGTCAACCCTAGGGAGCACCATCTGGTGCAAAGAAGTACAAAATAGCCATGAAATGGAGGAGGACTTTTTTTTTTATGCAACAGTCAGTAATCCTGAAAATGATCACATTAGCTGGAGGAAAGGAGGTCTTTGAGGGCAAAAGCACCCTGACAGGTATATGCTCACACACCACGCCATGGAAAAGCCCTGCCTGTCTCACCTCAGCATTTTCTGCCCACAATATATTTTTAATCCACTCCATTCCTTTTTTTTCCAGTTGTTTCACGTGATGACTTAATTTTAATTCTTCTGATCTGTCCCTGTTTTATTTTAAGTTTATTTGAATTACCATGAACAGACTTAGGAGCAAAGACTTATTAAATGAATAGCTGAAAACATAACAGGGAAGCTACTGAGCATATGGATCACACCCATAGCCCGGTAAACCAACCCTGTGTGCCAATACCACTCTGGATCTGGCCCATCAACAGAATCTACCCTCATGATCCAGCCTGCTAATCAGCCCTGTACTAATCATCCAGCCTACGGGGCCAAAAATCTGAGCACTACTGGTTTAAATGAGCTGTGCTCATTTTGGGCTGTGGGCCAGGTAAGTGGTATGGCAGTGGTATGTGGACCACATTACGCCCTGAATGCCAGGATCAGGTTTTGCATGGCCTCAGTCAGCTTCTGTACACCTAGATCAGGCTCTGCACTAGTCCCCTGCCTGGTGCACCCAATCTAGTGTGCAGGGCCACACTATCTGGCCCACAGGGTCCTCATGGGTCCGGAAGGGGACACTAGGGGAGCAGCAACTGGATATGGCTGCTGGTAGGGGTTTGAGCATCCCTGGCCTAAACTGTCATCACCTCCAGTTGCCCACTGAAGTGTATGCATATAGGGAGTCTAATTTACTCTCTGACTAGATTTACACTTTTGTAAATACATTAATTTCAGTGGAGCCACACCTTAATTAAACCAATGGCAGAACAGGATCAAGATATTGTGGCTAAAAACAAGCAACTTGTTTAATTAAGCTGATTAGGCCAGGATATGACTCGCATCAAAACAGACAGGGCACAACCATTTACACACTAGGCTTAAATGGCAATTAAATTGAAGTAGCTGAGATTGTTTCAAGGCAAAGTGTTAATTCAGATAAGCCACAAGTACTTAATGTGGGACAATGGGTTTGATTGTTTCAAGGCAAAGTGTTAATTCAGATAAGTCACAAGTACTTAATGTGGGACAAAAAGAAATGCAAAATGTGGGACAATGGGCTTATCAGTCTGTAAGGTCTGGGATTTGCTGTGAGACAAGACACTCAAGTGCAAACCAAGACAGATGTCTGTTTTTAGCCTGTAATACTTTCTTATTTTAGGCTGTGAAGAAAATACTGGGCGGATATTGTTCTGGTAAGCGTGCACATGCAATCTGAGTAGATCTGGTAAGCGTGCACATGCAGTATGTTTAATTTGTACTGTCATTAGTGCTGTGGGTATAGTACAGTGAGATATGAGTGTATGATCTCTCATTCTCTTTTAAAATCTTACCTAAAATCATATGGTTTTGTCTTCTATGTACCTCTTCATTTTTCTCTCCCTAGTGTTTACCTGATTGAGATTAGGCAGGTTAAAATCGTGACTTGATTTACATACGCTAAGTTGTAAAACATGAGCTGTCATGTTCTGAACATACTTGTTTTTTGAACTGAGATTCTGTTATTCACATTGCAACATAAGGTCCTCTGCAATAGTGTCACAGTTGATAAGGGCAAGAGAAGCTGGAAGCTTCACCTTTAAGGGAACCAGTACAACAGAGGAAAGGCCAGATCCTTGGAGTTGTGGAACTGAGACAAAAATCATTTCAGGTGTTGAAGAAAAGATTAAAAATTGTTCTCCACTGCCTTGGACCACATGTACTTCCCTGTACCAATAAAAAGTGGGTGCAAACAACTGCCAAATTAGAAGGCTGGCAATATATGCCCATTGTATTCCCACTCAGTGGGTGCATCTACACGAGACACTTACTGTGGAGTTGCCTAATTAGCTCTGGAGTGAAGCATCACTGTCTACACGAGCAGTGCTAGTAGGCTGGAGTAAACTAGTCAACTCTGCCATAGGATAGTACTGCCCCAAACAAGTACTATTCTATGGTGGAGCTATTTACTCCACCGCAACATACATGTAGACAGTGACCAGGGCTGGCTGGGGCAGGAGAGTGCTACAGTGTAGGGCTGCCTGCTAGCTAGCCCTGCACTGTAGCACCCTTGTGTTCCAGCCAGCTCGTCCACAGCACATTGAGCCAAGACAGAGCAGCTCCAAACTGGTCTATGGGTGTGATCCAGCAGCTGGTGCAGCTCTGTATGCTGGATTCAGTCACAGTACGACCCTGTGCGCTGGCCAGACCCCATGTACCAACTCTACATACCAGGTCCATCTGTGAAGCAATCCTGCACACCAGTATGATCCAGTGGGTGGGGCTACAGCGTCTGGCCCATGGAACTCCTCACAAGTAAGGACATTTGGTGGGGGGAAGCAGTTGCAGTGCTTATTGCCCAGGGTCTGAAGCCATGACAGTTAATGCTACCACAGCTCCCCCATCACTAAATTTCAGGGCCCAAGGGGAATCCCAAAGGCTGGGTGAAAAAGCTCCATGGGCCAGATTCAGCTCATGGGCTGGAGGTTGAACACCACTGATTTAGACAGCTGGCAAAATCCCTAAAACTCTGGATTTTGCCAGTTGGGGCTTCACATATTACACTGAAGCCATCAATGCAGCATGATCATTTAAAATTTATAAACAAATTAATAAACATTTTAATTAATTGATGCACTCTTAGTAAGCCTTATGTCAGGTCAGATAGATACAATACTTTGTCCACAAAAGGGGGGGATAAGCTCAGTCTGTGAGCCAGTTTTGATAGTTAGTATTCCATCTGTTCTGTTTGCATTGCCTAAAGACTTTGTCAACCAATGTGATTTCTACTGGGGTATGTGTATGAGAAAGCTTGCAGTAGCAGCTTATTTTATGGCCTAATTTTCCTTTCTCTGAAAAAGCAAGGATGCCCCCTTTTGACAACTTTAAAAGTTTCCCCTATAATACCAGAAGAGGGAGCAGTAGATGTATTTTCTTGAAACAGAATTACTCACTACAAGTTAAAAAGTTAATGTAGAGAATTTTGTCTGAAATTTCCTGTGGCAGACAGCCAGGACAGCACACTTTGTAAAATCAATCTCTCATATAACTGATAGAAAGCAGAAGTGTTGCTGCTCTCAGGTTTACCTGTGTGAAGTCCTTCTCAGTGACACAGCTGATCATCTACAACAGAAACGCTCAGGATTGACAGTAATGTATCTAAGCCGTATTTGGCCAAAAATAGTATTAGAGTCAAAGTAACATATTTCTGAGAGCTATGGAAGATGTAATCAAAATACAGTCATTTCCACTGAGGTTTATTCCATCTGTACTGTTGCTGGTAAAAACTGCATGTATTAACTTTTGCTTCAGGCCCAAATATGAATATGTCTGAAATTTGTCTTTCACCTCTGATTTTTTTTGAGATTGAATGTAGTTTATAATCACAATTGAACATACATTGAACCTTAGGTTAGTGTACTGCTCAAATACAAGGTGACTCTGAGCCATCAATGTGATATTGTGATGAAAAAGGCAAATGTGGTCCTAGAATGTATGAGGCAAGATATTTTTAGTCGAGAGGGAAGTAATGACATTGGAAAGGGTACTGGGGAATCCTCATCCGGAGCATTATGTACTATTCTAGGTATCCATGTTCAAGATGAATTCAGGGAGAAATAGGTAAAAGAGCACTATGATGATCAGGGAAATGGATTTGTCACACTAATGGAGACTAAAAGAGCTTGGTTTGTTTGGCCTACTATTGTAAAGGCCGAGAAAAGATATGATTGCATTCTATAAATACACTGGGGGTAAATGCCAGAGAGGAAGAAAAACTATTTAAGCTAAAATAAAATATTAGCATAAGACCAAACTGATCTAAATTGACCCTGAATAAATTTAGGCTGGAAATTAGAAAAAGGCTTCTGGCCATGAGTTCAGTTAGGTTCCAGGATAGTCTTCCAATGGAAGTAGTGGAGATAACTGATTTGAAGACAGAGCTCAATGAGCTTATAAAAAACATTATATGACATGGTATTTGCAGTAGCAAGCAACTTGACTTGATGACCCAGGACATCCCTTCCATACCTATGGTCTATATTCCTGTGAATTGGAAACCAATTTGAAGCCCCAAATCTCTGCAAAGCTAAGATCCAGTATAACTCCTCTCCAAAAACAGAAATATTTGTAAGAACTGTTGTAACATCTGCTAAGGCTTAGTTGGGTTTGGGGCTTGCATAACTATTATTCCAAGAAACCAAATTATAGTAACCTAGAGTATTATACCCTACAGTGTAGTATAGTAACACTATAGTTTAGAGTTAGAGCAGATATCAGAAGCATTCTAGCTGTAGTAGCAGGCAGGCAGAAGCAGGATGAATTAACTTGCCTGTATTATTCCCGTCCCCAAACCAGATTGTTTAGAATTAGCTCATATATCTCTACAATATGCCATAGCATCCAGTGTAGACATGCCATGGACATCTACACTGCCCCTGTGGCAGCATGCCTCATACTGTCTACTCCTGAACACACCCTTCCCATCCATTTCTGCATGTATGCTCCAAACCTAGAAATACATTCCAAGATGTCCCTGTGGGACTGCTCTCAAGACTTTACTCTCCAGCATGTTTTATGGCAGCTGCTGTTTCTGGGACTGCTGCTGCTGCAGTGAAGACATGCCCACACTTCATGACTTTCAGCTGGAAGAACCTCAACCCCCTTTACAAACTACTATATGTAGGCTGGAAGCTAGCATGGTCTAGATAAGGGTCTAAGCCTAGTTTTAGACCTTTCCTGAACCCTATTGAGAAGACTTCAGTTTTGTTTCCAGGTCTACTGAACTGTTGTGTTACCTAGGGCACATGGCTAAACTTATTTGTTCCAGATTTCCTATCTGAAAAAAGTCAATATATTTATGTTCCTTTGTCAACCATCTTGAGATCCTTGCATAAAAAGCAATATATAAGAACTAAGAATTATTATGTGGCATAGTAATCTCCTCTAGGAAGAAACACCATGGCTGCTTAATAGTGGACAGTAATTCTGTACAACAGTGTTGTGATAAGAAGTGCAGAATACCTTATCTAATGGAAAAAGGGGCAATTGTAGGCAGGCAGAATGGAACTACTTCAACTAGAATTTGGTCAGGACATAAGAGTTATCACCCCGAGACTTTTGATCTCACTTTTACATTTTCTCCAAATAAGAAAATTAGCCTACAAATGTTCAGTCCCCAGGCATCACCGTAGCTCAGTGTTATTGGTCTTGTTAGCAGTTCCTGAAGTTATGACTGCATTTGTGTAGCACTTACAGAGACAGGTCAGTACTAGTTTTGCCTGGGTAACCAAGGAAATATGTCAAGAGTTGGCCCATTATTTCTTACATTTATCTTAAGTCTTAAGATTACACTTCAGACACACTCACTTCAACTGCAGGCAGTAAGCCCAGAGAAAACTGCTCTAGTTCAGGCCCACTCACAATCTGTGTCTCTGTGGCCATTCTGGAGGAAGGGTTGGGAGGATGGTAGAAGGCTTACCAGGTTGTCTGCATGATCATACCATGGGTTCTGTTAGCCCCAAAAGCAAACCAGAATAAAAAATTCTCTTAAAACAACAGGAGATATATCTCAAAATTATCTCACCCTATACATTTTATTCCAAAAAAGTCTCCTTTTGCAGTGCCTCAGAGAGTGAAAAATAACTTGACTGTAGCTTTCTGACTACTTAATTTCTGGTCAGTCAAATGGGCTTCCTGTAACAGTAGTTTTATATATAATACTGTTTTGGAATTGAATTGCTGTGCTCACCAGGGTCACTATGACCTGTTGCAATCCAGCTACTACATTTTCAAAGAATCACATGAGTATTTAGCCACACATTTCCCATTAAAGTCAAATTGTCTTAGATCAAGAAATCATTGTGTGTCTAATTACCCGTGCAACTCCTTGAGAAATTTTAAGAGACTACATTTACATTATATGTGCTCTTTTCCCATAAGATAGCCAAAGATTTATCAACCTTTCTCTTTCTTGATCAGTGTTGCTTGCAAACTAAGTTTTCATGCAGTGTATTAACACGTCATTCATTATTAGCACTGGCCTTGACAATTTAAAGATTATAACCTTCACAAAGCTAGATATATTGGCCCAGTTCTTCAACTGGTATAAAATTTCAAGTGAACTAAAGTGATTTGTACCAACTGATATACATCAGCTGATGACTTGGCCCCTTATTTCTATGCATAAAAACCCCTAACAAAAAATAACTCAATTCCTGGTCCCCTCTGTCATTTATCCAAACAAAGTGCCATTATAGTATACTAGCACCCAGCAGATGTGCTTGTGAATGGTAAACTCTTGTTTTATGTACTGTACAAATATCAGGTAGGACCCTGATTTAAATTTTTACTCGAAGGCAGTGCTGCCATAAGATCTCTCTGTTCAAATAAAAGATGTACCTGGTGTACTGTTGGGCCTCAATCCAACATTTAAGGGTCTGATTGTGTAAGGTGCTAAGCAACATGTAGGATCAGGCTCTAATATAGAGATGGGACTGGAGAACTTTGAATCCAGCATCCACAAAAAACAAATTTCAAAGGTTTGCCCAAATCTACTTACCCTAAATTGTATTTGATGTATTTATTTATTTAGACTCTAATTTTATGGGTCTCTTCCATCCTCTAGACTCGCCTACTAAAATGTGCTACAGAATTACGATGTCATGTTCTAAAAAGCAATAGTCATCCCCAAATCCTCTAAGGCACTTTAAAAAAAGCCTCTTATCCACTTCGTATCCCTGTTGCTCGTCAAAAGACCCAGAAGAATTGTTGAGCCTTTTGGTAGAAACAGAAGAAAAACACATTCCAGCTAAATGTTCCAATCTGGATTTGGATTCAGATGACTTAGTCCTGAATTTTGCATGGGGGGGAAGGAAAAGGGGATGGCATATTGTGGTTTTCAATATAGACCAGTCTTTCATTCCAAAATAAGTCCCCTTATTTTGGTTTCCTTGTGCTGCCCTAAAATATAGCTGCTTCTGGTAGCTTGTATTTGTTCCTTCCTTTACCTAATATTTCTGTAAGAAGTTTTACCCTTCATTTTCATTAATACCGTTAACATTTATACTTAGTTTGGTTTCTGATGTCCTAAAATAGGGCTGTAGTCAGAGATAATAATCACTTGATGATAGATTTAGAAAATTAATTTAAATCATTTTAGCCTTTTTAGAGCTCCAAGGACATTCACTGCTATGCTTCTCTGACCACTGTTTTCATTATTAAGAAGCTTAGGGAAAAGATTACTCTTTGACTTAGAGAATATTTTATTGGCAGCAAGTTCCGAAGAGATCCTTTCTTTCATATTCAGTGTGTTCAGCATTCACTATCAGCTCTGGGATTTATTGCAAACTCAGAAAAGTCTGTTCTCATTCTTCGTTAAAGATTAGAAATTTTAGGTTTTTCTATAGACACAATGAATTGTTTTTGTTAAAAAAAAACCCTTTATCATGAATGAACTCTGCTTTGCTGAAATTAGACTCAGCTTATCATTATTTTAAAAATTCTCAAGATCATCCAGTCAGTATCAAAAGGACTCTGCTACTGGCTCTGCAACTAGCATTTTCTATGCCCTACTATTTTCCAGAAAACTTAAGGCTTATCTACTGATAGTCAGGATATAGTCACTTAACTGAAAAGCTACAGAATAACTGTTGGGAGGCAACTGTGCGTTTTTGTGGAGGTAAAATCTGAATAATGTCCATGTTTACAATTTTGTTCAAGTTCTATGAATTGAGGCAAGGAACGTTCTTGAATAGTGTTAATTACAGTGGAGTATAGCATTAGAAAACCTAAAAAGGTATTAATTGTAAGTAAAAGGAAATTAGAGTAATTAACAGTATATTTATCTTCCTAAATACTTATTGTTGGCATACATATAAAAAGAGTGTAGAATAGATCCACACGGATTTCAGATCTAACTATCTAACAGCTCTAGGTATAGATCTAAGGAAAATGCCTGCCAATCTCTATTTCTGAAAAAGAAAATGCATGATTTTTTTTTCCAGGTATCAAAATCTGTATTAATTTAAAGAAAAAAAAAAGCAAAGATACTTTACTTATCTGCATAAAGAATGTGACTGTCTGACTTTGATCACTTTTCTGGTAAGGAACTCATGTTTTGGATAACTGCAGTTTTCAGGCTCTCAATATTCTGTATTTATTGTTAGGAAAATCTAGTCTCTGGAGAATTAGAACAGCACTTTGGGCGCTGACATGCAAGGCAGCAAGGTAGTAGCTACTATTCAGTTTTGTGTTAACTGTAAATATTATTTTAATCTCAACCAGTAAGAGAGGTCCAAAACAATACAAAGCCTACAGATAGGGGAGGTGATAGGCATCACAGTGGCAGAGAAGCAGGAAGCAGAAAGCAGAGCAGCAGATCATGCTGAGAGCACAGGCCTGGGAGCAGAAAGGAGAGCAGCAGCTTGGGCAGGGGAAGTGGATAAGAGTAGCACTTGAGTAGGGTGGGTGGTAACTTTTGGCATGCCTGCCCACTGGTCTAAAATGACATAGACATCTAAAAATGACCAGAGTTGTGCCTACTATTACTTGCAGGAGTAAACTGTAGATATAGAAAAAAAAACTCATTTAAGACCAAGGTGAAAATCGGTTAGCATGCTCTTTCTGTGCACTAATACAGTAAGTGTCAAATCCAGTAGCCTCATAGATCACAAAAAGCAGAATCGCTGCCGTTCTGCTGCTAGGACAACTAGCTCTGAAGCCAACAAAGCTCTGCTCTTGTGTGCTGTAGAGCAGGGCTCTCTCATAACTCTCCAAGGCACTTTCCAAGGAGAGACCAGGAAGCAACACGCGTGCAGCAAGCAAGCCACGCACTGAAACCTCCCACAGAGGCAGAGATAGGAGCTGCTGATGGTTTGACAACAATTAGAGTATTAACCACCACAGAAAAGCCCTGCAGTCTATGGCATGAGTAGAAAGCTTCTACACAGCCCTGGGAAGGTCTGTACGATTTCCTGTTACTCAAACCTTGCACAAAGCGCAAGATTTGACCCAAAAGGGGTTTTAAAATGATGTTGAAAACAAAGGAAGGTGGATAGTATACAGCAGTCCCCATGCCCCCACTCCCCCCCATTGTAGTTCCAATTTCTAATTCAGGGGTTAATAGGGAATAATAGAAATTAATTTTAATTCAGTCAAGTGTCTGAAGATGATTTGTTGGGCTCCTCTTTAGTA
This sequence comes from Alligator sinensis, assembly GCF_000455745.1. Lineage (NCBI taxonomy): Eukaryota > Metazoa > Chordata > Crocodylia > Alligatoridae > Alligator > Alligator sinensis. The sequence goes on from NW_005841866.1 coordinate 2,567,490, forward strand.
CAAAATCATTGGTAATCAATTGTTTTACTCAGGGGATAAATGCAACTAGTGGTACTTACACAAGCAACAGCAAGGTTTCTTCATCCTTCTTCTTCCCATTATTAGGTATCCATTCCCAGAGTACATTGCTGTCGTTACATATATTAAAAAGTGCCTTGATGAAAATGAACTGGTAATTTGTCAGACAGGATAATAGTGTGTACACATCCACTTATGAATAAACAACTTTTCTTTTCCCTCTGTCACACATTCACCTGAAGGAATCATGTGGATGCTTACATGTCTGTTGTTTTCTCCCCTCAGGCATAATTGCAGCACAAGGAATTTCAGTATGCAGCAGTTTCTGCTACCTTACAATGGCGCACACCTTTATTTTCATGCTTACGTCCATGTGGATCTCCTGCTACAATTTGTTCTTCATGAGGATATGTGTGGATTTAGTTATATAACTCTTTAATCCCTGTAAATGCCAGTTGTTTTCACAGGCTGTGTAGCAAAGATGGACAAGTACATACAAATACAGAAGTGTTAAAGTGTGAGTTTTCGATCTTGTACCTGTCCCCAGCCTCACCCTATAATAAAACATTCCCAAAGCTTACCAGAGGAGAACATAATTAAAAACAACCTTGCACAAATTAATTAATACTGCTCCCTAAATATCTGAAACAAATGAAATATTACTGTATAAAAAAGCAAGGAGCTGCTAGAGACTTGCCTTTGAACGGAGAATTGAGCCATCCCAGGAGGTGTTACCATATCTAGTTCTCATCGATTAAACAAGAGCTCCTCAAGGAAAACAGAGTGCTTCAAAGATGGAAACCTTATCTGCTGACAAATTCCTACTGAATCACAAAAAGAGATTACTTGGAAAACAATAATACAGTACATCTGAAAGCCATGTACAGGCATCTACACTGTGAGCACCTCCCTTTTTATTACATTATCTCAGATGGCAAGTATATTAACAGAAAGATTTTAGATTAAATTGGAAATTTTTTGTTACCTGAGAGAAAGAGCAAATATACATTATTTAACAGGAAGTGGAAGGAACAAAGAAGAAGAATACACATATAAATGTAACTGACAGATGTGCAGTAGGGATGCATTGAGTTAAATCACCAGAAATCTATGATCCGAATTCTTGTATACACTCAGGCCATTTTATACTGTCCTGGCAAATGGAGCCTGAAGGTAGGAGATGATTGTATTTATATGCAGCCTAAGACACTTTTACATTGCCCCTGCAATGGGAAGTGACATTAGTGGATATGAGAATCAAGCTGTATATGTCAAGAGTTCCCAAGATTATTTTGGTTTTCACTCCTCTCCCTCCCCTGTGAGAGACTGAAGGATGGTGCAATATCCCAGACCCCTCTGCTTTATGCCCCAGTATTTATCATTCCTCTTTTCCTTCCTACCTCCCCTTTTCCATTTTCATTCTTTTTCCATTATCAACTTTCTTTTTCCTCCTTATTTGTTAGTTTTTCATTTTTGTTTTTTCCTTGGTGGTGTTTATCTCATCGTTCCTCCTCACTCACCAGAAGCCCGTATGTTGACAAGTTGCTTACAGAATCATATCCATTGATGCTCTCCAGAGCTAATATACCCTGATACACCCTCCCACCTGAGCTGACACAAATTTTGAATCTCCAAGCTGCTTCCTAAGGCCCCAGTTCAAATGTTTAAGGAGATAAGTCAAACCATCCCTGTTGAGCAATAATTGAGCTGCAACTGATAGTTGCACTAAAGCATGTGCATCGTTTGAAGAATGTGTTTAGGACTGAAGAGTGATGTGTTTGTTTATGTGTTTGTAGCCTTGCATGCACATGCTGATCCTGTGGGCAGCTCTATCAGAGACCACCATGGGACACAGGGGCAGTGGTATGTTTTGAAAAGCTACTTGCTACTTTCCTCAAAGTGACATACAGTACCTGCAGACAGATGTACTGGCTTGATCCATATGATACTGGTGTGATTGCAAGAAGAGGAGCACAAAGGCTAGGCCTATTTATCTTGGAATGGAGAAGAGCTGGATGAATTTTGATTGATGAATTAAAAATTATAAAGACCATAGTAAGAACTGATTGCTCCCTCCTTTTTACAGTGGAAACTAACAAGAGAACAAGATCTTCAATAAAGTTAATGGGCAGAACCAATCAAAGGGAATACTGCTTTTTGTAATGGAAAGACAACCCATAGAATTCAATGTCATAGGTAATTCAGATAATAGTGGTCCTAAAGTTAAAAATTCATGCAGTGTTTTATTAAACATTAACAGCATTGATTGGTGAGCAAGCAAACATAATAACAGAATGGGACAAAAACTGAAATTCTGAATACCTGCAAGCTATATCCCTAAAGATTATATCCCTTCCCTACAGATTACAATTACATCCTTGGCTAGATTCATTTTTTTCCTGACTTTCAGTGGACTATCAAGTTGCAGTTGGGGGCAGGATATTAGACTACATGAACCAATGATCTAATAAAATCTGTTCCTATGGAGAACAGATTTAATGACCTTTGGTTCATACAGTAATGATTACAAGACAGTGGGTGTGTCTGCATGTTCATTAATGCGCCTTAAATACTGTGCATTTAGTTTAGTACTTCCTTAATGAAGTACTAATTGAATGTGCAGTAACGAGAGTTACTGTGCAGTAATGCCAGTGCATGGTTATTTAGTGATGCTTACTGCACATTAGCCTAATAATAACATGCGCAGTATGCTATTAGCATGGTTTTTGCCATGACACGCTATTGCGCAGAGTTATTAGGCTAATGTGCAGTGCTTCATGTAGACGCATCCACTGAAGTTCTGCCTCTTACTTGTAACTGAGAGAATACCTAGTCAGGGTGTAAAACTGTTAAATGTTAACATGATTGGAAGTGCTGCCTTTGATGCACATAAATTGTGGATTGTGCTCCTTACAATTTCCTGACCAAACACAATGGCAACAGTGCTCTGTGCATATACATACATGCTTATAAACATGTATGTAAAAAACCTCCAGACAAAACATATGAACCTAAGTAATCACAGAAATTTATTCTGCAAATGCTCTTTCCCAAATTCCTCAATCACATCATTTTTTTGCTTTTTTTTTGTTTAATCTTGACTGCTGCTTGGATAATAGGACTATACATGGCAGGGCAGGAAGCTTCTCTATGTGAGGCACTCTTTCTATGTTTGCATTCTACTAAGTAGCTTGACTATTATCTATAAATTACCTGGTTCTTATGTTACTCAGACCAAGGGTTACCAGCAAAGGCTCAGCTGAACAACTTGTAATTCACATGGACAAGGACAATGAACAAGTATGTACCATGTACCAATCTAAGTACAAGTAATTTTTATTGTCCTTTTGCTCATCTCTTCTGTATTCCTCTGTAAAGTTCTTCTGCAGAAGATCAGCTCTAGAAAATTCCTCAGCCACCTCTTTTCCAAATCCTTCCCTAGTTACTCCAACTCATGCAGCTCACCATTAAAGGTAAACTGCATTGGGTTTTAGTGCTGGCTTAATATTAAGTATATTTTATATTAAAGTATAAATTATGTAATTAAATGCAAAAGTAGACCTTAAGATACTTGTAAATGTCTCCAGTGGTACGAACTGGACAGCTGTCTTATCTCTATGAGCTGATTTTGTGATGACAAGAAATGCACAAGAAATGCTCCCTGAATATGACTACAGGAAGCACAGATTGGATGTAGACACACAGGGAGCACTGCAAGGTTGCAGAAGCAGTCTATACCAGGGGTTCTCAACCTTTTTCTTCCTGAGCCCTCCCCAGCATGCTGTAAAAACTCCATGGCCCACCTGTGCCACAACAGCCTTGCCCACATGGTCCCAGGTGCAGCGGGTGGGGTTCACCAGGGGCGACG
>NW_005841866.1:2571406-2580448 GCF_000455745.1 Alligator sinensis
GCCCCACTTACCTGAGCAGCAGCAGCGCAAAGTCTCACCTGCCTTCCCACGGTGCCGCCCATAAGATAGAGGCTGTGGGGCCAGGTAGAGCAGGCCCGCCACTGCCTCTTCCTTGGGACTTGCCTCTGCCCAGGGGACCAAAGCAGCTCTTTCCTACACCAGGCCAGGAAGACCCCCTGAAATCTGCTTGCAGCCCCCGCAGGGGGCCACAGACCCCCAGTTGAGAACAACTGGTCTATACTGTTTCCCCCTTATGTCTGATGCAGTACCAAAAGTACTTTGTGAATGGACAGGCAGAACAATCACAAAAATAAAATCCTAGGACATATTAAATTAACCTAATAAGAACTAAGGAAAACTTCTGGCTGAGTGGGATTCCACATGAACTGAGGGGTTGAGCCTGACTAGCCATTTATCTGCTCTGACCTGAGTAATCACCAGGGGCGATGCGTAGGGGGTGCACATGGGTGCACATGCACCCCCTGAACATGGCGGTGCACCCCCTACAAAAAGGTACCGCCGACCCTGGCACCTGTGGGTGGTCACCCCACTGCCGACATCACTGGCGGTGTCTTCGGGCAGTCCGCGATCCCCGCTGGACACCGCCGACGCTGCTGGCAGCATCTGTGGGTGGTTGCCAACCCCTGGTCGGTGCTTGCCACCCCATGCCCCACCATTGACAGCACCAGCGGCGTCTGTGGGAGCCCCCACTCTTATGACCGCTGCACTCCCACCACCGTGCTCCCACCACCACCATGCCCCCCCCAGCCACCAGGGGCACAGCACGCGTTGTTCATGGTAATCACAGTGGCTGCGTGTCTGATTTTTGCTTTGTAATGTACATCTAGGAGTATTTATAAAATGTTATCACTGAAGATTCTGCTTGTGTTTGTATTCAGTCAGGTGATAGGAGGTATGCATTACTTCAGCTGAGGTTCCAGTGAAGCCTGGGCCAGAACAGCAGCTGGGGAAAATAGACATAGCTGTATTGGTTTCCACTGAGCTTTACCAGTGCATGCGAGTTGAACTGCCCTATGAAAAGGCCAAGAAACATTCAAGGTGAAGCAAGAAGATAAGATTGTCAATGGGATGAGCTACATCACACAGTGAACTGGAAGAATAACCATGGTTGCATCTACACATGCAATTAATTTGAAGCAATACATTCTGGAGCAGTCTGAACCAGAGTAAACTAGACATGCACCTAATCCGCATGTATGCCCAGGACAGCAGCAATTTGAGTTGGAGTAGAGTAGTTTACTCCAGGGCCGAGTATGCAGGGTCAAGCCCCAGGCCCCAGGTGGTGGCATCAGGTGGCAGAGGAGTTGGCTGGGGCATGAAGATGCTGAAATTGTGGAGCTGTGTGGCTAGGTAGCAGGGCAGGAGTCTGGCCCCCTGCTGGCTGGGCTAACCAGGCACAATTTACACCTGTAGTTAGTGTCTACACGTGTGTTTAATCACAGTTAATTACCCTGCCATAAGATAGTACTGTCCCGGACAGTACTATCCTACAGCAGCATTAATTAGTTTACTGTGGCTTAGTAGGGTAGTAGGGTTGCATGTGTAGATGATGACACTATACTCTGCAGCTAATTAGTCTACTCTGCAGTTAAGCACAGATGTAGATGCAGTCCCCGAGTGCAAATCTGTGTAGGATCAAAACCTAACAGCTAACTTGTCCAGATGATGTTCCATACATACAAGATAGTGGATTTTATAGCTGCCTCTAAAAGCTCATCAGAAAACCCTGGGGCTAATCTTTGGCTAATGTAAATCTGGAACACTCTACTGAAGTCAGGGAATCTGCTCTGATTTACACAACCATTTGCCCCCATACCGCATAAGTTTCTTTCTATTATGGCAATGATGAAGTGCAACATCTCATGATACTTTACCTGATAAAAATATATGAAGTTGAATAGTTCACCACAGTGAAAGGATCTGTTTCATCAGAGATTTACCACAAGCCTGATTGACATGACAAATTCTCCCAGTTCTCACTTACAACCCAGGGGTTTCAATAATTATCGATAGCCATTCCTTCCTTTAAAGTTTCACTGCAAGCAGCAATCAGAATTACATACGATCTCTGCATGAAACTAATGAATTCATGACAAAGAATACTACCAGACATGATAAAAGATACTGCATCACCACATCAGGGGTATTAGTATAAGAATTTAATACCAAAAACTTGTCTTGTGGCCATGCCTGAGCTATAATGGAACTAAAAATACAAGACAAATAGTAGTCCCTCCAAGGCATCTTTTCTTTAAGGTTTTTATTCTTTCCCCCTGCAATGAAAAAATAATAGTCTGTTGATTTTTATATTCCTAAATATCAAGAGAAAGAGGAAGAAATATTTGTTTACTAATCTATTTATTCACCTATAAGCATCTAGCATACACTTCTATACAATGATGGGAAATCGCTTTGTAAACAGTAACAAATTATACACTTCCACACTTCTGTAGGGTAGGTATGTGTTATAACCTCCATTTTACAGATGGGAAAATGGACATATAATTTCTTAAAGGTCTCACAGGAGCTCTTTGACCGAGCCAGAAAAAAAAAACCATGTCCATTGACTCCTGATGGTCTGTGCACCCTTAAGCCTTGTTTGGAGAGGCATCAAGAACTCTCTCCGCTAAGGCTGAGAAGCCTGAAGAGACTCACAACAGCGTCTTCTATAGGCATGTGTACATATTAGTAGGAATGCTTTACAGTGCCTTCAATATAAGGGAACTTCCTAAATTAAGATCTTAAAACACAGATCACGTGTCCTCTGTACTACTGTTGTTACTGTTTCCAAGACATTACTCTTCCCTGGTCATTAATAAATTATCAACAGTTTTTTACAGGAAGTACGGTAATTAAACTGTAGCCAGAGTCAGTGCCACAAATTATTAACAACTATTACTGCACCAGCAATTAAAGGCTACAACTAGGCCCCATTGTGCTAGTGAGTGTAAACGTATGTAATTAAATAGTGAATGGACACCTATGTAATGAGAAGACAGTCCCAGTAACTAAAAAGTTGTGTTCTTTGTCCTTGTCAAGCGAAGATGACTGCATCCAGCAGGGGCAGCGGAGGAGAAGAGAGAAAGGAAGTGGGAAAGAAAAAGGGAGGGAGGAAAGAGAAAGAGAGGAAAAAGGAGAAAGAAGAGAGGGGGAAGAGAGAGGAGGGGGTGGAAGCTAGGTCGCGTGGGTATGCAGGTGATTTATAAGCCCAATCTTTGCCCTGAACAATCTGCTGCAGCAGGGGCAGGAGAGTGACAAGGACTGGACACTAGAGGTCATCATTTTCCTGGCCATTGCAGTGAGCTGCTGCTCAAAGACCAGTGCTCTGCTCTGGACCAGTGACCTCCAGGATTGACAGTCATGAGTGATTTTCTCCCATGACTCCAGTTCGATGCTGAAACTCTTTAGGGACACCTGTAAGGTGTCCTTATGCTGCTTTTTTGGTGTGTTGTGAAAATATACTCCATTGGACAGTTTGCCATAGATTTTCTTCGGTAGGCGAGTATTCAGCATTCTTAAAAGGTGGCTGGCCCATCTTAGCTGCGCCAGTTTAAGTAGGGTGTGAATACTGGGTTACAATATCCTAAAAAGTCACAGTCTTCATATATGACATGAGAAAGCAGGTGGGGAAATTATAAATGTCTAGCATAAAAATAATAATGCTATGAATGATGCAAAAATATGTCTTGTGAAGCCTCTAAAGTTTCTAATACCAAGAAATACAAAGGCAACTGAACAAGGACAAGATTTCTAATAATCAAGAACACTTCAAAAGTTTTCCAGTTTCACAAAGATTACGAGATTAATGTGAACAGGCTGTTTCCTCCTGCCCTCACAACTAAAGCTTCTCTGCAGGTGTGAAGTAACTTAGGTGTTTAGTAATGGAACCTTATAAGACCTTTGCAATTCTGTATCTGTTTTCCACTCTGTTTTTGAGGGGTTCAACTGCAACAGAGCTGTTTTTCTGAGCTGTCCAGCAAGAAGATTTTAAAAGCTCTAGTGTCCTATGGTTTGTGATGTTTCAGTAACTGGTACAGTCTGGGTGAAGAGCTGCTGATACAACGGAAGAGTGTCATGTGAGTGGAGGGGGATTTAATTTTCAGGGGATAGTACCACTTCCCAGAGGTGACTCTTACGTGGGCAAAAGGGAATGGAATAAAAAGCTGACCGGTTGCTTTGGCATTGGGCAGGTTTACCAAAAGGATTGGGTAGAGGGAGCAGTGGAAGACAGCAAGATGGTTTCTCTTTCTAGTCCCACAATAAGACTTAGGTACTGTTTTTTTCAATTGGCAAGGTGACTATCAGGAGGCAGCCTGATAGACACTATCAGTGAGTTACATCCTGTCAGTTGAGGGGTCTTACTTTAGCTAGAACAGAGGGGTCTTTCAGGTGACTGTCTCAGGTAATCAAAGTAGAAAGCAGCCAGCCCTAATACTGCCAAGTGATTAGAAGAGAACTGGTTGTAAATTTAAACACCACTTTTATTCATTAATCTCCAACAGCTAAAGACAAACTAAAAGCAAAATTAACATGATTGTAAACTAAGCACTCATATCCTGTGGCTATTTTTTGGCCTGCTGAGAGAGAATGAGCTGATCAAAGAAAGAGACCTCATTGAGAGCAGTGAAATTAGTGCTGCTTCAGCGAGCTCACAGTTAGCTCCTATTACCTAACTTGTTTTAGAAGCTGGTGAATACCATAATTAATCTTGGCTTCAATTTGGAGTGAAATGTGAGAATGACCTGTCCAATCCACTGATGCTAGTGTCCCCCGGATCCCAGTGCAAGTAATATACATTCTCCCTCAAAAGACTTCTTTTTCTGTTGAAGAGAGTGAAAAAATGTAGGAAACCTTGTGGCAATCCATGAGCGCCAAGTAGAAGATAACACTAGGAGGCTTCCCTGGAAAAGCAGATCAACTGTTTCTATTTTGTTGGCTCAAGCTGAAACCTCAAGCTGGAGTCTTATCAAGCAATTGAAAATAGACAAAGATTCAACTACAGCTGAACGTACCAGACACTAATAGCTAATAGCCACTAGCAGCAAAGCAGCTCAGTCAGAAAAATTATATGCAGCAGGCTAGTAATGAAGTCCCATTCTTGCCTAAATACCCAGAACCATGTCCTTTGAAGGCAAATCTGCCTGGTAGCAACATCATAGTTAGGACTGCATTCTAAGATGTATTTAAAAAGGACATAAATTCCTGTTTTTCTCTAAAATCGGTGGTTGAACAATATGGACTTTTATAGAGAGCTCTGTTTTATATGCCTTGAATTTTCAGTGAAGCTTTGTTTGATTTCTCTTTTGGTTTTTTTATACAAGGACTTGGAAATTGGACTCCTCCTGAAATCTGTCTTTGGCAGTCCAACTTTCCATTGTTCACTGACAGTTTTTAAAATATAATGTCTAGCTATATAACATCTGATAGGCGGAACCTAAGTACATTTGTTGCAAAGTGCAGTTTTCTGGAAAATAAAAATTGGATTTCAGGTGATTTTCTGCTGTTATTCATCAGAACTGAAGGTTTGTGTGCCAACAGTTGCTCACAGATAACATCTTTGTCAAGCAAAATCTAGTATGCCATACAGATAAAATCTGTCTGGACAAAATCTTCTCTGTTGCACAGAAAAAAAATCAGTTATTTGGGTAAATTCTTTGTCAGATAAATTCTTCTCTGTTGGATGGATAAATTCTTTGTCGAATAAAATATAATCTGTCATCCAGATAAATCTGCTCTGTCATACTGATAAAAAGCTATCTTGTGGGCAGATCTTCTCTTTTAAAATTTGTCAGCTAAAATCTTCTCTGTCATATGGATACAATCTTTTATATTGTCCAAATACAGTTTTCTCTATAAGCAGCTATACCTTTCAATCAGGCTTTATACTATAATACAGAAGTTTTAGGTGCAGCAACTGGTACACAATCATTCACTAGCTGTAGCTAGCTAAGCTTTCCCTAAGCAAGCTTCACAAGGCTGCTTAAATATTAACTTAAAATAGGAAATTAAAAAAACACAAAAATATTGTGAAGCAGTTTGTTTTGTTACACATGGACCACACCTGACAGAAATCTACAAAAGCAAGGCAATGAAAGTAAAGTCACCTTTCAATACACAGTCTTTCCATTCACGCACAAGCATACAACTTAATATATATTACTACAACAACCATGCAACCCACTTAGATGCCACTCTTCTGTTATCCACCCTATTTACAAAATGATCAAACTTGTGACATTATGCACAACTGTACCAGATGTAGACAACTAATAATTTTGGGACTGGGTCATTTTGTAAATGGGGTGTATACAGAATAACAGGTTAGAAGGGCAGAGTTAGGGTTGTAGCAAATGGTCTCCGATTTACTGGTGCATTACTTATGGTAATATTAGGTATGTGCCTGTGTTGAGATAAAAAGTTAATTTATTTTCTTTTTGCAGCCTGGGGAAACTACCCTTTGCATGTAACTGTCCTAACTAGCTTACAACGGATTTTATTGTCTATTTATACAAATAAAAGTGTGAGTACACGTATAGACGTGTTTACCTGTGTGTGTGCGTACACATAAAATCTATAATGTGGCTGTGTAATTAAAGTCTGCATTATAATGCATATGCACAGAGAAGCTGACCAAAGGTTTTACGTAAGATTTTGAGGGCCTGTCTTTGCAATTTTAATATTATTCTAATTTAGCTGTTGAAAATGTGATTAAAAATTCATAACTAAAAAGCAATCCCCCCCAAACAGAAACATCATCATGGGGAACCCTTTCTGATCCCCAAATTAGATCAACAGTAGGATGATGCAATCTTTAGATGCACCAGACTGACTACCTGGATTATGTGCACTCATAGGGTAGCTCATAGCAATAGTAAACTATTATCCTCTATGTAAACCAACAACTACTAAGGGGGTGAGAGACAGTTTTTGCCAGCGTGTTTTGTAATAATTTGCTGACAGAGAGGCAATGTACAGACTCAGGATACCTAGTTGAATTCCAGGTTATGTGTAACCTAGTTGTTATAGACCCTTCTTTGTGTTGCCACAAGTTGAGCTGCTCCAGCAAATTTGTGCAAAGGTAGTATAGGACGATCAGCTTTTGAGGAATTTAGCCTTCTTTATCAATGTAGAGTGTTAGGATTACCAGCTCAAAAGGAACATGGCAGAGCCAGACATCCTATAGCCCTGGCACCTACTGGAGAAAGAAGTGTTAGGCTGAATGTTGGGTGAAAACCCTTTTGAAGCTGTTGGGTATAAAAACCTCCCTCCATTCAAGATAAATAAATAAAGTATTCATGTTTTTTTATGGAATAGATAAAAACAGTAGGAGACAGCAGACAAAACAAAGTCCACATACAAGCCTGGGTATTGTATGCTACCACCAGAGCAATCCCTAGGGCTGTGCATGGCCCAAGGCATATCAGCCCATGCAGGGCCAGGGGATGGTGAGCGGCCAGAGCACAGAGTAGGGGCAGGGAGGGTGTGGCAAATGGCTGGAGCACCGAGCTGGCAGCTGCCATATTGAATGTAATAGTTTGAATGCTTGTAATAGTTGCCCATTAGCCAGTTTAGAAAAAGGCAAGGTTCATCTTCTTATCTAGGTTCATTGTTTTACCTGGCCTTACAACTGACCACCTAGCAAAAAGCTGTTGAGTAAGATCCAAGCTCATATTTGGGAGTAGTGACAGGTTTGGGTAGGAGGGGCCCAAGATGGCAACTCGCCCAATAAAAACTGTAACCTACTGTCCCAATTTGGAGGTAACCTCACTTGCAGAACAACGAAGGAAGAATTGCAAGTGTAGGCCGGATCAGACTGATCACCTGAACCACCCTTTCCGTGAACACGAATCTCTTAGTTCACGCTAAAGTCACAGAGCACCCAAGTGGGACTGAAGGAAGGGGACTTGTTCCTATCACACCTGAGGCCAACCCATTGAACTGTACTACTGAGGCCAACCCATTGAACCTGTCATGGAAACACACGCAGCATACTTTTGGGTCAGGTCAGCAGAAGCTTTTATTCAAAAGAAACTACAGTGTAGGGGGGACTCCAAACTGACATGGATTTCCCAAGCACTTGGAAGGGGTCCCCCACAAGAGCAAAATCAGGAGGCTTATATACTTTTTAACAGTCGCTTACAACTCACGTGATCATATAGTGAAATTAGCATGAAAAGCGGCTATAACATTACTTCATTACTTCTTTGCTGTAATCAGGATGGGAACTTATGGGGGAGGCGAGGTTAGTTCACAAACCTCCTTCTTGCACCTGGAAATCAGAGTTGTACATACTTTTTGCTATCTTCAAGGCTGCGGTGAGTGAAGCAGTTGCAGAGGAGTTACAAAGAACAAACACTTTCCCTTATCTGTTCTACTGTACAGAGCCAGCAGTTCTCCACAAAGCGGTTATGTCATCTTATAACTCAAATGATCAAAGTTTAAGGCATTTATTTTTTCTGATTCCACAAACTGTACTACTGAGGCCAGCCCATTAAATTGTACTACTGAGGAATGAAACCATATTTAGGAGTTTGGCTTCTTGGAATTCTAGGATTGTAAGTATAATATAGTAATAACTTTTCTGGTTCAAATTATATAGTTAGTTGTTGTTGTAATTGTTTTAAAGAAGTACATTTAGAGTATTGTTCCTTATATATATATAGTTATTGTGTTGTTGATGTTTATGGTATTTCTTAAAATAAAATTGTGTTGTATAAATTAAGTGTGAAATCATTGTGAAATCGTGCAATTAGCTGAAAATTTCCCCAGCCAGTGCATCAAATGAATCAGTAAGTTGTGTGGGATCTTCTCTATTCCATAACCCACTAGAGACAGCAGCATGCGGGGTGGGGCGATGGGGCCTGTACGGCACTGTCTGCAGGGCCCCCAAAGTGCAGGGTCCGAGGCAGTCGACCTGATCCCCCCCACCCCCACCCAGGGACAGTCCTGGCTACCACACAAAGGGCAGCAAGGTAGCCTGGCAATTAACCAGATAGCATTTATAGCCTGACTGAAAAAAAC
>NW_005841866.1:2580459-2583176 GCF_000455745.1 Alligator sinensis
GAAAGAGATATCTTTTGGTAGATCACTGGCTGAAAAGAGGCTTGGAACTGTGAAAAAAGGAACTCTTTTGCTGTTTGCTTTCTACTGCTTGTATTTAGAAAGACAGATCTTTATGAAATATTCTCTGTAGAGAAACAAGATCACAATCAAAGAAACACCTGATTCCATCATCAGTTTCTCCCCTAAAGGAAATAACCTGCAAGACAGTAACCACTGGCTAATCATTCAGATTCAAGTAGGAAAATGGAAATATGGAAGAGCTGGACATCCTATTCCTTTCCTTCTAGCAGCAAAAGGGGAACACAGTAGAGAGCCAGATAACCCTCCAGGCCCATCCCCTAGGGCAAGGCAAGGGCAAACTTTTTGACAGGTATGACATGCCAGCCTTTCTCCTTCCCCAGTTGCCACTCTGATCCCCTTCCTCTGCCTGATCTGCTGCTCTTTCTTCTCCCTACTCTGTACTCCCATCCTGATCTCTTTCTCTGTTTTCTGCTCCCTGATTGCTCTGCATTTTGCTGCCTGCTCTATCTGCCACTGTGCTGCCTGTCCCCTTCCTGATCTACCACATGACACACACAGAGGCCACTTGTGGCACTCATGCTCAGGTTGGCCACCCCGATCTTCACTGCTGGTTTGGTCAGGATGAAAAACACCCTAGTTAACGTAGCCAGAGTGTGAGTGGACACACTACAAAGCCATGCAGAGATTAATGCAGTACATCATCACTGATGCTGCCCTGACATATGCATGATAAGTCTTCCAGGGGTATCTCCCATACAATTTCCATCTTCATGAAATGGACCTAGTCTCTGATTCCTTCCCAGTAAATTGGAAAACAACTTTTCTGTCCTTCTGGGGACCTCAGGGCATTGCTGGATGGCGCCAGAGGATTATCAGCACTTGAGCGATTCAGTTTATGTCTGTAGTAGCCAGAGGGTAGTTTCCAGGCTCCAGCCTTGCTTTAACTGCTGAAAAGCTGCTGATTATAATTTAGGGGACAGTAAACACACACCATGTTAGCAGTGCAAGCCTCCCTCAAGCTTTGCCTCTAATCACACCCCAAACCAATGAGCCTAGGCTGAAAGCACCCCTAACTTTGAGAAAGAGGGGTTGGGTTGCAAAAGTGAGGGCTGAAGGGCAAGCCCCTCCCAGGAAGAGCCACAGTGAGTAGCAAAGGCCCATGACTGGTGGAAGGTCAAATCCTTCATTCAGAGCGACTGCGGGGCCCTCCCTAACATTACTTCTGCTCCCCACTCTAATGGGCTAATGTGGGCACTGAAAGCCCCATCCCTGGTGCCTGAGCTAACCCCCACTGACACAGGGGCATGGGCAGGGGGCACAGCTTGGAGGCACTCCCCTGGCCCCATGCACCTCTCCACCCTGCTGACAGAGGGAGGGAGGGAGGCTGGGGCTGACTTGCAAGGAGTGAAGCCAGCCCTTGTGCCAACCCTTACCGTAACAAAAACCAGGCGGGGGGGAATGCACTGAGGGGACAGTGAGCCAGGGAGTGACCGAGGGGGGAGGGACCTGGCCTGTGGTAAGGAGAGGGCATCCCCACACCCTCCACCCATGAAGGGGGGCACTCCTTCTCCTCAGACAGGTGCAGGGGGAGAGAGCAGGCGGTCACAGACACACTATATACACATATACATATACACATACACCACCCTATACACACACCAGACAGACATACACACCACTATACATGTACACGCACAACCATGCACATACGCATACTATACGCACATATACACACCCCATGCACACACGCACACACTATACACACATGTATACAAACTATACATACTCCATGCACACATGCACCCCATGTACACATGCACACACACTATACCCACATAAACAACCCCATGCATACATACACACCCCATGTACATGTGTACACACACTATACATGTATACGCACTATACGCACACACCCATGTACACACACACACCTGTACACACACACACTATACACACCCCATGTACACATACATACATATACACCATGCACACATACACACACTGTGTACACATGGGGGTTTTTGGCAGGGGGAGGGTTGGTATTTTTTAATAAATTTGCATCCAAGGCCAAATTAGCCAAAACTAATTCCAAATCCAAGAGTCCAGAACCATAAGTGGCCCTACTACCAGCAAACATCCTCCACCTACACCTGGGGATTCAGGTGTTTCCAAAACCTTTCACGGGCATCCTACTTGCAGGCCCGAGCCTGGAGGCTCGGGGTTCGGATGCCCCTGGGTTTTGCTTGCCCTTAGTCATATGGCCCTCAGAGCAAGCAAGGGAGGAGACTCCCATTTCCATAAAGTGGGCTTAAAGCCGCTGCACCTTGGCGGGGAACTGAACCACGCCAGAAAAGCAGTTCTCCTGTGGAGTGATGCAGGAAAATTTGTTTTACGGACACAGATACATGGTATTTCGCTTGATCTGAGCCTTTAAGAGACGTGCACACACACACTATACATGCACACACACAATATACACACGCCCATGCACACGTACAGACACTATACACCCCCCCATGTACAGACACGCCCATGCGCACACATCCACACACAGACACACGCCCCATGCACACATGTATACATACACACACACACGGACGCACGCTCGCACGCAGGGGCTGCCGGGAGGGAAGGCGGGGCGGGACGCGGGGGCGGGGCGAGGCGGGGCGGGCCCGGCCCATATATGGGCGGTG
>NW_005841866.1:2583315-2608862 GCF_000455745.1 Alligator sinensis
GGGGCGTGCTGGGCTCTGCGGCCGGCTGCCCGCTGCTGGGCAGGGCCACGTGCGCTTGACGCCCTTGATTTTCCCCCCCTGCCATCCCTTGGAGTGGGCTTCAAGCACCCACCAGCCTGGAGCAGGGCATGAGCCAGTGCCATATCGCGGTGGGTAGGAGCTTGGTCAACTGCGGAGGAAGAGATGTCCATGTGTGGTTCAGGATGGCAGTGGGTGGTGCCAGTCTGGAGCCAGTTGCTGTGGAAGACCCACAGCATGTGACCCGTGTTTTTCTGTGAAACCTGTGGGCTGAGCTGTGTGGGTTGGGGTCCACTGCAGTCCTAGCCTGTTGGGGTGCTGAAAAGGTGGTGGAGGCTTGTGATGGTGCTTACAAGACAGAGCTATCTGTTTTTGAATGGCTGAGAACTCAAGCCCATAGGTAGGCTGCCTGTGCCGGCAGAGCTGTGGTGTGGGTTTTGCAGAGCACCCAGATTGAGTGGAAGCTAGAATGGCTGCCTGCTCTAGTGTCTGATATGCAGGTAAAAAAAAATTATGGGGTTATATGGGACTTCTGCCTCAGAAACATACTGAAAAGTGTGTGTGACTAATTTACTAGAACTTGGAGAACACATAGAGTAGTAGGACTGGAAGAGACCTCCAGAGGTCATCTACTCCAGTGTATCTCAACCCATGGGTTGTGACCCAGAAGTGGGTTGCAAGAATATTTGAAAGGGTCACAGACAAACTTTAAAAAAAAAAAAAAAATGGATCAGCAAGCTGTAACAATGGATTGTCCTTTAAAGGAAAGAAAAACATGGGAAACCCTAGGTTTTCCCTTGCAGGCCGGCAGAGATCCCTGCCTCACATACCCACCCCTTGCTCCACGCGGGTTTGGGGCAGCAGGTCATGAGTAAGGGGCACTGGGCTGGGATAGGCCAGATGTTTGTTTATAAATGGGTCCTGGTACAAAAAAGGCTGAGAACCACTGATTTAGTCCAACCCTGTTCCTGAGATGGGGTCATTCCTAGCCAAACCATCCTGTGCTATCCAGAGTCTCAACCCTGACACAACCCAGACCTAACACCCTAACCTGCCACAGGTAAAGCAGGAGAACCAGGCCAGCTAGTGTCCTGCTTCTATGTAATGTAAATATATGCTGAAGAGATCTGGGGTAGAGGGACTGTTCTTGTGCGGAGTTGTTCTTGGCTTACTAAATAAGGGTAGTGCACCTTGTGTCAGACAAGAACTGGTAGAACTCAGTCCTCAAGTTTGCTGTAGGCAAACAAGGGACAGTCTTGTGAAGTGTTAGAGAGTCGTTTGAAAGGGCTAACTCCCCATGATGAAAGGGCGGGCGGGGAAATAAGCAAAGCTGACTAGGAAGAAAAAACTGAGAATTGAGTTACTGAAGAAGGATGTAGCTGAAAGGTCACAGTTCCCTTCCCAGTTGGACAGGAGACAGATCCCTGCCATTCTTGACATTCCTGTCCAAGAATATCTCGAGCCCTGCTGCTGAGCTGCTCTTTCCAGTTCATATATTGTGTGATGGAGCTCTAGCGAGTTCTGCAAATGCTGGTGTCTCCGCTTCTATAGATCAACAAATTGGTTTGGATTTATTGTTTCTTGCAGGCACATTCTTCCACTCTGTCCCTCTCATCTCCAGCTGGTCATGTATTTCTTATTACCCAACCATTTCCCTTCTCCTGTTGCCCCTTCTGCTAATCGGGGACAGAGATGCCTCTGCTACAGGTGCCTCCATCATGCTGCTAAAGGCTACCATTTCAGGAGAAAGCAATGGAAATTCACTGTCCCAAAACCTCATTTAAAGTCTACACCAGTGGTTCTCAGTCACCGTCAACTAGAGGTACCCCTTGTTTGGCTTGAGGCATCCCTTGGAATTGCCATCTCTTAGCTTTTGCTCTCTCTCTAGTCAAAACAAGAGTTGTTCTTCTGTTGCAAAGAACTCAAAGACCACAGCAGGTCAGAATGTATTGAATGCTGTGGATTCCCATTTGAAATCTCTTGGTTTACCTTGCAAATCATGTTTGCACCTCCAACAATGGTAACATTGTGTGGCATCCTGGGGCACCCTTGAAAAAGATCTCAAGGCACCCCTGGGTGCCACAGAACCCTGACTGAGAATCAGTAGTCTAGACTGACCCACGATTCCTTTTACCTTTCCACAAATGTGAACTGAAGCTGTACCTAACTCTAGTTCCTAGCTTCCTGGGATTTAAGATGACCTCCTACACTGAGCAATGCCCTAGTTTATATGTCAGACAAGTACTTTTTCCAACCATAAAGAGTAAATGAAAGGGAGTTTGTGAGGGTAAGGATATAAAGCCCTGTCTTAATATGATCAAGTAGAGTTTAATTATGTCTTCATTGTGGCATTAACATGGGTCCTTAGATTTGTCTTGATGCTTCTGTCTACACATTTTTCTCAAGTTCTGGTGTACTTTCAGTCCAGGCTAGCTGGCCTCTCTGGGGTCATGAGCTATAGGTCCTGTGCAGCTTTAGTTGGTTTGGATACCTACCCATTTTTCTGTGCTCCAGTGCTTATAAATCAACTAACTAGGAAAAATCCTGAACCTTGATTCAAAGAAACATGAACTGTGCTCTCATGCATTCATAGTTGAGTGCAGGTACAGCTGGGGTGGAGAAGGGTATGGCTTGCTGTGGTACCCACACAGTGAAGATCTGAACTAAGCTTGACTTACACTTGCACCTTGTTTAAAGAAGGCTGTGTCACTGAAGGCAGGTGCATATGTTGGGTTCTGATAGGCACAGGTTATACATAAATTACTTATGTTTTGAAGCTTATTCCTGTTTCTCAATTTAGTGAGATGTTGGTAAGTGATTGAACTGTACTAGTGGCTGTCTTGCAGACACTTTAAAGTGTTTGTACATTCATGGATTTTTCAGAGTAACCAAGGCCATGGTAATAGCCTACTAGGATGTTGTGCACATATGGTGAGAGCAGTTGCTCTTGTTCATTTTTTTAGCTAGGCTGCAACCTGGTTTATAGCTTTATCTCCATATAATAGAGGATCGTTATTAGGGGTTGGGTTGGAAAGGGGTAATCTGAAGAGTGGTATCCAAAGTCTTATCTTTAAAGTGTACAATTGTTGGCATTGGCTATTTCATATCACTGTTTTCTTCAACAGGAACTCTAGGCTGGAGAACCAGCCTCAAAGGCATTATGGAATAACATCTCCAATTAGCTTGGCTCCTCCTAAGGAAATAGATTATATTCACACACAGAAATTAACTGAAGCAATGAAGCCATTTGGAGTATTCGAAGATGAAGAAGAGCTAAATCATAGGTACAACTTCTAATATACTGGAACAATTTTTTGAACAAACTTTAAAACAAAGACTAACAATGCTTCTTGTTTCAGGCTAGCTGTTCTTGATAAATTGAATAACTTAGTCAAAGAATGGATTTTGGAACTTGGTGAGAGTAAGGTAAGGGTTTTTAGAATTCTAATCGCAGCACTAGGTAAGAGTAGAAATGAAGAAGCACTTTCTTTTACTTCCCTGCCTTATTTTATCCTGCAGATGCTTATACAGGTACTCCTCACTTAATGACCTACCTGTTTAACGACCGCACGGACTTACGACCAGTGAGAACTGGTCGTAAGTACGAGAACTTTGGTCGTGGAAACGGCAGCGCGGCGTCTCAAGCCAAGGCACGCAGTATCAAGGGGCGGCTCCTCGCTTATCGACCAATTCGCTTAACAACCTAGTCGCAGGAACGGAACTCGGTCGTTAAGTGAGGAGTGCCTGTATCAAATTCAGGGTACCCCTCTTTTCCATTCCTCAACCCTCCCCCTGAAGAATAATAAACTTCTTATCTACATATTAGACAGTAAACTTGCAACAATTATTCAAGTAAATGTGGAATATTTTAACCATCTAGATGTTTAAGCCTATTTTGGTGGGTTTTTGGGTTTTTTTTTTTAAATGAACTTGTAAATTGGCTGTATCTGTTTTAAGCTTGATAATGGGTAGATCTCTGGTTAGCCATAAAATCTAGAACACGAGAACTTCCTCCAAAAGAACATTCTGGGAAACTCACTTAAAAGCAGCGGGTTGACTTTCTAGGCTTGAGCCAACAAATCTGAAATACTCAGTCTAGCAATGAAATAACCATTTGTTTCTAGTGCACTGGCTGCATCTAATTCATTCAAGTGCTCTTCAAATTTGTGTAAATGGACATCTACACTTTCTGCACTCCAAATGCATGTTCTGGACTACTTTAGTTGAATTTTTTTTTAATTGGATCAGCAGATAACTGTAGTTCTCATTTTTTAGTTGGCTGGTGAGCATATTGCGGTTTCCTTAAGGTAGCTAGGATGATAATCTCATAGATAGGGGTTCCCAACCTTTTTATGCTGGGGACTGGCAAACTGCGGACCAAAAGTGACTGGAATATTGCAGATAGGCAGCCAACCCTTTTTACACACACCAAGTATAGAAAAGGGTGGGGGGGATGGCTGCCTGTCTGCAATTTGCCAGTCACTTCCGGTCTATGGCAGCCAACCCTCCTGCAGACTAGCAGCCAACCCTTTGTGGCCCAGTATCAGGAACCCCTGATATAGATAGTTTCTCTGCTTTGCTTAGTGGTAGATAAGAAATTGTGGCACTGCGCTCAAAACATCTTAGGTGTTGTAACTAGCAGGATAAAGTGTGACTTCATTTCAATCTTAACTACCAAAACAAGCTGGCCTAAGTTAACTTTCTCCGTTATAATGTTAATCACTTAAAAGTTTTAGATCTTGGCTTCAAAGTAAACACTTAAATTTTGTATTTCTGCTCTATCTGTAGAATCTTCCACCTTCAGTTGTAGCAAATGTTGGTGGCAAAATTTTCACATTTGGTTCCTATAGGCTTGGAGTACATACCAAAGGTAAAACTTTAATTCTGTCTAGTCACAATTTCTTTGTTACTAACTTAGTTGTTTAACTGACAATTCATGAGAGATCTTTTTGCAGGAGCTGACATAGATGCCCTTTGTGTTGCTCCTAGACATGTGGAAAGATCAGATTTCTTTCAGTCGTTTTTTGAAAAATTAAAACATCAGGATGGAATCAGAAATTTAAGAGTAAGTTTGCTTTTCTACAGAAAAATGTTCCATCAAGTTTTTGCTGTTAAAGGGACATAGTCAATTTAACTCAGAAAAACCCAGTTGGCAGATAACCAAAATCCAGTTTCTCTGGGCACTCTTTACATGCTGTTGCACAAAATTGTCTAAAATGCTAAGTTTGAGAAGTCAGGCAACCAAACTAGAGTGTTTTGTGTGACTTGTCTTCCTCCCTGGTATATATACGTTCATAAGAATTTTCAGTATGTAATTGCGCTGCTCTTTTCTTTTTCTCTTTGGGAATGTTGTCTCTTGCACTGGGTTGACCTCTTCTGGCCATGAGTCAGATTTGTAGTAATGACATTGTCTGTAGGGCCCTGCCCTTATTGCTATAGAAGTTGGAAGAGGCATGATGAATAAGGCAGGAGTATGCAAGAGGGGAAGACCCCCATGTTTTTAAATATTTTTGGAGAATGGGATTCTTTTCCTGCTTCTGATACGAGTCATGTGCTTTTTGTGTAACCTCAGCAGAGCTGAACTTGAGACCGCCACTGACCATTTCTGAAAGTCAGATGCCAAATTTGGTGGGAGTAATGTTTTGAACATACCCTTACTGTGCCTTTAAAAAAAACTACTAGCACCTAGGTGCATCAGACTGGGTACTCAAAATCGGTTCAAGTTTTTTACTCTGATCTTTAGCTCAGCTGCAGATTTTTAAAATGTAAACTTTACTTGTGGTTTGTTTGTTTTTTTTTGTTTGTTTTTTTGTTTTGTTTTGTTTTTAAATAAAACTCTTCCTTTTGTACATTGCAGTGAAGATGACTTTGAATACTTTACAAAAGTCATTGCCTACCAGTAGTAGTTATGGGCTTAATGTTATGATCCTACCTGGCAACCAGCCGTACACCAAGCAACTTAACTTTTCTCAGTAACTAGTTAAGATTGTTCAGTAAAACTTTCAGGGAATGAGGTTAAGCCTGCTGCTTGTCTGCCTTTCTATGGCTTGTTTGGAACTTGCCTGGGCTTGTTGGCTTCAGATGCAGGAAATCTGCAGCTGCATTGCTGCAGTTCCCTATTCTCGCACCCACTTTTTTACACTTTGCATGATAGATAAAGTGACTCATGTGGCTTCAGCTGCTTTAGGGCAACCCTGCAGTTAATCCTAAATATCACAGTATGTGGATACTTCTGAGCTTCATAGCTCACTTATGGGCAGTTTTTCAGTGGACATTCCTGTTGGGCCTGGTCTCCCCAGTTGTTAGGCATCACATGGAGTCAACGAATCAAGGCACGCATTGCTCTTCAACAACTTTATTCAAAATGGAGGCAGCTTCAGGCAAGCTCCAACAAATCGGGGAGCAGCCGCAAACATTAGTTCTTTTCATATTTATACACCTTGGTTTATACTTATTAACATTTATCCTACCTTTGTCATTCCTTCCCATCTTAAGCTCTGCCTGTGTTTACTGTTTATTTCATTAACATGGAATTACCTATGCATTTTACTTATTTACATGTCTTTTTGCTATGAGCACATGCCTGAGAGACTGGCCCCTGCTTCTCTCGGTCACTTACAGTCTCTTGCTGACTTCCTCACCATCTCCAAGGTCTTACTTCTGCATTATCTCCTAACAATAGCCAGTGGTCTGCATCCTGTTTTTCTTGCACAGTGAGCTGTATATCTTACAACAATACTATATTGTTAGGAAAATGCTTGCCTAAGTGTTTTGCAGTGTTACTTTTAAAATACCATTCTGCCTTGTGGTTAGCAGCTTGCTAGGCTACTGGCTATAGCCTTTTATTCAGCTGCAAATCCAATGCTCCCCAAGGTTCAAATACTGTCACCCTAACAATTCCCATGACTTTATTGCATATCCATGCCTTGCTCTTAGAGCCTGTGAAGAAACTGTCTTTATCTCATGCAATTGAATCTGGCAAGGATCCTGTTGGGAGAGAATTGAATGATGTGATCAGACTAGAACATGCACAGGCTTTATGCCACCTTCATTCTTGTGTGCATCTTGCCTTTTAAGTGCTTGATTGACCTTCATTTTAAGAGGTTTCTGAGAGTGTAGGTATGGGTATGCATCTTCCTAGGCTTTAAAATAGCAAATTGGAAAAAATCGGTGCCATGACACTGACATCCATACAATTAACTGGCAGAGTTCAAATCTGTAGATCCACCATAGGGATTTCTATCAAGTGAGTTAAAGGAGTCACATAGCAGAAGCTGTCTAACATCCTTCCTGTAGATTTGAGGGGAGCTTAGTGAAACTTTAAAATAGCTGGCTAGAACCAAGGCCTTTTCTGATCCTGATTTTTATCAACAATTCTTACGCATGGGAGAAATAGGAAGCAGTGGAAACATAATACAGCCAAATACTAAATAAAAGCTCAGTTGTCTTACAAACTAACTAGATCAATAGTTGCAGAAATTTCAGATGAATGTGACTTTGACACTTAAGGCAATACTTACCTGAAAAAGTAATAGCAATTTCTCCCCTCCCCCCATGTAGCACATTTTTGATGACTGAATACTTGACTCTCATTATAAAATTTATAATGACACGTGTTGATACTTCTTGGCTGTCATTTGATATAAATAATTGTCAGATGCAAGCTGGTCATAGCAGACAATCAGCAACTCTGTTCTTCATGTCAGCTGAAAGGACTGTCTGTCCAGGACATAATGACTGGCCTAAGTATTGTATTGCATATATCTGAGCAGTTTAGCAAAATGAACTTGAGCCAGTATGTTTAGGTTTTGATGAAACTCTCCTCTGCCCTTTAAACTCGGGAGTAACAGGGTAAGCCAGAAGGGGAAATGTAGCAATTTTAACAATATGAAACTTCTTTCTTCACAGGCAGTAGAAGATGCATATGTACCAGTTGTCAAGTTTGAATTTGAAGGTATTGAGGTAAGAATTGGTTTCTTAATCTGTTATTTGAAATATGGGTTATTTGCAGTTTGCTTTGGAACTGAATGGTTTAACAGAGCCTCTAATCCTGTGCACTGACACTTCAGGGAGATTTGTTTTTAACTTTGGTGACAATGTTCAAGAAGCAAAGATCAGGGTGGTAGGGATGAAGAAAATGTGTAGGAGTCTTTGGTTTTTTTGGTGTGTTTGGGTTTTTTTGTTTGTTTTATAAAACCCTACACACCCTGCCTGACTGGCAGTGTCTGCCAGATGCAGGAGTTTTTTGATAGTATACTTTATCTGAGGGCCATCATGTATGGATGCAACTTGCTTAAAGTGAATCATTGGAACATTACACTATCAAAAGGTCTTAGAATGATATATTGTCTGACATTTTAGCTCTTCATAAAAAGTAACAATGAGCACACGTACATATGTGCTTTACTGCAGAGCTGGCTAATTAGCTCCATAGTAAAGTGTCACGGTCTACATGTGCACTCCTATTAAAGTGCAGTAAATTAACTAAACTCCACTGTAGGGTAGCATTGTCCAGGACCAGTACTATCCTGCAGTAGAGTAGTTGCATGCTCTGAAATGAAGATATAGATGACTGGGGCTGGCTGGGGCACAAGGGTGCTACAGCCCAGCACTATATAGCATCCTTATGTTCCAGCCAGCCTGTCTGCAGACCTGGGCTGGCAGGCTGACTTCCCCTGCACCGCCCCCTCCTTCCCCCCCAGCCATGCCTCCAAGCTCTCTGCCAGCCAGGACTGCTTCACACCAGCTCAACCTGCTGTAGTCCCAGGTGCATGTGTAAACTCTGCACCCAGGGCACAAACTACTGGAGTTTATTGCTACATGTTAATTGCACATGTAATATTGTTCACAGTTATGCTTAAATAATCTAAAAGTTAAATTCTGCTTCAGGAGACACTAACTATTACTTAAGCTGTTGAAAACCTCTCATTTTGCAACTTGTGTTCCTTGAGGTGCTGCTTGTTTCTGGTGTCTAAAGATACTGGGCTTGCAGTACAGCTGGCCTGATTGTACACACAACTGCCTGTGCAGCAATCAGCTACTGCTGTCAGGATTTAAAACAAACAAAGTCAGAAGAAAGGACAGAGTAATAGTACTGAAAGCTTTGTATCTCTGCAGATGCTCCTTTTTTAAGTAAATACTTGTTTTTCAAAGTGTAGAGTATCTGACTCTTCATACTCTTGAAATATCACTTCCAAATACTGAAAAATGGCTACGTAGCTGTGCCACAGCGTACAGCTTAGGGCCCACGTACTTCAAATTGAGCCATACATAAGACAGTTGTAACCCAAAACTACCTTGAAATACCCGTTTCCCTCTTCCAGTTCCTTTGAGTGCTGGAGGTCTGCAGTCTCTGTCAAGATGTTCCTGCATGCAGGAGTCACATATACAATAATACCCTGATGGTGCCACTTGTAGTGGCTCCCCATCTTGGTGACCCAGTACAGCGTTGTTGAGGATTCACACAGCTAGGGAGAACTTGGACTGCTTTGCCCCAAGCTGCTTTAATAGTCTGAAGAATTTGGTCCCAAGTAATGCTGGCTTGAGGATTTAAAGACTTGCTCCTTTCCACTGAAGTTGGAGATGAACTGTTTCGTAGTCAGCACAAAACAAACCTAGCATATGTAATACCACACTGATCATCAGTGCAGAGAGATTCTCCCTTACCTTTAGTGACAAATAATGGAGCTGGCTGAATTATTAAAAATGTGATTTTTATATTTTTCAGGATCCCTAACTTATGATAAACAGGAAAAAAACCTTTTTCTCCACTAGAAGAAGGTGTGAAACAAATGTGATACTTCCAATATTAAGGAACTTTTGGGAGATTAATTTCTTTACAATTCCAGAGCAATCCGTCTTTCTGGGTTGATTTGTGAATACTTCTGAGATGTTGAAAAGCAATGGTGTTTTAATGGTCTTGGATTCAAATTGTTTAGCTTAGTGTACCAGCCACTGATTAGAATGTTACATTAACTTTTTATACTTTTCTTTTTAAGATTGATCTTGTGTTTGCAAGATTGGCTATACAGACTGTGTCTGATAACTTGGATCTTAGAGATGATTCACGCCTGAGGAGTCTGGATATAAGATGTATACGGAGCTTAAATGGTATTGTAAATGTAACTTATTTATGCAACCTAAGGAGCTTTCCTTTTTACACAAAGCAAATGATTTGGTGGGTTTATTGGGGGGGGGAAAAAAAACAAACAAATACTACCCAAACCAGATTTTAACAAAATATAGTGATAAAGCTAATGTATAGATTTGTAAAGTAGACGGGGGGGTGGGGGGGGGACTATTGGCTAAGACATAAGCTGGCACAGTGATGGGTAGGTTTAAAAGTAGTTGTTTTTAGGAAACAGGATAAATGTCTGTTCATGCCCATTTTTTTTAACTTTGTACCAGTGCCATTGACTTACCCTTCAATATTTGAATCCATTTTTGCCCTTTCAAATGTGAATATGCTGTATAAATCACTAGTTCACACTGCTGCATGTAAATTAAGGAAAACAAAGCAAGGGTGTGGGAAAAGTGGCAGTGGTGGTTCAGAATGCCTAAACACTATTACCTGGATTACGGGTAAATTTGCAGGTTGGATACTGGTAAGAGGCGAGAGAGGTCTACAAGCAAACCTTTAATTGCTTATATTCCAAAACTCTACTCATGACAGCACAATATAGATTTTTACATACACTGGCTAAAGAGGCTTGAGAGTAGGGAGGAGGGTGGCAGCAAGCCTTCTTGATTTTGCTGTTCACATTTTTCTCCAGCCTATCTCCTGTATTTATAGATGAATTATTCTAATAAATGTTCTCTGATTCACTTTAATTTAACATTTAAGTTTCACTGACATTTTTGGGACTCGCCTTTTAAGTCCACAAGGTATCTGGTTCAGCTGTCACTTGGGATTTATGCCCTTGGGGAAGTAGAAAGATTGATTTGTTATCTCTTTCCTTCCTCACCAGGTAAAGCTGCTTGCTACCATCTGGGGGTTTTTTGTTTGTTTGTTTTTGTTTTTTCTTCTCTTCACCTTGGTTTACAGTCTTCACTGATTTTTAAAGCTGCTTTTTTAACAACATAACTAAAACTTTTTAACAAAACCAGCATCTAATAATTTGGTTAAATCAATTGCTGCTGCTGCTACTACTACTAACATTTTAAGATAAGGCTATGATATACTATATTTGGATTATTTAATATAGTCTCATAATATTTTGTTTCAAGCCTTGTGCTCTGCTCAATTGGAGCTCATGACTGGTTTAGTTGGACATGCTGATTGCTTCCTTTTTGCTTTCTGCTTTAGCCACACTTCTGCAGCTTGACCTAGGCCCTTTGGAAATGGCCAAGGTTGGCAAAAAAAAAAAAACCAAACAAACCCCAAAAAGGCCTCGCTGCTCAATCATCAGTTTTGTCAAATAGTCTATGGCTCTCCAAAATGGGAACTTGGCTTCTAAGTCCTCTTCTGATCTCATTCAGAATGGCTGTTTACTTAGTTAAGTATGGCTTCAGTCTAAACTACACATTTTGTGCACAAGGAAGCAGTTCATACTGGAGATTACTCTTGCATCCCCTAACTGTAGTAAACATGGGCTTCAGCAGGTCAGACTTGGGTGATGGCCAAGTTATGCTTGTTAGAAAAAGAATGGCACTATAGAACTATAAGGTGGGAAACCTAGCACTGAGACTATTAAATACAAACACTTGAATCTCTTGCAGGTTGCAGAGTTACTGATGAAATTCTCCATTTAGTGCCAAACAAGGAGAACTTTCGGCTAACACTTAGAGCAATCAAACTGTGGGCAAAACGTAAGTAGACTACCGAGTCGGTCTATCTTGCCCTGTTGGGACAGGGAAGTTCTAGATTCTTGCTCTGAAGGCAAATGAAACAGTCTGGATAAACACAGCTTTGAAAACGGGGACCAAAATTCCCTCTCTCAACTGAGTTCCATAAGCATTAGCATATAGTTAAGGCTCTCGACTGCTTTCCTTTTAACCTCATGAATCTTGTATTCATTTCTGCACAATAGTCCTGCATTTAAAGGAGTGGAACAAGCTCCAAGCCTAGGATATAACCTGGTAGTGTTGGGGCATTCTCCTGGGAGATGTGGCATCGTAAAAATAAGTATTTCCAAAGGTGTTCTGAGATCTGGTTTGAATTTAATGCAAACAGTCAACCTGATTGCATGCCTTAGCTGCTTAATTTTGCTTAGTTCAAAATATCAGTGACAGGAAAATCTTTGGGTAGTGCAGTGTGTGCACATTAGTGCATCTCTTGATATGAAGAACTTTTTTCACTTTTTTTTTTCTATACTTGCATTCCAGCTCAAATCTGCCTCCACAGGAGAGGCCCCTGATAGTGTTACCGTTTCTGAATCAACATACACTTTCATAACCAGTTACAGGTTTTCTTACTTTTTTTTCAGTGAAACTTCAGTCGGTTCTAGTCTCTGAATAAGATCTGTGGTGTTGTAGCCCTATGTAGCTGGGGTTCAGAGTTGCTGAAGCTGAGTATAGCCTCTGTCCAGATCTACTATGACTGGGAGCTGAGCTATATTATGTGTGTACACTGATAGAGAGAACTGCAATTCAAGCAGTTAAGTTGTTATTGTTGCTTACTGATGGCAAAACCCTTTGTCATTGTTCTTCATGTAGTTGGTCTCAGGCCCCTCTAGTCAGGCCATGATGGGGAAGTACTGAGTTTGACACACCTTTCCTAGCTGTGCAGGGGTTGGTGTAAATATCTTGAAGTCACGATGGATCTGAAAAACATGGGCTGGGTCAGCTCTGGGAAGATGGATTTTTTTTTTTTTTAATAGAAAAGGGCAGAGAAATTTCAGGATTCAAGTGAGTGTTCTGTGGGAGTGTTAGACACCTGTAAAAACAAAAAAAAAACAAAAAAACCACACTGGCAGCATAAAGAGGAGGAAGGCAGTCTTGCTTGCCTAGCTAGCCAGATTAGTACAGCTTTATAGCATTCTTGGAAAACATCAAACGCCTCCCTGTTGGATAAGAGAAACTGGAATTTTTCTTAGTTTTGTGGTGAGAATAAGGAGACTTTGGTTGTAGGAAGTAATTTGGTTAAAACCAGTTACATAACTCTGGTAAACAAATTTGGAAGAGAATAGTCTTTATTCTTTCATGATGTGCAACTAACTAACTCGTAAAATGTATCCATTCTAGGTCGCGGAATTTATTCCAATGTGCTGGGATTTCTTGGTGGTGTTTCTTGGGCAATGTTGGTAGCAAGGACATGTCAGTTATATCCAAATGCATTGGCATCTACTCTAGTTAACAAATTCTTCCTAGTTTTTTCAAAATGGTAAGTGTTGCTGTCTATAGGAAAAACTAATCTGTATAAATACAGATTTGTCTAGTAAAAATAGCTGTACACTTGAAATTAGTCAACACCTGCTGTTAAGATGTTAAGCACTTTTTAAACCACCTTAATTTGTATAAGAAAAGACTAAATCATTTGCAGTTGTTACTGTTTGATCTCTCTTGTATAGGGAATGGCCCAATCCTGTGTTGCTGAAACAACCTGAAGATAGCAATCTAAATTTACCAGTCTGGGACCCTAGGGTATGTAGATATTGCATATTGTGCTTAATTAACAATAATTTTAATTCCATACTAACTGGAATCATTTTAATATCATAGGTAAACCCATCTGACAGATACCATCTAATGCCTGTAATCACACCAGCCTATCCACAGCAGAACTCAACATATAATGTGTCTACGTCAACAAGAGCAGTCATGGAAGAGGAGTTCAAACATGGTAAAGCAGTTTAGTCCTCCTCATACCCTGATAGCCTTTTTAAATCAGTTAAATATATGCCAAGTAAAATCATGTTCTGCTCTTTAATGACATGAAAATACATTACTATGTAGATTACTTATTGTTTTATGGACCAGTCCTGCCCTGGCAAGAGAATGGAAAAGTTATTTGTAAAAGGTGAGAAATAGAAAATTTAAGTTTTGGAGCGGTATGGGTGAGATGACCATGTTTCTATGATGTATTGAGATTAGTGTAGCAGATCACCTAGTCTTTTATAGACCAAACTCCTGTTAACTTCCCTGCTCCTCCCCCATTTACTTATATTACAGAATAACATCTAGCTCTTGGCACATCCATAATGCTCAAAAGTTTAGTACCAGTAGTTAAATAGAAATAAATGGGGCTGTCCTGATCAGTTTGCCTGTGGAAGTATAACATAGCAAACTTTTTTTCTTTTTTGTTTAATCTGAAATGCAGGTCTTGCTGTCACGAATGAAATTCTCCAAGGAAAATCAGATTGGCCAAAGCTCCTTGAACCGCCAAACTTCTTTCAAAAATATAAGTATGTATGGAATCTATTTGCTTAATCTGAAATACTTGCAGCTACAATACAGTTGGAATAAGATTTTGGTTACTGGTTAAAATGGAAAGATTTTTTCCTAGTTGCTAATACTTGCATGGTAAGGATCAGAATTAAGGATGGATAAAATGGAGGAAAAGGTCCAGAATTATCAAGACACTGGAAAGCGAGGAGTGAAAAGCATTACACAAAGGCCAAATCAAATACAAATTGAAAATTTGGAATAAGTGGCTAGGTAGCAGATGCCAGAAATGGCTGTGGTTAGATGCTGTTGCATTGGAGCTTCTGCTAATATATCCTTGATTCCTATCTTAATATATGAAACGGTTATTCTTCTAAGCTTGACGCAGTGCTTAGCTGGAGAACCTGCTTTGGTTTTAGGCTTCATGCTTTTAAGCAAGTGCTGCTTTCTGGATTCCCTTTCTATATAAGAGTAAGTCTTTAAAACCTGTAACCTGTGAGGAAATGTTGAAGGAATTGAGTAATCTGAAGTAAAAATTGAGCAAGAGACACAACTCTTCTTTGACTTGAACACTTCTGCTTTATAAATGAAAATGATTACTCAGCAGCCAAATTGAACGGGTAAAGGACAAGAAGAAATTGACTTAATTTTGCAGCAAAGATGATTTAGGCTGGATACTGGGAAACTTTTTGTTTAGAATAGTGAAATGTTAGAACAGGTTTACCAGGTATGTTGTGGAATCTCCTTCAGCTTAACAAATCTGATTCTGCCTCAGGGTGGGGGGGCGGGGCCTGGGTAAGATTTCCTCTCTTGAGGTCACTTCTGCTTTCATGCGAAGGGAGACTTCTTCCCTGCTCACCCTCCCATTCCTATCAAGCATGTGAGGAAGTATTGACAGTAAGAGCTGATAACATAGTAAGTAAAATGGTTTTTCCAACATCTGGTTCAAATTTGAAGTAAAAGCAAATTAGAGCCTTGTTTGCAAATTGAAATGGTCAAGCGGCTGCATTAGATTTATCCAAAACACTACATGAATTATAGTACTACTTCACCTGGGTGAAAGTATTGAACATACAGGTACACATCTGAAAGGAGGAAGTCATTAGCTGCACATAAGTAATCCTAAAAAATAAAATAGTGTATTAGTTTTGCAACACTAAACTTTCCAAGTTACATTCCTAAGGCTTTTACAATTGCTCCTTAAGCAACAGTGTAATAGTATTTTGGATTCTGGCCAAGTTGCAGCTGTGCTAGCCTGTATACAGTGGAGGATCCTAAGAATTATAACTTTCAATTTGTTTTCAGTATAACTTTACACTGGGTAATGCATAGATCTTGAAAAGTTTGTCAACAAGCCCTCATGGTCAGAAGTCTTTGAACTGACTTAGCTCATTTTCTGTTCTTTGGGATCAAATTTAAGATTGATAAAGCTGAGTCCGTGGTTTGACTATTTTCAACATTTTCTAGGCATTACATTGTGTTGACTGCTAGCGCCTCTACTGAAGAGCATCATTTAGAATGGTAAGTCTTTTAAGAGTAAACCCAAAACTTAAACAAGTGAAAGTGAGTTGGCCTCTCTTCATTGTATAAAGAGTAAATGGAACATCAAACCCTTCATTGCTTTTAACTAATGTAGTTAATAGCAAGTTGCATATCTGTTCATTTTGAACACTTCAGGAAAGCCTCTGTAACATTCCCAAGACAATTAGTCTTATTTTATCAAAACAAAACATTTTTGGAATTCTTCTCTTTTTGGGAAGGAGTAGCTGCAGACAAGTGCTGACAGGTCAGGTCAGTGATATGAAGAGGAATGATGTTGCTTGTAAAAGAGATGCTATTAAAAATCTGAATGGTCTGTTCATCACAATTTTCTGTTTTTACATACTATATTTAGTCAAATATAAGTCAAGGTTTTCCTCACTTCCCTCCCCCCCCCCATGTTGATGGGGGGGTAGGGGGCAGGGAGGACCCTCACTTCACATTCACATACAAGGGAACCACACAAAATACATTGTCCATCACTAAACTGCTTCCAAAAGCAGCATGTGCTCAGTAATGGAAACCTCCAAGAATTAGACTGTATACCTGGCAAATTATAACAAATTTATAAATTTTCCATCAATACAATCACACTATTGAGGGGTTGTCATATAATCAGGGTTGTCCTATGTTTGAGGAAATTCAGTGGTGGCTTTTACAGAAGTATGATCAGTGAGGGTTTTAAATGATTTGGGACATGAACAAAGAAAGGAAAAATGAACTGCATGAGTAAATTTGGTTCCAACTTGAGCGCTCTATGAGTCATAATTGGGACTCGTTAATGTATTTGGCTTGTGATGCAACTGTTGAGCCTCTTCTGAAGTAACATTCTTATCTCTTGATCCAAATGTAACCTTTCTCTTTTTATTTGGAATCATAAGTTTATATTGGGGCTTACAGTTACATTGTACTCTAATTGTTAATTGGCTATCTGGTCAACATTATGTAGTCTGCTCTTAAATGGACCTGTTTCAATAATCAGCTTTTTTTCCTGTGGTCTAGGTATGAAGTTGCACTTAATGAAGTCTAAACATTAGATTATTATAAATTAGCTCTTTTCCCATTTAGGTTTTAGCTATTGGCTAAGTCAGTAACATTCCTTTATTCAGATCAAACTCTTATTTCAGAACTGCAGGCAATGACAATTCCAAGATGGTAACTGTAAACAAAGCTTTTTAAGTAGGTAACTGAAAAGTTTAGTTTTCTGGAACTTTGCAAGATATACTGAGGTGGGAGGAGAAGAGAACCTTCTAAGAGCAAACAGTGATTTGAAGGAAGAAAAATCACTAACAGAATAGTACTGCTTGCTTCTAACAAAGTTAATCACTGACAGCCTGACTACCAAAGGTAGCAATAGCTGGTAATTGAGATTTCAAGCTGCATATTCCCTCCTCCCAAATTTAATATAATTTCCAGTGTACTCTTAAAATAAATAACATTTGTTTATTGGAATACCTGGGCAAGTAACTTTTTAATGGCTTCTTAACTTTAAATCTTTGGTTTTGTATTAAGGGTGCCTATAACTGTGGTCCATATTTAGGACCACCATAGATTATACCATATCTACTTGAGTAGAAGACAGGGTGGTCATCATTGTCATGGTGTCCTCTCCCTCCCTCCTCCTCCCCCTGCCCCCAGTCAGCATGGGGGGTGGGGGAGAGGGGAGGCTTCTTATTGCATACAAAAAAGCTTATTAAATATGTTATCCATCATTAAACTGCTGCCAAAAACCGCTTGTACTTGGCAATGGAAACCACCTGTGAAATTTGATTTAAATGCACCCAACCCTGAGCATGACTATATAAAACAACCTGCTGCATCTGACTAGTGCAGCTCCACCCTCCACGAGGTTGGACTGGGCTGGGTCACCTTGCACCTCATCTGCAGATAAATTTTTGTGGGATTCCAGGACTCATGACAAGAGCACCCAGTTCCAGTCATGAGCAGGAACTAACTAGCACATGGATCCTTTGGTGCGGGACAGGGGAGAGTGGTATCTGGACTATGCACACATACTGAGCAGTGCTTTTCTGTGGGGTCACCATGCCTTAAAATGCTGTTGTTCACTGGGCTGGGCCCCAGAGTCTATATGGTAAAGCATGAGCCTTTTAGTCTTGGACTAATATCATGCATAGTGGCTATCTCTACACTAGATGCTGCTGCATATAAACAAGTACTAAATAAATGACAGGAACTGGAGTTATTGCACAGTAGCCTCTCTTTTTAAATGATACTGTGCAGTAGCCTAATACTGCTGTGGAGTAACATCGCATCATGCTTTCTGCCACACAACACTATTGTGCAGTAGTCACTGGCTACTGCACAGTTGGTGTCTTGTGTAGATGCAGCCAGTTTGTATTATATTCAAGGTGGTAAAAAAGTGCTGCCTAAAATGTTTATAGAGTACGTGCTAAAACTTGCAGCAGTTTTCAAAGGAGGTAAACTGCATCAATTCCAGATGAACCAAGTCTATGTGTTCCTGTAGTAATTTGCCCATCACTTCCATATGCTCAGGGAGAGCAAGGTCTAACAGTAAAGTAGGGCAACAGGGAAAAGAAATTGGGGGAGACAAGGGGGCTACCTGACCGCTTCCAGATTAACTTGCCCTGCTGTAGCAGTGGGAGGGGGACACATTCAAGGCAGACCTCCAATAATTAGATTCTGTACCTGGAAAATTATAACATTTTCATATATAGAATATAACTTTTAGCGGAGGTTGCCTTAGTCAAGTAAATACAGTACCTGCCCTTCCTCTAATACAAGCTGGTTTCTACAGGGTTTTGTTTTGGTGGTGGGGGGGTTGTTTTTTCAAATTTAGTATTTATCTAGCACTTCTGATTTTTGTTTCTCAGTGTAAGGACTGAAATTTGGCTCTAGTTCCTTTCAGTTTTTTTAAGGCTCACTCTTGCTCACTCATGCTCTTGCTCTCCCAATAGTTTGTATGCATCTTTCTTTTATTCACAGACACCAAAGCCTTTACCATACTTCCTTCAGTGTTCCCTTTGCATGCCCCTCTACTAACCACCCTGTTCTAGCACTCCTACTTCCAAATACACTGTAGTAATTGGTCCTGGGAAGAGAATTCAGTAAAGGGACAATGCAATGGTGTCATCTGTAGGAAAACATCATTAAGCTGGCAGTTCTGGTAATAGCAAAATGTCCAAGTCAAAAGGGGGAACTTGTAGATGCTTACCAGTGTATGGGTTCAGTTTAGTTACTATGAGTAGGGACCTACCAAAATGGTGGGTTGGTTTTTGTGGGTTTTTTTTTTTTTTGTGGACAATGTCTATAAAATCGACGGGGGGAGGGGGGAGATATACTTACTGAAAATAAAATGACTCCCCAGAGGAGTTTGTAGTCCTCACTATGTTGTGACCTGACCATGCAGACGATTGGGGGTGGGGAAGAGGGTGGAGAGGTGGCTGCTGGCGCACATGAAATCCTAAGAGGGCTTCTATCCCCTTGCTGCTGATTGGCTGAAGGCTGCCTATTGTGAAGCTCCATCCCCTCCAGTTGGTGGTGTGGTGGAGCCATGTGATGGACAGCCCTCACAGGCAATCAGCTGCAAGGGGCAGGGCCATGGGCCCCTCAGCCGGAGGCATTGGGAAGCACTGGCCATAAGCCCTCAAAAAGAGCAACCTGCCCTGCAATCTGCCTGCAAAATTAGCCAGTTGCTATTTCAAGTTGGGTAGACCCCTACCCATAAGTACTTCAGCTCTCTGTGTATTTATGTAAGTAAGAATAACATGTAACAGGGCATGTTGTCATATTTGCTGCAGCACTTCAGTGTTCATGATTTTATATTTTAACTAGATTGCTAGTTGTCATAGGAAGTTATTTGACAATAATAATCTGTAAAATGTGACAGAATCATTTATTCTGTATTGTATGCTTAGGCTTGTCTACAGAATACCATGGTCAACAAGTCTGTATTTAGCTGTAGGTTTGTTTTGACACCTAGTGTTTACACAGTTCATAATGTAAGATGCCTTGCTTCTACATACAATAAAGTTCAAATAAATAGATACCTTTTTTCATTTCTCTTGTATACATGGCTTAGTTCTATGAAGAGAGAGCCATAGTTAGTGCACTAAAATCTTCTAGTACAGTGACATTTTTAAAAAAGTTTTTTCCAACCTGTGGACCCCTAGGACTCTGCAGACTAAGGGGTCTGCAAAAGATTACTATAATCAGTCAAAAGTGTGCGAGTATTGGGGTCTGCACCTTCAGTTCATACTGGAGCTCTGACTAATCATACAGCTTTTTACATGCAACACAACTCCTGTTCTCCCCTGCCTGTCCTTCCTGAACAGTTTGTACCTGTCCATGACAGTGGTCCAGTCAAGTGAGCTATCCCACCAAGTCTGCTGTTCCAGTCACATGGTACCTTGACTGT
Organism: Alligator sinensis; assembly: GCF_000455745.1. Taxonomy (NCBI): domain Eukaryota; kingdom Metazoa; phylum Chordata; order Crocodylia; family Alligatoridae; genus Alligator; species Alligator sinensis. The sequence continues at coordinate 2,603,591 of NW_005841866.1, forward strand.
ACAAGGACTTCCCATTCTTCCTGCTTGCTTCCCAGGCTCCATGTGTTTGTGTACAGGCACCTGAGCTGACTAGCTGATTTACCCTCCTTTCTCAGGAAGAATGAGGAAGTTTCCTCTGTAGCCCTCTCCTCCTTGTGCTTCCTCTGGGTCTCCCTCAGCATACTGTCCTGGTGTGAAGGGCAGTGCCAGACCCCAATCTTGATGCAAGGGGTCTGCAGGGTGCTGCACCCCTTGTCATCCACGGCTGCAGTCCCACTTTATCTCAGATTCCCTCACTTATGTTGGCTAACTAAGCAGGTGCTTTATCCTTTCTGAATTATGAGGCAGTTAACTATCTTGTGCACTAAAGTAAATTTTAACATTTTCTGTTCTTATTAGGGTTGGTCTGGTTGAATCTAAAATCCGTGTACTTGTTGGAAACTTGGAGAGGAATGAATTTATCAATATTGCACATGTAAATCCGCAGTCTTTTCCTGGCAACAAAGAACAATATAAAGAGTAAGTTGTTTTTTTTTAACTTGAAGAAAAAAATTAACAATGAGCAGACCACCACATTTTTAAAAAGCTAAGTTACACATTGTTGATGTTTAGTCATGAGCTGTCTGCCAAGAAAGCTTGCAGAAATAATTACAGCTTCTGGAAAAGTTACTACTTGCATGATTCTTGATTTCTGTATCACTTTAAACATACCTAAGGTATATTGAGAATTAGTGAGGTACTGTATTGATGATGGTCTACCAAAGCACTTCATGGATTAAGTACAGACTGCATTCTTAACTAACTTTTAGTGTACAGGTAAATTTTTATGTTTTTAACTTATCCCTCTCTATTCATGCTAAAATTTCCCTCCCAAAGGAAGCTGGTATTTATGCATAGACTTGTAAACCTGTATAACTTTTTTTTTTTTTTCTCCTTTCTCCTTAGGAGTGACTATGTATCAATGTGGTTCCTTGGAATCATTTTTAGGAAAGTGGAGAATGCAGAAAGCGTTAGTATTGATTTAACATATGATATACAGTCATTCACAGATACAGGTAAAGCTGTATTTTACTCTAGTCTTGGTCAGCTAATTTACAAGACTGACGTTTTACTAATTTGAGATTATGCATCTTCCAGAATTGTGAATTTTCAGAGATGGAATGTATGGGGAAAACCAGTGTTTGCCAAAATGGGAAGTTACCTATTGTAAAATAATCTAACTTGGAAGAATACCTGCAATAACCATACTATGTAGCTGGGGGACATGGTGCATAGGGCAGTGGGAAGACAGGCAGCTGCTGCAACTCTAATCCTGGGTCAGGGCTGGAACCAGAGCATCTGCCTGCCCTCCCTTCCTCTCCTCCCCTCATATTTGAAATCAAGATGAGGGGCTCTTTCCCATGTGGGGGAGGGGAGGCAGATGGAGAGAGACAGTCAGTCTCCCCCCACCCCAGGGCCTCTCTGCCAATCAGTGCTTGTGGGGGGGGGTGCTACTGCAAAATGGGCTTTTTATGCTGGGACAAAGCTTTGTCTCGCCATGAGCTAAGTAGGTCCCTAAATATAGAAGTAAAGTGGCAAAACTAACTTGACCCTCTTTTAAATTCTAGTAACATGTAATACCAAAGATTAATTGAATCTAGAAGATATATGTTTATACATTTGATAGCATGTAAGTTTTTATTTTCCTGGTATGCTGTTAACCTTTCTCATTTTAGATGATAAATCTGGTGAGCAAGAATACTTGTGAGAGTACTAGCTTAAGTGTTTGGTTACAAGGCCTCAGTCTCAAGAATACTTGTGGCATCTGAAGCTTTACTGGATTTCTTGTACTTCAGCATTGCTTGACATTTTAATTATTTTATTTGTGTTGGAGTTTCAAGGCATCTCTGGTCACCAGGGCAAATACAACCTTTCAAAAAAACATGAGGCCTAATGAAGAGTTAGGTTAGCAGTAGAACTGAGAATTTGTCATGGGAGGGGAAAAGTCAGTGCATGGTCCATGTTTGCAGAATAGCTGGCATGCAATAAAGCTCCCCGCCTCCTCCACACCCTGCAGTAAGCTTGTTTGTTGTGCCCATAACTAGACTTTGAATTCAGTGAATTGGAATCAATTTTTTGTCAGCTTCAAAAAAGTAAAAGCAAGAAGGATTTTTTTTTTTTTGATGCTTAAAGATACTTTTAAGATGCAGATTTTAAAGATGCTTAAAGACTGCAATCAGTTGTTTGTTTGTTTTTTTTATAGAAAAGATGTTAAACTTAAATAGCAAGGTTATAACACAAACTACCAATGTTACTTGGACTAGATTGGATATAAAATGGACTTCCCAGCATGCGTTTCCCCTGTCCTCATCTTGAGAACTGGGCCTGAATTTGGAAGAATTTGTGATGCTGTAGCTTCTGTTACTGAAGCTTTAGTTTTAAATAAACTCCAGAATGCTGGAAGATTTCCAGTTTGATGCTTGCAGCCTGTGTATTCTTTTTAATTGTTCTTGTAAAATTGTTTTGGAAAAGATGTAATTTTGGTTGAAGGAATTGGAACTTAAACTAACTGTTAAGCTGGTTAATTGCATGTTACAGTTTACAGGCAGGCAAATAATATCAACATGCTAAAAGAAGGCATGAAGATTGAAGCAACTCATGTAAAGAGAAAGCAACTTCACTATTATTTGCCTGTGGAAATTTTACAGAAAAGGAAGAAGGTACGATCAAAGTTCATCCTTTTGTAAAATCAAGTACACACGAAAATGTGAAGATCTATTTTGTAAACCCTCTGTTTTTGTTTTGGTTTTTTATCAGAGCATACCAGACATCAGTCGAAATGCTGGCAGCCTTCAGTCCAAAAGGATCTGTTTGGACAGTTCCAGAGATGTAGATACAGGGACACCATATTGTTCTCCTTCACTAAGCAAGATAATTAAGTTGGACAAAGCAGCAGAAACCGACAGGTTTGAACTATTATGCGACCTTCTTAATATGAAAGTCTTTCTGGCAGTTCTGTAACTGAGGGGTGGTGACTGGGACAGCAGGTGCTGTCTGTGTAGCAGGATTCGGGTGGGAGATTTAAAAATTGTCATTGCTATTTCTGATGGCTGGCCGAGCTGTCAGCATCCAGTGGTGCAGCAGGACTGACCAGGGCATGGAGCTGTCCTAATAAATTTAATGTAAATACTTTTTTAATACAAATACTTGTTTTGGGCTCAAATCTGAAGTCTGAAAGGGAAGAAGTTTTTATGCACAGTGAGGGCACTGTTAGCCCAATTCTTAGCTATGTAATAGTCTGTATAGCTCCACTGATTTGCAGTTCCCATGAGCTGAGGAATTATCACTTTTTTTTGTTTATCATTCACCCCCCCCCCCAAATTCCTAAAACAATGGGGTGGCATGACTAGGAGTTTGTTTGTTTGTTTGTTTGTTTGTTTGTTTGTTTGTTTGTTTGTTTGTTTGTTTGTTTGTTTGTTTGTTTGTTTGTTTGTTTGTTTGTTTGTTTGTTTGTTGACTAGAACTTTATTCTGAAAAGTAAGTCTATGACATTTCTCCTTACAGCAGTACTGTAGTCCAGAGAGCCAGTGTTGCTACCAGTAGAGAGAAGCCAGATGTATCTGCATCAGTACCTGTTAAAGGATCGTCCATTCCAGTTATTGCTTCAAGTATGTATTCAAACAGTGAGGAAAACATAAGTTGTTTTTCTAGCACTTTTGATAACTAAATTTAAAGGCTTGTTCTTTATAGAGAGGGAGACTACAGTCACCATAAAAGTCACATCTCCAGCTGGCTGCACTATTCCTACAGTAGTAGGACGAAATGTGATTCCTCGACTTGTTGCACCTCAAGTTGCCCGAAGCCAACAGCATCTAAATGGCATTTCAACAATGAACGATAAAAGTGCTGCACCTAAGAGACCTCACTCGCCTTCGTCAGAAGAATGCCCCAAACGACTGAAGGACAGAGAAAAGGTAAAAGATTTAAGAACTGCATGTCTTCAGCATATAATTAAAGGTTGACAGAGTTGGGGAGGAGTGTATAGACAAATTCAAAGTAAACTGTAGGTAATTTATATTCCTAATAAGGCTCTTTATACTAGGGAAAAATCTGGCTTGCAGATGTAGTCTAGAGTTTAACATAAATTATTTTTTTCAGTGAATGAAAGTAAACATTCTATCTGATGCTGATGATTATTAAAAATTGTCTCGGACGGCCGGAGCCGACTCGAGTTAAGTTAGAAATTGCTCGTATGTTAGGGCGGGCTGGTGAATAGAGAGGCAGACACAACGTATCGGTTGCAAAAAACTTTACTCACGCCGCTTGCAATCACGACGCAGGTGGTCCGGTCATCTGAACAACCACATGGGTTGTTCCAGCTGGCGGGGCCCAAGCCAGTCAATCCATCCGCAATTCAAGCCGGCAGGAAAAGGGTACGTCTGGGATTGCGGTCTGCGACGGGAAGAAAGATCGATAGGTGATCAGTCTATCAATCAGCTAGCCGCAAGTCGGATCTCTTTAGAGGCACTCTGCAGCGTGCTCAAAGTTCTTCGACTTGGGCGGAAGTCGCGCGGAATTTTAAACGGCCAGCGAGCCAATTACTAGCCGCCACGTGTGAATAATTTAGCACTGGCCAATAGCGGGACACAAATTTGCATTCGAATAGCGGGAACTCTTTGCACTGTGCATTTCTGTGCTGCAAGGAAGAAATGCACCCTGCAAAGAAGGCTGCAAATTGGCAGGAACTCTCTTGCACCGAGGCTTCTCTGTCCAGCAAAACCCTCGCTGTGCAAGAGGCTCTCGTGTGGCAAGAAAATCCCATTGTGCCGAGGCACCAAAAATCACTGGGTTGTGACAACAATAATAGTTGTGAGTTCTTTGAATAGTAAAATGGGTGTTATTCTGCCATTTTGATTGTCAAGGTAGTATAATTTTTTTCGTAGGAGCAACAGTTAACTAGATGCTCTGTGAAACATGGAAAGAACTCTCAAGCTAAGCTTGTATCCTTGTTGCATAATTTTCAAGACTGAGGTATTTTTGGCCTTGTGCTTGTGTTATTTGTTTGGATTTTTTAACCACAAATCTCCATGCTATGCCAGTTGACATGAATGCATGTTGGTCATTTTAAGAGGTGTTGAAACTTAGAAGCCTGACTTTAATTTATGAACCATCAGTGTCACAGAAACTGACAGATGGGGAGATTTGAGTACCTCTGAAGGGATGGAGTACTTCAGTAAACTGTTCAGAACTCTTTAGTTGACTAATGTCAATTACTTGTTTTAAGTGTGTTTTGTGTTGGGGACTTGCGGGGTAG
>NW_005841866.1:2608940-2620649 GCF_000455745.1 Alligator sinensis
GGAAAGGGAAGCCCTTTCAGGCTTTCATTGTAAGTTATTAGTGAAAGGGCACAAACACTATAGACGTCTACTTTGCTTAACGTTCTCTGAAGCACAGAAAGAGCTCCGTCTCTGTAGTTCAGTAGAAAAGACTTGAGTACAGTTGCATGTATGCAACTCAGAGTAGAGTTGTGTGTCCAAATATTATATGGATCATAGAATTACTTTTAAAGGTTTTGAGCTTGTAGCTACAGTAATTATGCTGCTTGGTTAAAGTAAATCCTTTTCTCTCCACTTCCAATAGAGGTTGGTAGTACCAAAGCAAAGTATAGGTAAGAAACTTTCTAAAAGCAGTTTCTTTTGTTTAGTTAGAATTCCACAGGGTGAGATGCCTAGCTCATCTCATACAACGGTGGGGGCGGACAAAGCAAGTAATTGCGTTATTAAAATACTAATGATTAAATGCCAAGGTAAGTTTTTGAAAATGGTAGGCATGTGAGTGTATTAATCCTAGTGTTACACAACTGAGCCTTTGTGTGTGCCTTCTAATATAACCATCAAAGGGGAAATATTTAGGGGGAGTGGAGAATGGCATTCTAAAGACATTGTGATGATGGCAATTTAACTTATTTCCACACTATATTTAATACAGTACCTCAGTTGTTAGGTAGTCTTTTACAAATATCTATTTGGCATGCCTGGCAGGTTATCGGAATCTGAAATCAATGGAATGCTAAGTTGCAGGTTAAATTCCGTTTATGTAGAAACTTGAATCAGTTTCCATGAGTTGAGCACTAATGTGTTTAACTATTTTTAATTGGTCTCTACCAATTTGGTATGCCTTTTGTATCATGGAAAGGCACAAAAGAGCTGGGGTTGGAGATGGAGGGGGAAGGGCTTTATTTTTCAGAAATTCAAAAGGTGTCATCTGTTCTGAAGCAAGAACTTCTAGTGCATGTTAAAGGTATGAATGATGATAGACCGACTACTTGATCTGTATCTTTGATTGCATTTTTATAGTAAAAGCTTTTGCTAGACTTAACTGTTTCCAACTGTACAAAATTTGTAACCCCTCTAAAGGCATTTTAGGGTTCCTGAGCACTAACATGAAAATGGTTTTTCATGTATTCTGTTCTTCCAGTTAATTGGATTGGACTTGGCATTCAGAAGCCTTGGCAATCCTCAGGAGGATGCAAGGAGAGAATCTACAGGAAAAAATGTAAGCTGAAGCATTGTTTTTGGAGTACTTTGTCTAGGCTAACTAAATGTATCTAAATTTTACTAAGAACATAAACCAAGAATATACTTCATTGTGTTGTGGTTAAATGGGAGAAAATTCTTTTTCTTCCTGTCTTTTTGCTTTTATCAAGCTTTCTCTATTCTTGTGATTTGGCACACTGTTCCCAGAACACTTTTTTTTTAATTATTATTAGCATTATTATTGGACTTTATTGTATCACATTTAAAATTTTTGCGCCTCTACTTTTTTTAGAAAAAGGGATTGGGGGAAAACTACGTAGAGTTTGCTTGAAGCCTAAAGTGGAGGCAAAACAACCACAACATCATTATTAAAAACAATCAGTTAAACTTTGAACAACTTTTAAAGGCTCAAGCATTTGCACCCTTTCCTCCAAGAGGCTTGTGGATTCATAGTAACAAGTACAGATAAAGTATTAAGTTGGCACATCTTAAGATAAGTGTTGCTTTGTTTTTAAAAATAATATTCTTATTTATCTTTACATAGTCAAATGTCTTCTATATTTCAAAAGTGTTGATATGGGGCTGCTAAGACTCTGTTGGGAGGGATTAGCCATATAAATATAGCAGGCACTTAATATCTATTCCTTAAGTTGATATATTGCTTTCTGCAGGAAAGAACTTCACTTACAAAGATCTAAAATTTCTGGGGTTATTTTTTTGGGGTTTTTTTTTTTAAGGATGAGCTTGGAGGGGAATTCATGCCTATTCCAACTATCAGCACATCAAGATCACAGGTACTAGCTATTAAGTCTTTATGTTCACAGGTAAAGCAAAACTAGAATATTTTTCTGCATTCATTAATGTAACTGCATACATATGACTTGATTTCCTCTTCTCCTTTCATATATCTGTGACTGTTAACTGAAATTCTCATTTGCACAGAGCACCTGTGATTAGTGCAGCTGTTCAGAATACACTTCATGGACCAAAGACCCACACTGTCATGCTACAGGGTTTAGGCGTGCAGCCAGAGGCATTCAAACTTTCTGAATTTGCAAAAAGTATAATCTGTCTTGTGCATTCAAGTTTCAGGCATTTCAGAAGAGAAACTAAGCAAAAAAAAAAAAAAAAAAACCCTTTCTTTTTAAACTGCCTTCTTACTGGGCACATCCACACGAGATGTTACTGCACATTTATTTAGTACTAGTATAATCAAGTACTAAATAAATATGCAGTAATGCCAGCAATAGCCTTTTTAGTAATGCTACTGCACAGTAGCATATTAGCACTATTCATGTTGTGATGCACTGCACAGTATTATTTGGCTACTGTGTAGCTAGCATCTCATGTAGACATGCCCACTGTCACTAGAATTTTCACTCTTGTATCATGCTCTTTTGAAAAGCTCAATGTGGTATTAGTCACTACATGTGCAATATAGGACTTCAGTGCCGAAAGCTTGAAGCAAATTCATATTATACTTCAGGTTGTGGGGTTTTTTTATTTTAAATGTTTATTCCAATTTTGAAGTAAAGCTGGAATAACAAAGATGCAGCATGAAGTAGAATAGTAAATTTGAAAATAAATACCTGCCTCTTCCTGGACCAGAAGAGATTAGAGTGCCCAGATGCTTTTGAGCAGCACTTTTCTTTTTCTTTCTTTACTCATGTTCTTTGTTCCTTCCTACACCTTTTGCTCAGTGTAGTAAAAACTTTTGAGGGTAGAGATTACAGGGGGGAGTGATGCCTTTTCTCTAGGTTCTCTTAAGCACCACCACAGTGAAAACCAGCAGCTTTGCTTGCAAATGTGTTAGAGGCCTAACAGGTGAGGTTGTGGGACCATTTACCTTTCAAGCATCTTGGTTTGATGTAGGGCTTGGGGTTTATGTATATTTAGCTGAAGAAGTTGTTTTTTCTACCAGACAAACTTTGTGCTTCCCTGCTCTGTTTCATTTTTTTCTATTGCAGAGACTTCCCAGTAGAGAATTACCTGACTTATCCTCTCCTGTTCCTACAAATAACGTTCGCATCATTAAAAAGTCCATCAGACTAACACTTAACCGGTGATTGCTGTGCCTCTTCAGGTAAAGATAATATGCAATTGTTCAATGGCTCCATAAACAACCAATTCTTAGTGTAGTTGCAGTCTCTTATAAAGGTATGTGGAGAGTTATCACCATATTGGAAACATTACCTAGTTACAATTTTTTTGTCTACACTTTGACCTGCAGATGCTGTAGTATACTTCCATTACTGTGTAGCTTTTCCAAGATTGCCTGCTGACAAGCCACTATCTACAGAATCATGGCCTCTGAGGTTTTTAATTCTCTAGTTTACATGCTTGTTTCTCCTGGGTTTACTTCTCATTTTGAACACCCTTGCGACAGCAGTCCTTATTACTCTTTTAAAAAGCTTTGTTTAACAGTCTCTACTTGTTAAACTGTAGAAAAAGCCAAAAAAAAACCCCCAAAAAACTCCTTCCTGTGACTTAAGGTTTAGAATAATTCCTACATAAATATGTTCTGTTAGCCCACTGGAGCCACGTTCTGGTTTGAAATGTATATGAAAGTGCTGATACCTTTTTTTTTTTTTTTTTTTTTTTCCTCTTCTCCTAATTTTGTGTAGATATACTTGTAATCTGGATTTTTTTTCCTATTTGGTGCATATTGTCCTGTGCATCTGTCACCAGTGGTACTTGGCTTCTACAGGCAGTTGCTTTTCAGTATTAAACACATAGCCATGCACTACACAAGTTTTATGTTCTGCCTCCCATGGAGGCCCAAATGTTTAAAAAAAAAAAAACAAACAAAAAAACAAACAAACACCCCCCCAAAAAGACAAAACAAAAAAAAAACACAAAAAAAAACAACCCCCCAAATCAAAATTCAACCATTAAAACCCCAGTGGTTAAAGAAACTGAAATGGGAGGCATGTATTATATAGTGTAACTTGGTTCTTAAGATGCTTCCAAACAATTTGTCCTCTATTTCCTCCTCCCTCTTCCCCCCCCCCCCCCCCCCCCCCCCAAGATAGTGAAACAAACAAATTCCAGAACTACAGCAAATTTTAAATCACTCAAAATGCATAAACTTGTCAGGACATTTGCTGTCCCGCTATTCTACAGTTTCAAGAAGCTTCCACGATCTAAACATGCTGAAATGTGTATTAGGGTTTCAATAAAACCCAACAGCAGGTTTTCAGAGTAGCTGGAAATTAATTGCTTTAGGACCATCATCGGTCTCAATGTAAACAAGTTATTATGCAATTTTTCATAATAACTGGTACCCATTTAATATGCTTACATTTTGGGGAGTGGGGAGGGATTCAGTTCCTGCATAACTGTTATTTCTATCATAATGTTTAATTCGCTGTTTTGTAAATGAGGTTGTATGTATTTTCAGAGTATTTTTGTATGTACTGTAAGATACCATCTTTTTCAAAGAGAAATTTGAAAACTTGACTCTCTTCAGTCTGTTTCTTTATGTAGGATATATGCAATACCTTTCTGCATTGAATAGAATTCTAATTTTGTAGTTACTACGTTAGTTTGACTTCAGTAACAGTTTTAATGAGTTGGTAACCAGGAACATAAATAGCTTGATCAATCCTTTACTACTCACAAGACTGTTTAAAATAAAATCTCACTTTTTGCAATGTGTCTTCATTGTAAAGTAACATCTATGGTGCAGCAGGTTGTACCTAATAGTACAAATCCCTACATTTGTCCAAGTGTATATTAATGGTGGAGGTACCAGTTCAGCCTCCAGATAGCGGATACATCCACAGACAGAGATGGATCCTTAAGAATTGTAAAGGGTTTTTTTTGTTTTGTTTTTGTTTTGGGTTTGTTGTTTGTTTTTTGTGTTTGGATTAATTTCAATTTGGATGTTTATTTCACTCAAGTATGCAGATGAATCATTAATGAATGAGATGGCAAGGATGTGGAGGAAGAACTGGAAAGAAATAAGCATTTTTGTAAGGTTCTTGCTTTCTTATTGTATGCACATAAACTTGGAGAACAAAGTTCAGTTTAGAAGAACTTTAATATTTTTTTTAAGCTTTTAAGATTTTTATGCTAGGTTTCAGTGTGCTTCATGCATGTTAGATTTAAGAAATGTTTATAAAATGGTATTGGGATCCCATAATTTTATCTTGGCTTCCTGATTTTTAAAATTTTATTAGTCCAACAAGGTGGTTCTCTCCAGCTGTTAGCTTCCCTAGTATTTGAATTAAAGTATTCTCTGACCTGCTGATCAGCAACTTGACTTTCATCTGTCTTGTAGAAGTTTCAACTATATACCTTTTTTATTAAATCAAGAAATAATCACAGAGCCTACAAGTATTTTTAGTAATCTTCCAAATAGAACCATGCTTCCAAGTAACTTCATCAGTATAGCTACCTCAGCTTTTTTGTAATGTTTTTAAATTGTCAAATCTGTGTGAAATAGGATGTGTATTGTACAACAAACATCTGGCTTTCAATCTGAAAAACAACTGAAGATTCATGAATCTGAAGAAATTACAAGTAATTTCAAGGTGACTAAGACAAACTGCAAAGGAAATATAAAACCTAGTGTCCCATGATCTCCTCATGGAAAAATTGGCCAACTGCGGCCTTGGCCACATCACAGTCCGATGGGTGGGGAACTGGCTCCAAGGTCAGACCCAGAGAGTGGTAATTGATGGAAGGAAAACATCCTGGTGCACTGTGACCAGTGGAGTTCTCCAAGGCTCCATCCTTCGGCCTATGCTCTTTAGCATCTTTATTAATGATGTAGACATTGGTATCGGAAGCAGACTGGTCAAGTTTGCCAATGACACCAAACTTTGGGGTAAAGTGTCCACCCCTGAGGATAGGCTGGTGATCCAGGCCAGCCTCAACTGGCTCAGAAAATGGGCAGGTGAAAATCTGATGGCATTCAACATGGACAAATACAAGGTACTGCACCTTGTGGGGTGGGGGGAACCTGCAGCACACTTACAGGCTCAGCAGTGCTACACTTTTTAGCACCATGGCCAAAAGGGACTTGGGTGTCCATGATTGACCACAAGATGAATATGAGCCACCAATGCGATGTCGCAGCTGGTAAAGCAAGCAACTTTGGCTTGCATCCATAGATGCTTCTCAAGCAAATTCCAGGATGTCATCCTCCTGCTGTACTTGGCCTTGGTAAGGACACATCTGGAGTACTGCATCCAATTCTGGGCTCCACAATTTTAAAACGGATGTGGAGAAGCTTGAGGGAGTCCAGAGGAGAGCCACACGCATGATCAGAGGGCAGGAGAACATGCCCTGTGATGAGAGGCTGAGAGCTATGAGACTCTTCAGCCTGGAAAAGCGCAGGCTCAGGGGGGACCTGGTGGCTGCCTATAAATAATATAAGGGGTGTACATCAGGATCTAGGGAAATGCCTGTTCATCAGAGCACCCCAAGGGATGACAAGGTCAAACAGTCACAAACTCCTCCAAGACTGTTTCAGGCTGGACATGAGGAATAACTGCAAACACCTACTCTGGACTCCTTTTTAAGAAACATTTGGATGTTTATCTTGCTGGGATCCTTTGACCCCCAGCTAACTTCCTGCCCCTGAGGCAGGGGGCTGGGCTCAATCTTCTTCCCTTCCAGCCCTAATGTCTATGAAACCTCTCTAGTTCTCTTAATTGTATAGATCTACTAAATGGCATAGTCAACCATTTAATGCCTTAAACTGAAGAGGGGGTGGGGAGAAACCCCTTCTAAAAGTCCTACCCTGGTAGGTAGTAGTGCCAGAAGGATCTTCAGGAAGTAAGGAGGACTTTTGCTAGGCAAGTCATCTGCTGCACCCTTAATGCACACTGTCTCTAGCTCAGTCTTCATTCTTACTTTGCAGTCCATCTCTTTAACCACCTCCAGTTTACTTTTTGTTTTTAAATGCCTTTAAGCAGTTAGTGCCATTTTTATTGATCTGCATATCCATATTTAAGGAACATGGTGACTGGGATTTATAATCTTGCACAGGCAGAAACATGTATATTCATAGATGTTAGGGCTGGAAGGGACCTCATTAGGTCTTTGAGTTTGACCCTCTGCCCTGGGCAGGAAAGCTTCTCCAAGCTAGGTGCTTGTCCAGTCTCCTCTTGAAGACACCCCCTGGGTAGAGGAGAGCACCACCTCCCTTGGAAGCCCACTTTTTTTTTTTTTTTCTCCCCATCTCTGACTATATCCTAAACTTAAACATCACCTCTGGGTTTTGGACCAAGCTTCTGCCTCCCTGTTCTGGAGTCGTCTTTTGGAAGTTGCACAAGAGCACTACTGCCGTAATGCTATCCAATACTCTGGCTGTCTCAGGAGATAATTTTCCTTTGCTTCTGAAGACTGAATTTAATATTTGATCAACATTAAGAGTAAGAACTAAACAGCTCTCTAAATAGAACACTTACAGTAATTTCACCTTGTGCTTTCTACTCAAGTATAGATCTAATTATCTGCATGTTGGACTAACTGGCAATGCAAGGGACTGCCCTTGTAAACAGAATGGAGGTGCATGAGTGGGTTCCCATATCAACAGTTTCCTGTAATTCATTGCTTCCTTGCTTGCTTTGTGCTTCTCTTGCTATCCACTTCAAGTGCTTGCATTTTTTAGGAGGGGTGAAGATGGCACGGTGACTGCAGCATGGTGTGAAAAGCTATTCAAGCTTTAAAGCTGGAAATTCCATGTCTTAATTTGCCAAAGCAAGTGCAATTTTAAATTTTTCATTTTAAGATAGTGCTGAGCTTGCCTCTATATCTTGCGATGGTTTTGGGTAAGGTAGATAACTGACTAGCTAATTATGCAGATAGTGTTATTTTCACTGTAGTGGGGAGAATGCATGTGTGTGGTCTACACCAGAAAAAAACTACAGGTTTCCCTTGCTTTATCCTGTACATGTGGGGAAAAATGGTGCATAACTCAAATTTGCATAAAGGCAACCCACTTTACAATGTAACAAAAAGGGATATGTTCCAAGATCTTGACTCTACTGACCCCTACCTAGCCCCATTTCTGCCACTCTTTACAAGACAGTGTAGTATACACAAGCACAGGGCGGTGGTGAATGTTATAATAATGGGGATGGCAACAACAGACAAGCTGCAGACAATGAGAGAGGAGCACAGATCCACACAGGTGCCTATATTTTGATGTGTATTACTCCCACAATGTGTGGGACGAAGCAGCTGACTGCAGGCTTCCGCAACACTACTCACATAAGACTGAATTTACCTCGTCTATAATGAATTTTTGGTCTTAAAAAGGTCATTGCATAAGAGCAAATTTACACATACAGAACCTGCATAAAGCAAAGGGAAACCTGTACAGCTGCAAAATAAAAATAAAAATAAAAATATTTTTATTTTTAATTAAAAAAAAAAAAACAAAAAAAATTCTGAGCCAGAGCACCTCAGTCTGCCCTTCCTCTGACTCAGTGCTGTTTGCTGAGGATGTATATTGCTCTTTGACATAGAGCCTGAGATTATGATTTATTACATGCAACAATTTTTTTATTTTATTTTTTTTTACATATATGTAACTTTTTTTTATGAAGTGGTTAAACCAGGTTGGAGCCAAGTCTTTCTGTAGTGACTACATTATTCCTAGGTGTGTATCATATAAACTTGTGTTAATAAATGGTTAATAAATCTATAATGTGTTTGTGTATTTAACATGTTAGTATTTGTATCTGTTAATGTTAGCATGTTAATCTACTCAGCAGATTATTTGCTAACATGCCAGCAGACAATTATTTGCTTAGCTAACATGTTCGTACACATTAATCTTTACCCAGGTAGGTGATTAAAAGCGGTTGCTACCCCTGTCGCAGTTGCCTACATCTCTGTTCTGACTATCCACTCACTCAGAGCAAGAGCCATATGACTGTCCATACCGCTAGCTCTGCCTATTAAGGCCCTGCAGGGAAGGAGCAGCCTGGTGAATAATGCGACCCTTTCGCTTCCCAACAGTGTGACTTCGGGATGCACGTGCATAATTGTGTGAAGTATGACGAAGAGCCTTAAAGTGGGCAGCAGTCTCTCCAGTAACCAACACGCCACGTTTGTACAGGGTCTTCGTAAAGTCCTTGCGCACGACCTTTTGCGCTGCCCCTGTATAAGGCAGCGGAGTCGGGGGGTGGAAGCGAGGCGCGGGCTCGCCCTGGGGGGCAGAGCGGCGCGCGCCTTTGCACGTGGAGTACTAGGGCCGGGGCAGCTGTAGCGCGAGCTGGTAAGGGGCCTGCACGCTCCTGCGGGAGGAGGAGGAGCAGCAGTAGCAGCAGCCCCCCGCGGCGCGGCCGAGGTTCCCCTCTTGCTTTCCCCGCGCGGGGCGGGGAGAGCCGTGCTGCCTTCCCGCCCAGGCGGGAGCGCCGTCAGCGCGGGTGGGCGGCGGGCGTGGCCGGGTCCTTGGCTGCCGGCTCATGGGCCATGTGATGCTCCGGAGGCTGCACCGCGCGCGCTCGGTGGGAGCCGCCTGGGAAACACCCGCCGCGCCCCCCGGGGCAAGTCAGAGGCGCCAGCACCGCGGCGAGGGCAGCGCCTGCAGCCCGGCCCACGCGCGGCTCCCTTCATCCCGGTGCTTTCCAGCCGGGGGAGGCCCTGGCGCCGCTCCCGGGGCTGCCCGAGCCCAGCGGGGGAAAGGTCCAGTCAGGCCCAGCCCTGTGCTTGTTACGCCACAGGGCGGAGCTGAGGGCCGGGAAGCTGCTCCAGCCCAGCCCGGGCTCGCGCACCGGGTCTGAGATACTGCCCTGCTTGGGGGAGAGCCCGGAGCCATGGGTGGAGCTGCCTGGTTCAGCCAGGGTGAGGGAGTGTGTGCAGGAGAAACGCCACAGGACCTGAGCCTGTGGGCTCCCACCCCCAAGTCCTTCGGGCTAGTTTCTACCTTCGGTATTAGTTACAAATAACCCCCAGTTCACAGAGCAGTAGAGGCTTCCTATGCCTGAAGAAGGGTGCTTGCACCCGAGAGCCTGCTAAGAACCTTTTTCCAACTCTTCAGTCTAATAAAAGATAGCACATCTACTCAAAGAGACTTGCCTGCACTCCTTTCACATAAAAGATACCACACACTCTGAAAGCACTTCAATAAGGTTGCAAAGCTCTCTTTGCAGGGTCAAACCTGGAGCGGGGAGGGGGGGGGGATGGCGTCAGACTCGGAATGGGGGGAAATCAGGGTCAGATGCAGGGGGCAGAGCAGGGCCAGACCCAGAGTAGTGAGGAGAGGGAGGGAACGGGGCTGGATCCGGAACAGACTTTGGGGGAGCACGGAGCTGGATGCAGGGCTTTGTCCCCACTTACCTCCACCCCATCATTCATGATGGGCAATTTGCTACTTAGATATAAATCTCCAGGAGACTGCTGAGAGTCACCCGGGAGATAAATGATAGGGCATTCATTAAAATAAATGTTAAATGTTGAATCCAATTTATACAGTAGTCCAGTGAGTTTTTTAAATGTAATAGTACTGTGCATTTGCTTTCCTGAGGCAATGGATCATTAATGTCATTACATCATGTGATAAACCTCCAGGAATAGATTCGGAGTTGGCAACCCTAATCCAGAGGGCTGACCACCAGTTTCAGGGAGTGCAATGTAAAGAGAGTCCTCTCTTCAGCACTTCTCCTTCCTTTGACTCTCCAAAGAGCTAAAATATCAAATGAGAACTGAGTGTAGGCTGTGATGTAAGTTTAGGTCCTAAATTCTGGTATTACAGTAGTCATTTGAGGTGCCCCAGCATTGTTTTTCCATGTGACCTGTGTCTCATGCAGCGTGCAGGTTAGATGTTATTAGCTGAATGAGCAGCTCTTCGGTACTCCATTTTATTCTTGTGGTATGCCTTTTGCATGCTGTTCAAGCCCTGCCCTAAATAAAATAACAGTTACTAATTTCCCCGACCTTCACTATGCAAATATGTCTGAGTGCCTCACAAAAGTTAACTAATTTACATTCAGAATACCCATATATGTTAATAGGATGATATTACCCTAATTCTGTGAATGGGAAACTGAGCCACAGGCAAGCTGAAGAACTCTAAAGTTAAAAAAATAACCATTAACTTTCACCTGCTTCTAATACAATTTTTTTT
The DNA here is from genome assembly GCF_000455745.1 of Alligator sinensis. Classification (NCBI taxonomy): domain Eukaryota; kingdom Metazoa; phylum Chordata; order Crocodylia; family Alligatoridae; genus Alligator; species Alligator sinensis. Next base: position 2,620,207 of record NW_005841866.1, read on the forward strand.
TTTAATTTCTTGGTTTACATGGGGGGGAAAAAAACCCAAATGTCATGAGGGTGTCAAACTGACAACCACTGAAGTTAGGGGGAGGATTAGATGTACAGCACAGCTTCCTACCCCTGAAGGTAGTGGAGTAACTCACTGCAGGAGCCAGCTGTCATCCTCAGTCATTGCCTGTGGGTCACAAGATACTTGTTTGAGAGAGGGGAAAATGGTGACACTTCCCGTTCCATTCTGGGTTCTCCAACATTCAGTCACATCTACTCTGGTCGGTCCCCTAAGCTTCACTTCTTTTGCCCCATTCCATCTATCACTTTCCAAATCATGTCTCCATTCCAGTCCAGTCTCCCCAAACTCCAAGCTTTTGTCTCCCAACTTTGCATCTGATTTGTCTCCCTTATTAACCCCTATCTCCTTCTTTAAGCGCCTCTGCTGCACCACCTGCCTCT
>NW_005841866.1:2620768-2623224 GCF_000455745.1 Alligator sinensis
TCTTTCCCTCCTTCCTTGCTACTGTTCTCCATCCCTTCTTTCCACCACCATCTTTTTATTGTCAACCTGTGTATTTGAATCAGCTGGTACTCTCCACTCTGCTAGGTGGATGACTACAGGGAGAGCACTGAGAGAGCACAGGAGAGCACACCCTAGTTTCAGTTCTGGTATTTGGTATCAAGCAGCAGCAATTGCAGCCCTGGCTGTAGCTTACTTAATAGAAAAGTTGGAGATTTTAAGTACTAAAAACTTTAACATGTCTCTAACAGGAATGCGAAAGATATTTTTCCAAGGTTTCAAACACAGACAGATGTAGGTGGCTTTTCATGAGAATAAAAAAAATGAACATTCCCAATGCAAGGCCAACCCTCAATCCAAGTTCAGTTCCCTACTTCAAACCACTAAGATGCTAGAGCTTCTAAGACGAAACAAATATTTTTCCTTGCCAGCCAAGCCACTTTTGCTCTAACTTGCTCCAAAAGTTAGCCCAAGTTGAACAATTAGCATGCAAAATTTTATCCCAAATGTTACAGTTAGGCAAGGTTACAAACCACAAGGAAAAAAAGACTGAAGTTGAGAGAGATTAGGCAGCACCAGCTCTAGATAATACTACCAACCCCATGCATAAAGCGTAGAAGAAATGTTAAAAGAACATGTTTAAGATTCTAAAAGTCAAGCATTCAAAAAGCTAGGAAATGCTGGAATTAATGTTGTTTCTGCAAACTTAATTCTGCCCCTTCATGCACTGAACGAGGCATGGTCATACAGAAACAATAGTATTTTTATAATCACTGATAATAATGTGTATGCACAAGACAGCCCATTTAAGGTTTCAGAAGTATTTCTTAATATTTGAGCAGTTGATTTTGCAGCTTCACTAATCATCAAAATATTTTGATGATTTTTTTTTATGATTTGCTGATTTTTTTTTAAAGAAACATAGTTTATAGTTTCATAGTTTCACAGTAGGTAGGGTCAGAAGGGACATAAGCAAATCATCAAGTCCGACCCCCTGCCATGGGCAGGAAAGCGTGCTGGGGTCAAACGACCCCGGCTAGGTGTCTATCTAGCCTCCTTTTGAAGACCCCCAGGGTAGGGGCAAACACCACCTCCCTTGGAAGTTGGTTCCAGCTCCTAGCCGCCCTGACTGTGAAGTAGTGCCTCCTGATGTCTAGCCTGAATCTACTCTCAGTCAGTTTATGGCCATTATTCCTTGTAACTTCTGGTAATGCTTGGAGGAGCAGGGACTCCCCCATTGCCTGCTGGTCCCCCTTGGCAAGTTTGTAGGCAGCCACCAGATCCCCTCTCAGCCTTCTCTTGTGGAGGCTGAACAGGTTCAGGTCCCGTAGCCTGTCCTCGTAGGGCCTGCCCTGCTGCCCCCTGATCACGTGAGTGGCCCTCCTCTGGACCCTCTCGATGCTGTCCACATCCCTCCTGAAGTGCGGCACCCAGAACTGGACGCAGTACTCCAACTGTGGCCTCACCAGTGTCGCATAGAGGGAGGATCACCTCCTTGGACCTGCTCGTGATGTATCTATGGATGCATGACAAGGTACTGTTAGCCTTCCTGACCGTGTCCCCACATTGGCGGCCCATGTTCATCTTGGAATCAATAGTGATTCCAAGATCCTTTTCTGTCTCTGTGCTGACAAGAAGGGAGTTCCCCAGCCTGTAGGTATGCTGCTGGTTCTTCCTCCCCAGGTGCAACACCTTGCATTTGTCCATATTGAATCCCATCCTATTCTCATCCGCCCACCTCTGTAACCTGTCCAGATCTAGTTGTAGCCTGTCCCTCTCTTCTAGTGTGCTCACTTCTCCTCACATCTTAGTGTTAGTTGTGAGCTTGAACAAGGTGCTTTTCAGCCTCTTGTCCAAATTGCCAATGAAGATATTGAACAGTGCAGGCCCTAGGACTGGGCCCTAGGGAACCCCACTGCCCACATCTCTCCAGGTTGAAAATGACCCATCTACCACCACTCTCTGGGTGTGGCTCTCCAGCCAATTTGTGACCCATCTGACTGTGTAGGCGTTGACACCACAGTCGCCTAATTTTTTTAATGAGGATGGGGTGAGAGACGGTGTCGAAGGTCTTCCTAAAGTCCAGAAAGACTACATCCACTGCAACACCAAGGCTTTTGTGACCTGGTCATAGTTCAAGGAGCTTCCCCAGGACCGATGTAAGACCAACGGGCCTATAGTTTTCTGGGTCCTCTTCCCTCCCTTTTTTGAAAATGGGGACTCTGGCACCTCGCCAGAGCACCACGAGTGCTCATAAAGCTGTGCCGGGGTCCCGCAATGACCTCTGCCAAGTCCCTCAGCACTCGGGTGGAAATCATCAGGATCTACTGATTTGTGTGCGGGCCGCCTCCCGATCCTGTCCATGTCGCCATGTGCGAGCCGGAAGCGATATGCAGACCCGTCTTTGCGCACGCGGGCTGTGGCCAGCAGCCCGGGCA
>NW_005841866.1:2623465-2632613 GCF_000455745.1 Alligator sinensis
GATACGTCTAGGATTGCGCTCGGCGACGGGGAGAGGCCAGAGGCTGTTTAGACCTCTGTTGCCTTCTTAAGAAATGCGTTGGGTTCGTAGGGATCCGCAGCGCTTAGAGATCTTCACACAGCGTGAAGTCTCCTCCTCCTCCTGGTGTTCGTGGAGTCCTCCCTTGCGGGGGTTCTCCTCGGAGTTCTCCAACTTTTTCTCCAGCTTGGGCGGAAACCACTCAAGCCTCTTATACGGCTAGCAAGCCAATCACTAGCCGCCACGTGTGCATAATCTAACACAAGCCAATAATGGGGCTCGAATTAAAATACAAATGGCAGAGACTCCTTTGCACCGTGCATTTCTGAGATGCAAAAGAAATGCACCATGCAAAGAAAGCTACAAATTGGTGGGAAGACTCTCCGTTGCACCGGAGTTCTCCTTTGCAGCAGAGAACTCCACTGTGCAAAGCTGTAATTTGGCGGGAAAATAATTTAGCAGTGCTGAAGCGCACACAAAACAAAAATCACAACTTTGGGTTGTGACAATTTGAACATATCTAGTCCCTCCAGAAGTTCCCTGACTAGGTCCTCACTGACCCTGGGCCTGGCTGCCCCTCCCCTGGGTCTGTCCGGTATTCTAGTAGGGGGGATGTCCCTGTCCCTGCTCAGAAAAATGGAAGAAAAGAATCTGTTAAAGAGATTAGTTTTGTCGTCTGGTGCTACCACCAGATTACCAACTATGTCCTGCAGAGGCCCCATGTTGCTTGGTACCTTCTTTTCACCCCCTATGTATTTAAAAAAGGACTTCTTGTTATCTTTGATCTGGTTCGCTAGTCCCAGTTCCATCTCTGCCTTAGCCTTCCTAACAGCCCCACTACAATCTCAAGCCAAGGAGGTATAATCCTCCTTGCTGATGGCCCCTCCCTTCCATTGGGTGTATGCCTCCTTTTTGGCTTTGAGACGTTCTTGAATGCTTTTGGTGAGCCATGGGGGCTTCTGAGCGCTCTTGTCCCCTTTGATCCGTGTGGGGATTGTCACGCTTTGGGCTTGAAAGATCATCTCCTTAAGGAAAGACCACTCTTCTTGGACTCTCAACTCCCCTCCCCTCCAGGACCTCAGTGCCTCCCTGACTAGTCTCCTTACCTCATTGAAATCTGCCCTCCTGAAGTCCAGGGCTGCTGCCTTGCTGCAGCAGGCCTTTGTCACCCTGCGCTGGATGGTGAATTCCAGTAGGTGATGTCCCCTCACCAGGTCATCGCCTGTGGCCAGGACCAGGTCCAACAAGGCATTTCCCTTGGTGGGATTATGCACCTCCTGGGTTAGGTGGAGGTCCTGTAACTTGGCTAGGAACCTATGTGAGCGGTCAGACTGTTGCCCTGTGGGGTCGGGCCAACTCTCAGGTTGTCAATATTGCGCTGTTAGACAGGGTGTGACACAATTGCACATATACAAACACACAAATCAATTAGGTGCATACACACACACACACACACTACCAGCTCAGGCACATATACATCCAAACCAGCCTAGGCACATGCATACCTATCACCAGTTCAAGCACATACACTATACACCCCAAAAGTTAGACACAGATCACTAATTCATATATCATGCACACAATGCCATATATATATATATATATATATTCACAGGTTTTTATATCTATAATAATTTCCTAGACATTTTTCTTGGGTAGATTGTTTAATGCAGTGATGTCTATGTATAGGAATCCCCACAGCTCATGTGCACAAAATGGCACTAAGCAGGGTCATCTTAAGCACAAAATAGATTCATGAAATCTGGCTCTTGATGCTGTCACAATCTTCCTGTATGACTCTGGGTAAGTCATTTAGCTTCTCTGTCTCTCAATTTTCTCATATCTAAATGTGGGGGATAGTAATTCCTGCCTCTCAGGGGTGCTGCAAGATTTAATTACCAGTAACTAGACATTCTGAAAGAACGTTAAGAACTTGAGATGAAAGACATGAAAGAAATGCAGACATTATCATGCTTTAGGGAAAAGTGTTACTATAAGCAATGTCTTTCTGACATCTTCAGTTTACATTCCACCTGAGGATTTCATGAACTGTACAATCAGAAGTCATGTTATGTCAGTTCTCTGTCAGCAGAGGAACTTCATAGATTTCCCTTAGAAAAAGGCACTTTACTTCTGGAAAGAAGGGCTGGAAAGAGATCTACTGGTAAATTCTTTTTTTACTCTTTCACTTTCTCTGTCACACAAAACAAATACAAAAGCAACATCAGAAAGATTACAGGCAATTCAGTCACTAGTTATCTGATGGCAAAGGTCAGGATTACCAATGAGCTTGTGACCAATTACTTAATTCATGACTTAAATCACAGTATATGCTCAGCTCTCATTTGATATTTTAGTTCTTCAGATGGTCAAAGTAAGAAAAAGTACTGAAGGGGACTCTATTTACATTACAGTCACTGAACTTTGAACCCAGATCAGGGTTTCCTGGTGCTGGCTCCTCTGATGTGTTCATCCCTATTTCTTTGATACTGAAACTGATGTGAGAGCAACTCTAGCTCAGCACACTAGGCATGGAGACAGTTTGGATATTTCCCTTAATTAATTTGTCACAACAGATAAGAAAGGAAAATAGGATCTAAAACTAAAACTACTGATAACCAACTTCTACTCAAAAGAAAATCATGTTGTAGTTTTACATATTTGTTGCTAAGTACCTACACTGAATTACAGATAAAGCAGAACTTTGCTAACTACCATTCTGTGTAACATCTGTGATTTATTTAATGGAGGAGGTGGGGGAAAGAGACAGGAAATTCCCTCTCCTGGTCATCTTTTCTACTTAACTTAGTATATTACAACATATTTCCCTCAGTCTGTAAGTTTCAGAGGTATGCTTGCTTTGCCCTATAGCAATGTTGTCAATAAATCATTATGAACAATGACTGGGTTGTAATTAAGCCAGCATAGTTTATATGCTAACATAATAACTCTGTTATTTGTTATTTGACATAATGAGTTCTTGCATATAAATACTTTGAATGAAGGATGGCTGTGCTGAATAGCTTTATAGACTTTATTCTCATCTGATTTCCTTTCTAATAAAAAGGTACAGAGATGGTACTGACCTGTGAAAATATGTCACAGAAATTAGTTGTATTAGTTAAGGTATACCATATGGACATGAGGAAAAAAATGCTTGTGACCAGCAGCAAATATGGCAAAGAACAGGCACTGAAATAATCAACTTGTGCAGATTCAGAAACAGCTACTAGAGTGGTTGTTAGCCTTTTCAGACTCAAGGCACCCCTGGACAGACTGAGGCCACTCTTCAGGATGTGCCAGCCTAGTTTTCACTTTTTTACCTACAGAAAAATAATCAAGCAGTTTCTGTTGCAAAGAACTCAGAAAGGCCACAACCCCTGTCCTGCAATACTAAAGTTGTTGGGTTCAAACGTTCTCCATAACTGATGGGGAAAATTGTTGCATGTAATAAATCATAAATAATCTGGCGCTCTATGTTAAAGAGCAATACACATCCTCAGCAAACAGCACTGGGAGGGGAAGACTGAGGAGCTCTGGGTCAGAATACAAGGGGGTCAGGGGGAAAGGGACCTAATGGTGGGTGTCTACTACAGACCACCCAACCAGGGGGAAGAGCTGGACTGGGAATTCTCAGGCCAGCTCGCGGAGGCAGTCAAGTCAAGGGACGTGGGTCATCATGGGTGACCTAAACTATCTGAACATCTGCTGGGAAGAGCAGTCAGCCAGGTCTTGTAGCAAAACCCCCAGTTTTTCTTTATATATATATATATATATATGTATATATATATATATATACATATATATATATATATATATAAAGAAAAACTGGGGGTTTTGCTACAAGACCTGGCTGACTGCTCTTCCCAGCAGATGTTCAGATAGTTTAGGTCACCCATGATGACCCACGTCCCTTGACTTGACTGCCTCCGCGAGCTGGCCTGAGAATTCCCAGTCCAGCTCTTCCCCCTGGTTGGGTGGTCTGTAGTAGACACCCACCATTAGGTCCCTTTCCCCCTGACCCCCTTGTATTCTGACCCAGAGCTCCTCAGTCTTCCCCTCCCAGTGCTGTTTGCTGAGGATGTGTATTGCTCTTTAACATAGAGCGCCAGATTATTTATGATTTATTACATGCAACAATTTTCCCCATCAGTTATGGAGAACGTTTGAACCCAACAACTTTAGTATTGCAGGACAGGGGTTGTGGCCTTTCTGAGTTCTTTGCAACAGAAACTGCTTGATTATTTTTCTGTAGGTAAAAAAGTGAAAACTAGGCTGGCACATCCTGAAGAGTGGCCTCAGTCTGTCCAGGGGTGCCTTGAGTCTGAAAAGGCTAACAACCACTCTAGTAGCTGTTTCTGAATCTGCACAAGTTGATTATTTCAGTGCCTGTTCTTTGCCATATTTGCTGCTGGTCACAAGCATTTTTTTCCTCATGTCCATATGGTATACCTTAACTAATACAACTAATTTCTGTGACATATTTTCACAGGTCAGTACCATCTCTGTACCTTTTTATTAGAAAGGAAATCAGATGAGAATAAAGTCTATAAAGCTATTCAGCACAGCCATCCTTCATTCAAAGTATTTATATGCAAGAACTCATTATGTCAAATAACAAATAACAGAGTTATTATGTTAGCATATAAACTATGCTGGCTTAATTACAACCCAGTCATTGTTCATAATGATTTATTGACAACATTGCTATAGGGCAAAGCAAGCATACCTCTGAAACTTACAGACTGAGGGAAATATGTTGTAATATACTAAGTTAAGTAGAAAAGATGACCAGGAGAGGGAATTTCCTGTCTCTTTCCCCCACCTCCTCCATTAAATAAATCACAGATGTTACACAGAATGGTAGTTAGCAAAGTTCTGCTTTATCTGTAATTCAGTGTAGGTACTTAGCAACAAATATGTAAAACTACAACATGATTTTCTTTTGAGTAGAAGTTGGTTATCAGTAGTTTTAGTTTTAGATCCTATTTTCCTTTCTTATCTGTTGTGACAAATTAATTAAGGGAAATATCCAAACTGTCTCCATGCCTAGTGTGCTGAGCTAGAGTTGCTCTCACATCAGTTTCAGTATCAAAGAAATAGGGATGAACACATCAGAGGAGCCAGCACCAGGAAACCCTGATCTGGGTTCAAAGTTCAGTGACTGTAATGTAAATAGAGTCCCCTTCAGTACTTTTTCTTACTTTGACCATCTGAAGAACTAAAATATCAAATGAGAGCTGAGCATATACTGTGATTTAAGTCATGAATTAAGTAATTGGTCACAAGCTCATTGGTAATCCTGACCTTTGCCATCAGATAACTAGTGACTGAATTGCCTGTAATCTTTCTGATGTTGCTTTTGTATTTGTTTTGTGTGACAGAGAAAGTGAAAGAGTAAAAAAAGAATTTACCAGTAGATCTCTTTCCAGCCCTTCTTTCCAGAAGTAAAGTGCCTTTTTCTAAGGGAAATCTATGAAGTTCCTCTGCTGACAGAGAACTGACATAACATGACTTCTGATTGTACAGTTCATGAAATCCTCAGGTGGAATGTAAACTGAAGATGTCAGAAAGACATTGCTTATAGTAACACTTTTCCCTAAAGCATGATAATGTCTGCATTTCTTTCATGTCTTTCATCTCAAGTTCTTAACGTTCTTTCAGAATGTCTAGTTACTGGTAATTAAATCTTGCAGCACCCCTGAGAGGCAGGAATTACTATCCCCCACATTTAGATATGAGAAAATTGAGAGACAGAGAAGCTAAATGACTTACCCAGAGTCATACAGGAAGATTGTGACAGCATCAAGAGCCAGATTTCATGAATCTATTTTGTGCTTAAGATGACCCTGCTTAGTGCCATTTTGTGCACATGAGCTGTGGGGATTCCTATACATAGACATCACTGCATTAAACAATCTACCCAAGAAAAATGTCTAGGAAATTATTATAGATATAAAAACCTGTGAGATGGGTTTTGGCCCCCAGGGGCAGTCATGACACTCCCTGGTGGCCCCTCAACTCATGCCCCCTATTCCAGCTCCTTGGGTGCCTTCCTTTCTTCCTCACCTGCCACACCTTGTAATTATTCTTAGTATAAAAGGGAGGCTACCCCCAGGGTCCCTGAGTAAGCCTAATCCGGCTCCACCTTGCCCCAAGATACTCAGCTGCAGTCCTCCTCGTCTCACTAGTGCCCCTGGGCACCAGTCACCTTATGGGCTATTCATGGCTTCCATCCATCCCTACAGCAATGCCCATGCCTCTCAGATATTCTAGATTAATGCACCAGCTTGTACAGGCTTGGCTTTAGTCCACTGGTTATTTTTTGTTATAGACTGCCAGCCTACACTCTGCTTCGGCCCTCAGCCCTTTCAGCTGGAGACTGCCCCTATCACCCTGTTGGGGCACCAGCCCTACCCCATCTTGGTCGGAGCCTGCCCTTGATAGGGCTAAAAATCTTGAGTGCCTCCCAGGTACCCCTGTGTGGCCTCCTATCTGGTCCTCTGGTTCTTAATCAGAACAAAAATGCAAACCCACAGGCTGGGTAACAAAAAATCCTCTTCCCATGCTGGGTTAGTAACTTCCTCACAGTCTGTAAGCCCCCCTTAGCTCTACACCTGCATCTCTTAGGGACATCCTGGGCACTGGTCAATCCCTTTCTGCAGCCATCCTGCTTAGAAGCTCCTCTCCTTGCTCCTCTCCTGCAGGGTCAGACTGCCCACTCTGGCTCAGGCCCTGGGCTTATATGCCTCAAAGTCCCGTTCCTCTTTCTGTTATGTGGCTTCCCAGACACACACAGGAGTTTCCCGTTTTTGAATTAAGGGCTGGCCTGTGCTCCTGCTGCCACAGCCCCCCACAGCCAGCTTGGCCTGCTGCATTCTCTTAAAGTAACAGGAGCTCTGGCTCCCTGTTACAGCCTGCCTAGCTTGAGCTACTACATTCAAAGAGGGTATTTCCATAGAACCTCATTCTGTACTATATCCTCAGATGAAATTCCTATTAATTGAGGGGAGTTTTGCTTGCAAAAGGAGTCCAACACCAGGCCCTTGTGTCGTGGAAACACATGCAGCATACTTTTGGGTCAGGTCAGCAGAAGCTTTTATTTAAAAGAAACTACAGCTGTAGGGGGGATTTTAAAGTGACATGGATTTTCCAAGCACTTGGAAGGGGTCCCCCCCAAGAGCAAAATCAGGAGGCTTATATACTTTTTAACAGTTGCTTACAACTCACGTGATCATATAGTGAAATTAGCATGAAAAGCGGCTATAATATTACTTCATTATTTCTTTGCTGTAATCAGGATGGGAACTAATGGGGGAGGCGAGGTTAGTTCACAAACCTCCTTCTTGCACCTGCAAATCAGAGTTGTACATACTTTTTGCTATCTTCAAGGCCGCGGTGAGCGAAGCAGTTGCAGAGGAGTTACAAAGAACAAACACTTTCTCTTATCTGTTCTACTATACAGAGCCAGCAATTCTCCACAAAGCGGTTATGTCATCTTATAACTAAAATAATCAAAGTTTAAGGCATATATTTTTTCTGATTCCACAGTTCCCCCCCCTTTGAGACTATTTAGTCTCACTTTACCCTTAAATTTTTATTCTCATGAGCCCTTCTATTTTATCATGCAGCCTTTCATGTTTTTTTTTAATCTGCTTACACTTTTGTAACACCATTATTTTAGACTCTGCTGTGGGTTTTCTTGCCTTGCTAAAGCTTCTCCTGCTGGCTTTCACGCAGCAGAGGATCAGTTGCACTAAGACATAAAACATTATCAGAACTATCAAGACAAACAATATTCCATACAGGATTTTCTTGCCAAGGGCCCCGGAATCTGGGAGCCAGGAGGTTAGCCAAGACCACATTTCTTTTAGACCCCAGTCAGTATTTTCTGAGGCCACCTGATGTAAGACCCTTAACTGACTTCGGATTTTACGAATGTCAGTTTCAATTCGCATGTCCTGATTGACATAGACACAACAGGTGGAGTTTACTAAGGCACATACTCCTCCCTGGGATACCAATAGGTAATCTAGGGCTACGCGGTGTTGTATAGTTACTTGTGAGATCTGGGAGATCTCTTCTTGCAGAGCCTGAATTGCATCCGCAGTGGCATTTCCCATAGCTTCCATTGTGGCTGAAATGTTAATTATGGCTAGTTCCAATTCTCTTACTCCAAGCCACGGTATGAAGGTTCTCACAAATTGATGGAACCCTGTGTTTCTGGTAGCTAAGGGGTTAACCGCCCTTTTCATGTGATGGTTGAAATTTTTTACTTGTTCCAGATATATTGTACTATGCATTTCAAAACCAGGGATAACACGTCCAAGAGTGCATGCCCCCACCCAATTCCAGGGCAAGATTTTATGAGCCCTGTTTCCGCAGAGCCAGTAAAGGCCTGGGGCAGAAAGGGTACTCAAATCTCGACAGGTGTTGTGCCATATCCGGCACTTTCGATTAATATGCATCGTATAGGACGGACCACGTTCAGCTGTTATCCTGCTGGACCGAGATATATTACAAGAAGTAAAATTGGAGTCAATGTAAAATTCCGATCTGTTTGCAATGAGAGCAACATGAGGTTCCTTAGAAAAGTTGTAGACCATGAATCCTGTACAATTGAGAGAGGGTACATTACCCAACAGGATTCCACTGGTGCTATTGGGGCTATAATCTAGAGTAGTTAGGCAATGAGGGTAGTGTCCTACAGGTGTGGCTTTATTATAAGCTCCGGTGTTGTTGGATCTGTAACAGAAAGGCGCCTCTACTCTTGGGGAGATTATCCAGTTAGCAGGGGCGGCCCTCCATTCTTTAGGAGCGGACCGATGGGCAGCTAACGAGTAGTGTCTAACGAAGCCGCCGTTTATTGTTCCCCATTGCCGGAGGGATATTGGTACTCCGATCATTGGGATTCCTTGTTGTAGGTGCGCTGGGCTGTGAGAGCATATCCAGCAGTCACTTTTATTTCCAGCTTGAGCCACCGTACGGGAGATCTGCAAGTACAAATTTTTCTCCCACCCCCCTTGGGTGATACTGAGATACCCAAGTGTGATATATAAGGATATCAGTGCCATTTTTAGATACAGGAGGGACAAAGAATTTTAACAACAAACATAACCAGCACCAGAAA
>NW_005841866.1:2635507-2643088 GCF_000455745.1 Alligator sinensis
TGGCTTGGCAGGGTTCAAGATGATACGCACTGGTTCAGCACTCAGCATGTGCCCCACTTCATTTGCATGGGTGGACCACAGCTGTGGAGGTACTCGTGCCAACAGTTCCTCTTGCAAGTAGGAAGTGTCAGGTTCAGAGTACTCCTGGGTTAGCAAAGCCACAAGCTCAGTTTCCCTATGTTCTGGTACCTCAAGGTAAACACCATCTGGGCTACAATAAATCACGCATCCCAGTTTACACAACAAATCCTTACCAAGAAGGTTGACAGGTGCACAGGGGCTAAGAAGAAAGGCATGATTTTCAGACAAAGGGCCAATAGAGATGGAGACAGGTTCAGAGACGGGATGTGGGATAGGTTGTCCGCCTATACCGACAGCATTTATAGTTTCAGGAGAATAAGGTAGAAAAGGAAACTCAGCAGCCTTTAGCGTGGAGCGGGATGCTCCGGTGTCGACAAGACAGGAGACAGGTTTACCAGAAATAAGGCATTCAACAAACGGACCAGATTGGTCAGTAGCAAGCAAAGGAGCGATGATGTCACTGTCCCTCAGGCTGTCCTATTCAACACTGGGAAAATTGACAGGAAGTGGAGGTGGGGGCAGGGACTGGGGTCTGGGTCCTTGGCCGGGGCGCTTGGGGCATTCTGATTTCCAATGTCCTTCTTGCTTGCAATAATGACATTGGTTCCCATAGCCTGGGTTTTGTGGGCTCAAGGATCTATCTCTTCCCCTGAATCTACCCGGGCCTCCCCTTCCCCGTCCTCGTCCCCTTCCTCTACCTGGACCCTGCAACTGAGAAATCTGTAAGGCCATTAACTTAAACTCGGCATTGTCTTTAGACCGTTCCAATTTGTTATGAAAATGGTTAGCCGCAGCAAGGACTTCAGTCAAATCTTTAGTTTCCCAGCCAATAATTACTGTTTGAATTTTCTCAGCAATTTTAGGGTTAAGTCCCTGGATGAATGCTGCCACTATTGCTTGTTTAGCATTTCCGACTGGGTTATCCATTCCTGAGTATCGTTCAAATGCCTGTTTGAGGCGTTCCAAATAGTCACTGGGGTGTTCATTTTTGTTTTGTTTACAGGTATTTATTTTGGTCCAGTCTGCCTTTTTTGGGCAAATTGTGAGAACTGCCTGAACCAAAGCATTTCTCTTGTCAATAAAGTCTTGGCCAATCCCTGGGTTTTGATCTGGCCAAGTACAGGCAGCATACAGACGTAGCATAGTTTCCTTGGGCAAAATCGATCGCATGAGCTGATTAATGTCAGCCCATGTTGGATTATAACAATTTATAACAGTCTGCAATTCTTCCTGAAATTTTTCTGGGTCTTCCCTGATTTTGGGGAATTTTTGAGTTAAATTGTAGAGATCACCTGGAGTCCAGGGTGCATGCACGGTTACTATATTTTGTCCATCGGTGCCAATGCCTGGCATTTGTCTTAGGGGGTAAACTTGTGCAGCTCGGGATCTAAGATTGATGGGAGATCTTTCCATGCCTATTCCCATTCTTCTAAATACACCTGTGGTGGGTTGTGACCCAGGAGTAAATTGCCACACTGGTGATGATTGAGTGGCAGATATGGTGGATGAGTCCAGACTATTAAGCTCCGTGGATGGATTTACTGAAGGAGCTTCAGCTAATGAGTTAATAGCCTGGGCTGCAGCCTGATGTTGAACCGGTTGTTGCTGATGTGGGAGTCCCAGGAGAGCAGGGTTCGAACAAAGGTCAAGGATATCCTCTGCTGGCTCCGGTGGTGGGGGCGCCCCGGGCAATGCTGGATACATCGGAGCGGTGGCCGGCGTGTAATTTGGGGGAGCAGCCAATTTCTCCCGAACAGCTTGTAACTGCTGTTTTAATTTTTCTTGAGAGTCTTTTAGGCTCCTAGTTTGAGATTCTGTCCGCCTTTTGGACATTTCATCATACCAATAAAAGAACGCGTCCCACTGGTTTTGTGGTGTTTTGGATCCACGGGACTCTAAAGCCCCTCTTAAGTGCACTATTTTATCCTGATCAAATGTTCCTTCTTGTGGAAAATGCTTCACAGGATCATCCCTAGTATACCAGTTCCACTTATCCAGGTACTTGCAAGCCTCGGGAGAATAGTGTGTGTACATAAAGTACGCCGGAGTCCCCTTAGGGGGGACGGGAACTTGTTTAGACTGACTCGTTCCCATTTTCAGTCACACAGGGAGACGTAGGAGAGGCTTATTTAGGATGTCCGGGCCGCTCAGTGCCTTGCCCCGCAGTTTTTCACTGCCCAGACAAAAGGCTTCTGACCCGACACCGGCTCATAAAATGGAAATGGGAATGGGAAACACAAGAGGAATCCTTTCACTCCTGCTCTCGGCAGAAGCTACTGGGACAAGGGGTTTGGAAAAGACAAAATCACTCAGACGCCCTGTCCACTGGGTCACGAGGTTTCAGCTGGGCCCCCTTGCTTTCGACGCTACCTTTTTTAGGCAGAATCGGGGCGGCTAGACCCAGCCTTAGTCCCAGACCTGGTCAGTGGCTCATTTTTCTAAATGCACACACACACATTTATTCAATCACTGGGAAGCCCTGTCCACTGGGTCACGAGGTTCCAGTTGGGCCCCCTTGCTTTCAAAACTGCCCTGTCAGGCAGAATTGGGGCGGCTGAACCCAACCGTAGTCTCAGACCTGGTCAGTGGCTCATATTTCTAAATACACACACATGCACATTCATTCAGTCAGCCAGACCTCCTCCCCCACACCGCCTTAGTTAATTAACGACAAGCCCGATGTGCTGTAGGATGAAGGTGCTTCATACAGTTTCTCCCTAAATAAAACGTACGTTACCAGACACAAAATGGGATCCTTTACCAGACAGAAAATTTTAGCCGGCAGTAAGGTTCAGACTGACCTGTTTTAACAAGGTTCAGATCCAGTTACCACGGCCAAGTTGGGAGCCTACAGGCAGTCCTCCTCCGAAACCCCAATAGAGATTTTGAATTAGGTCTCTTACCTCTCAAGTTTGGCGCCTCGGGGTTCGGGGGGGGCAGTCTGCGGTCCTCCTTTCTCAGCCTGTGTTCTGGATCCGAGTCACGGCACCAGGAATTGTCGTGGAAACACACGCAGCATACTTTTGGGTCAGGTCAGCAGAAGCTTTTATTTAAAAGAAACTACAGCTGTAGGGGGGATTTCAAAGTGACATGGATTTCCCAAGCACTTGGAAGGGGTCCCCCCCAAGAGCAAAATCAGGAGGCTTATATACTTTTTAACAGTTGCTTACAACTCACGTGATCATATAGTGAAATTAGCATGAAAAGCGACTATAATATTACTTCATTATTTCTTTGCTGTAATCAGGATAGGAACTAATGGGGGAGGCGAGGTTAGTTCACAAACCTCCTTCTTGCACCTGGAAATCAGATTTGTACATACTTTTTTGCTATCTTTAAGGCTGCGGTGAGCGAAGCAGTTGCAGAGGAGTTACAAAGAACAAACACTTTTTCTTATCTGTTCTACTATACAGAGCCAGCAATTCTTCACAAAGCGGTTATGTCATCTTATAACTAAAATAATCAAAGTTTAAGGCATATATTTTTTCTGATTCCACACTTGATATTGTCCTTTAAATGTACCAAATGGCTCCAGAGTTGTACAAATTACAACGTCTGTTTACCAAAGTATTTGTAATGCAGTGAAGTCTGTCCATCTTAAGGAACCAACAATAATTACTTGTTTAAGTAATAAGGCCTTCTGACAAAGGGGAAGCAGAACTATGCTCAGATCATCAGCAGGCACAACTCAATATTAACTCCACTTGATCAGTTCCAATATAGGTGGACATACCTAAGTATTTTCTTGCATATCAGAGAAACTTTTGTTTTGGAAAGTAGGGAATTGTTGTAACCCTTTCCCACAATGTCTTGAAAAGACTTTCACAATTTTGAAAAGATTTTCTAAATCTTATTTTAAAATGTGCTTTCATCTTATTCCTTCAGCATGGCCCTTTCTATTTTCACTCCTATCTATAAATCCTTCTTGAGACAGAAGTAAAGTAACTTCAAGTGATTCCTGTGGTGTTAGCTGCAAAGCATATACAAATGAATCACTGCTGTGCCCAGATATGAAGCATTTGTATAAACATAAACTTCAAAGAGGAGCAATCCTAAATTTGGGGGGATTCATATTTAAATGTCTGGATCTGGGCATGCCCCATTGGTTTGGTTTCACAAAATCATCAGGGACCTGTTTAGTTTCAGTTTAAACAGAGAACAGTGTGGTAGAAATCTTGTGAAACAGCTGATGTCATGAAAGCCTTTCAAGATGAAAGAAGTTTCATGAGACCAGCCTCTGAAATGTTTGGGTCAAAATTCTACAAGATAACCATGGATCCGGCTTTTCCATTTGCTGCAGAAAAACATGGGTTTCCTCATTAATGGAGAAGAAATGTGGTGTTTCATTTAAAATACGGAAAAACATGGATTTGGGGTACTGTAATCAGAGAATTTTCAATTTTTAAACAAAGAAAACCAAGATCCTTGAAGATGAGTCAACAGTTTGCTACTCTGACACCCAGTAGGATTGCTGGCAAAGCTTGGAAGCTGAACTCTTCATCATAGCCTAAAACTGATCCATTTGCAGTCCTCATGTTGTCTCCTCCATCTATTTCTAATCTTTACTGGAGTCTGGTGAGTTGGCCAGATCAGGTGAGGTCATCTTTGGGTTTTTTGATTAAAGTTATCACTTACAATAAATATTGGGTTACTTCTTAAATATGAGAACTATTAATACAGTGACAACTGAACTTTGTAGATAATGCCCTATAAACAAAGACCGGCCCCAGGGATGGCTGTGATGCCCCCTGGTGGCTAGTCAGTCCCTGTTTGACCCTGAGTTTTAAGCATCCTTCCCTTCTGCTAATCTGCCACGCTTTGATGTTAACATGTATTTAAGAATTGGAGGCTTCCCCAGGAAGCCCTGAGTCAAATCTCATCTGCTCATGAGCTAGGTTTTAATCACTCATCACCTTAAGAGCTAATTTTGTGGCATCCTCATCTCCCCTTTTAGCCATATCCAAGTCTCGCAGATGTTACCAATCAATCAATTATTGTCAATTAGTTCTGTGGGCCCTTGGCCCTAGCCTCAATCAGTCTAATGGGCCCTTGGCTCCTCCTTGGGCCCTGGGCTCTCTAGTCCCTTATTTGCCCTGCTAATGGGCTCTGGCCTTACTCCCAGGCCTCTCCATCCTTTCTCTGCTCCTGCTCCTGGGCCTGTTGGGACCACCTCCTCTCCACTGTCTCCCCTAACCACCAATTGCTGGGATCTCCACCTCCCCTTAGTCCCACCCTACACTGTTGATGTTACCCCAGCCGTAAACCTGTATTACCCGCAGGCAGTGCTGTAGCAAGGTAGGGGGGAGGGAAGGGGGGTGAGCAGGGCGACTGCCCCAGGCACCAAAGCAAAGGAGTGCCAACAGGTGCTGCCCAGCTGGGGTGGGGCACAGGAAAGAACCACAAGTGGCTTGTTTGAGGAGAAGGGGGGGATGGGGGGAGGGCGGCCCCTGCCACTGCATGCATGCCTAGGCAAGCATGGCGGGTGGGGGTGGCATGTACTCCCTGGATATGTGTGTGGGGCAAGGATGGCTTGCCACTGTGGGCTTTGCCCTGGGCACCAAACTTCATTGCTATGGCAATGCCTGCAGGGTTTCTTGGTGCCCATTAGGAGCCTCTCTCTGTACAGAGCTCCTCTTACATCAGCCTCTAGGGCCAGACTGCCTGCCCAGCTCAGGATCTGAGCTTATATACACCCTATGCCTGGCCCCGCTTCTAGTTAGGTGTTTCCCCTGATTGCTAATTGAGCCCTCCCTGCAGCCCTTTTCCTTGTAAAGTAACAGGCGCCCTGTTGCAACTAGGGTGGCCATCATAGAGGACAGTCCGGTTGTCCTCTGCCCTCTATTGATATGAAACTGGATGCCTTTATGTCCTCTATTAGAAAAATTGAGGACATAAAGGCATCCGGTTTCGTATCAATAGAGGACAGAGTAGCAGAAAACCGGAATGTCCTTTATGATGGCCACCCTAGTTTCAACCCCATTAAGATAAACAGGGGGCAGGCTCCAGCCGAGAGGGCCAGGGCCTGAGGCCCAACAGGGCAGTTGTTTCAGCTTTTGTGACTATATAGCCTGGGTGTTTTACACATACATGAATGGGCTTTGGGTCAGACTCAACTAAGCCCGCTGGGGGACGGGGGGACTACCGCCACTGCTGGCCCGCTGAGCAACCCTTGCAAAGCCAGCAGGCCAAGGCACTTAAGGGAGCCCACCCCTGCCCTAGCCCTGGTACAATCTGTGGGCAAGGCAAGAGCCCCCAAGGGGACACTTGTCTGCCTGTACCCGAATGCCAGGAGCTTGGGGAATAAGCAGGAGGAACTTGTCCTCCTGCTTAACACAAATAATTACGATGTCATAGGGATAATGGAGACCTGGTGGGACTCCACCCATGACTGGACCATGGGTATAGATGGCTATATCTTGTACAGGAGAGATCGGGTAGATAAAAGGGGCGGGGGTGTAGCTCTCTATGTTAAGGAAAGCTACGTGTCCCTGCAAGTGAATATTGGTGACCTAATCAGCAACCTAGTGATCAATGGGAAGCTGGGTGACAGCGACCATGAGCTGATCATCTTCACCGTCCTCTGTAAAGCTGGCAAGTCAGTCAGCAACACTGAAGTCCTTGACTTCAGGAAAGCCGACTCTGACAGACCACGACACCAGGGGAAAGGGAGTGCAGGAAGAGTGGTTGCTCCTCAAGGGAGCAATCCTCAATGCAGAAGCTAATTCTATTCCATCTTGGAGGAAAGGCAGCAACAGGGCACAGCAGCCCCCCTGGCTCTCCAAGGATCTAGCAGACCTCCTGAGGCTAAAAAGAAAGGCCTACAATGGATGGAGGATGGGATTCACCTCCAAGGAGGAATATTCTGCACTGGTCCAGTCTTGCAGGGAGCAAACCAGGAAAGCCAAGGCTGCAACTGAACTCTAACTAGCTTCGAGCATCAAGGACAATAAGAAGTCCTTTTTCAAATATGTGGGGCGCCGGAGGAAAAGCAAGGGCAACATTGGACCCCTGCTAAATCAGGTGGGACAACTGATGCCCAGGAAAAAGCCAACCGATTAGATGGGTACTTTGCGTTGGTCTTTCATCAGTCCCATGGGATGCCCATGCCCACTACAGGACAGGGAGGTCCGGATGAGGGAGATCCCCTGCCCTCCATCAATGCTGACCTCATGAAGGAACACCTTGAGAGGCTGGATACCTTCAAGTCAGCCGGCTCTAACAGTCTACACTCCAGGGTACTCAAGGAGCTGGCTAGCATCAGAGCCCAGCCTCTGGCATGGATCTTTGAAAACTGGCACTCTGGTGTAGTGCCCGAAGACTGGAAGAAGGCCAATGTGGTGCCTATCTTCAAGAAAGGGAGGAAAGTAGATCCGGCAAACTATAGGCCCATCAGCCTGACCTCTATCCCGGGGAAGGTCTTAGAAAAGTTTATTAAAGAGGCCATCCTTAATGGACTGACCGATGCCAACATCCTGAGGGATAGCCAGCATGGGTTTGTTG
>NW_005841866.1:2643354-2659786 GCF_000455745.1 Alligator sinensis
AGTCCACTGATGACACCAAACTTGGGGGCAAAGCATCCACACCTGAAGACAGGAGGGCGATCCAGGCTGACCTGGACAGACTCAGCAAATGAGCAGATGAGAACCTGATGTTGCTTAACACTGAAAAATGTAAGGTTCTCCACCTTGGGAGGAAAAACCTGCAACATCCTTATAGGCTTGGCAGTGCTACACTGGCTAGCACGATGGAAGAAAGAGACTTGGGGGTCATCGTTAACCACAAGATGAACATGAGCCTTCAATGCAATGCTGCGGTTAGTAAAGCGACCAAAACGCTGGCTTGCATCCATAGATGCTTCTCAAGCAGATCCCAGGACGTCATTCTCCCCTTGTACTTGGCCTTGGTGAGGCTGCAGCTGGAGTACTGTGTCCAGTTTTGGGCCCCGCAATTCCAAAAGGATGTGGAGAAGCTTGAGAGAGTGCAGAGGAGAGCCACACACATGATCAGAGGTCAGGAAAACAGACTGTATGATGAGAGGCTGAGAGCTATGGGGCTCTTTAGCCTGGAAAAGTGCAGGCTCAGGGGTGATCTGATGGCCACCTACAAGTTTATCAGAGATGACCACCAGTATCTGGGGGAAAGTTTGTTCACCAGAGTGCCCCAAGGGATGACGAGGTTGAACAGTTATAAATTACTGCAAGACCGTTTCAGGCTAGACATAAAGAAGAATTTCTTTACTGTCCAAGCCCCTAAGGTCTGGACCAGCCTGCCATCAGAGGTGGTTCAAGCACTTACATTGAACACCTTCAAGAAAAAATTGGATGCTTATCTTGCTGGGATCCTATGACCCTAGCTGACTTCCTGCATTCGGGCGGGGGGCTGGACTCGATGATCTTCTGGGGTCCCTTCCAGCCCTAATGTCTATAAATCTATGAATCATAAGCGGTAGTGCATCTATTTAAATATCTATGATTACAGGTAAGGGAACTTATTTTGTTGTTGTTTTTCTTTATCTATTATATTTATTTATTTATTTACTTTTGCTTTAGTTTTAGATCAGAGCTTAATATATCATTTAGGCCTATGATATGCAGTTGTACACTCATTTTGTTTTGGTTACCTTGGATACCAGAACCAGAATTGATCTTTTGTATTCTGAAGACTAAGAAAAGCTGCTGATTCACAGATTGTAGAGTCGGAAGGGACCACAAAGGATCATCGTGTCCAACCCCCTACCCCCGGCAGGAAAGAGGACCGAGGTCAGATGACCCCAGCCAGGTGACTATCAAGCCTTCTCTTGAAGACCTCCAAGTTAAGTGATAGTACCACCTCCCTTGGAAGCCCATTCCAGATTCTGGCCACCCTTAATGTAAACAAATTCTTCCTAATGTCTAACTTGAATCTACTCTCCACTAGTTTGCACCCATTATTCCTAGTTACTCCTAGGGGCACTCTGGTAAATAGCGCATCTCCAATTCCCTGTTGTCCTCCCTTGATAAACTTATAGGTGGCTACAAGGTCTCCCCTCAGACGTCTCTTGTGAAGGTTAAAGAGATGCAGATCCCTCAACCTCCTCTCGTAGGTCTTTCACGGAGGCCACTAATCATGTGAGTGGACCTTCTCTGAACCCTCTCCAGATTCTCCGTGTCCCTCTTGAAGTGCAGTGCCCAAAACTGGACACAGTACTCCAACTGTGGCCTGACCAGTGCCGCATAGAGGGGGAGCATCATCTCCCTCAATCTGTTGGTCATGCATCTGCTAATGCACAACAAGGTGCGATTGGCCTTGTTGATGGCATCGTAACACTGCTGGCTCATGTTCATCTTGGAGTCAGCTATGACTCCAAGATCCCTCTCAGCCACTGAGCTGCTGAGGAGGTCATCCCCCAACCTATAGGTGTGCTGGGAATTCCTCCTCCCTAGGTGAAGTACCTTACATTTGTCTACGTGTACTCCTAGAGAGTAGATACTTGGACTGGCTTGCTGATAATGATATTACATTCATTTAAAATGTGACATTAAATAGCTACTGGTTTCTACTCTAGAAGTGGATGCATTTCAATGCCCACTGAATAGTCCTTGTACATATGAGGCACAACCTTACTTGGGGGCAGTAAAAAGAAAACAGGGACTTAGGACCATATTCCTCCCACCTGTACTCATAGGGGAACAGGACAGGATACAAGGTTACCAATCTAAGAGAAAAACTGTTTCACCTGACAGTGGTCTACAGACCAAAGAAGCTTCCTTGAGATATGATCTTGCCCCCAGAACCTCTGGGTACATGGGCCCATTGATAGGAGGGACTGTATTGCTGCTTTCTGCAGGAACAGTGAGGGTTCTGTAGGACAATTCTGCCTTATTACCAATTTCCCAACTGTAATTATTTTAGATGTGGGTCTGCCAGTATATTCTATCCACTACTAATAGCCTCCCATAGACATAGTGTTTTAGACAAGTATCTTGCAGTTCTTCTTTCTCCATTTCTCTCGCTCTCTTTCTCTCTCCCTTTCTCTTTCTCTCTCTTTCTACAAGGAATATGTTTGGAAATAGCAAGCTTCACAGTAACTTTCTTAGTTTGCTGGGTTAGAAAGCATGAACACCCTTAGGAATAATCTAGCTAGCTTACCTGCTCCATTGTAGACTAGCCTGTCAGGAGCTTTAAACATTGATCTGCCTTATTGTCTGTTGCTAATACAGACTATATGAATAGGCATCAGGGTGAAGAGTACCAAGAGCTCTAACCTAGATCCAGATGAATGCCTTGGGCTATATCTCTTTCACCAAAAAAGCACATTCTGGAGGACAAGATATTTTACAAATTCATATCAATTTTGGCAAATTATTCCAGTAACAAC
The DNA here is from genome assembly GCF_000455745.1 of Alligator sinensis. Taxonomy (NCBI): domain Eukaryota; kingdom Metazoa; phylum Chordata; order Crocodylia; family Alligatoridae; genus Alligator; species Alligator sinensis. The sequence goes on from NW_005841866.1 coordinate 2,646,171, forward strand.
AAAAACATTACAAAAAAATCAAATTCCATTTCACCTTTTTAAAACTAAACATTTTACTTGGATTCAGTGTGCTGCTTCGTCATTAAATCTGTCAGTTTTATTAAAGTAAACAGTATTTTAAAAGCAAAACACAATGTTTAATTTCAGCTCAAACAAAACGTTTTGTTGGACCCAAAACAATTGTTTTCAACTTGTTTCCTAAAAATTAAGGGAGAAAAATGGTTCAGGTTGACTTGAAATGCCTTTTTTTGTTATTCTACAGCTGTCAGTTACCTAATACTCATGTATTTGCATGGTGCTACCTTAACCTGCTCCTTTAGCCTGGTACTCTGTCTCCTCAGATTCATGCATAGCAGTTGCCAGTTCACAGCTTCTCTCTCTCTTTTCCTTCCCCAGCTGTCATGGCAGAGAAGGGCAGGGCAAGGTAGGGGCTGAGTGGACATTTTAAGTATGTCTGGACTGGATCTCAAGCATGCTGCTCTTGTTCTCAACACCCTTCCCAGCTGTTTCCATTCTGCATGTGCCAAACCCAGAAATGAGGTGACAAAGCTGCCCTGAGGGCATCATTCACTACTGTTCTCAAGCACACCAGAGACAGACATCTAGAAGAGAATGGTAGCAAGGGAGATGGCTGGTTTTGGCATCTGGGGGAGAAGGAGCAGTAGCCAACGGCACCTGGTCTTTGTTAAGTAACTAGTTCAGGGGTAGGCAACCTTTTCCAGCTGCAGGCTAGATTGACCCATCCCAGGTCACAAGAAGAAAGGTGGATGCTAGGAACCAGCCACTGCTGCCACTTGTCCCTGCAGCAACACAGGGACAGCTTCTGCCACTGAATGCTACTGTAACCCAGGTACACCCAAGGGCGTGCCCTATTCTCAATAGGATGGGATGGGTAGGCAGGAGGGGGTGCTGTGAGAGGGATGCCAGAATTTCAAGCAGATCTCTCTTTCCCCCATAAAGTTAGCCCAAGCCCAAAGTTCCTAACTATATACCATTTATTGAGTTATAATGTACATAAACATAAAACTAAATATCATATACATATATTTACACAGTGAACATTAACCAGTAACCAAGCTCAAGCCCTGCATAACACTATTTCCAACATCACAATACAACATTTAAATCGCAAAATATAAACCGCTAACATGAACAATCTTAATAACATCTGTTTCCTTAATATAGTCCCTGACCCATGGCAAGAGATAGTTCTTCCAATGGGGTCCCTTGCGGGGGGTGTCCAGGAAGCACCAGGGGCCCCTCCCCTTAGGGCCTTGACTAGGTCGGGGGGCTGCTCACCCAGCCCCTTCTCTGGGTTTGCCCGCCCCAAACGTCTTTCCCCTGTGGGACCCAAGGGCCCAATGACTCACGCTCCCTCAGGTGGTGGTGGTCAGGGCACAGCTCGATGGGGTCTCCTCTGCTGGAGCGCCTCTCCTGCACCGCTGGGCTCAGCTCCTCTGCTCTGGGCACCGAGGGCTCAGCTCCTCTCAGCTGCTGCACCACCACTGCTGGGTGCTGGGCCTCACGCTGCAGAACTACTATTTCCCCGTGCCTTGGCTTTAGCACCAAGGACTCTTTTGGCATAGGCCAGGCCCTTCAGGCTCCATCCGTCCGTCCTCATGCTAGGTGGCTAACCCAAGCAGCCTCCGCTGCTGGCTCCCAAGTCTTGGGTCCATGCACCGCCCTGTGCACTGTGGGACCTGGTCGCTTGCTGGGAGATGGGGCCTGAGCCACCTCACTATGGCCCCCAAGGCCCTGCCAAGGTTGCAGGCTCAAGCCGCTGCTTGCGGCTCCTAAAGCCTGGGCTCCATGCACTGAACTGTACAACGTGATGGGCCTGAGCAGTCTCACACTGCTTCCAGGGCCAGGTCTTTGTGCACTGTCCCTGTGCACCGTCAATAGCCTGAGCGGTCTTGTACCGCTCCCAAGGCTATTCCTCCAGTGGCAGCTTCAAGAGCCGTGGGCCTATTGCCCGCTGGGGGAGAGCTTCCCAGCTTTTCTTGGCTCCACTCTTCTTGAGTCCCTTGCTGCATCTGCCCCTCATGCTGGGCACGCAGCTCCTTTTATACGCTTTGTGCACTGTCCCTGTGCACCGTCAATAGCCTGAGCGGTCTTGTACCGCTCCCAAGGCTATTCCTCCAGTGGCAGCTTCAAGAGCCGTGGGCCTATTGCCCGCTGGGGGAGAGCTTCCCAGCTTTTCTTGGCTCCACTCTTCTTGAGTCCCTTGCTGCATCTGCCCCTCATGCTGGGCACGCAGCTCCTTTTATACGCTCCAGGGCTCCGCCCCAAACTCTTCCGGACCTGACAGTTTGCAGTCTTCAATCAGGTCCAGGGGAGGTCTTCTCTCCCTCCCCTCAGGAAAGGGATGTGACTATTTCTCCTGCTGCCTCCTGATTGGTGGATGGGCTCCACCAATCAAAACAGCAGGATCTCAAGCCTGGGACTCAACCCAAGCTCTGAAAGGTGAGCCTGCTACACTATGGTAGCCCTAGGTCCACAGGCTGGGTCCAACACCATAGGTTGGGCCATAGGTTGCTGACCCCTGAACTAGTTCAGTAGTTCAGTCTCCATTGTGGCTTGCCTTGCATTTGAAAAGCATCCTTTGAGACTAACTGGAAGTTAGATGTTAGTCTCTTTACTAGGTGTAGTTAGTCTTCACTATGTGTGAACTCTCAGTGCCCCTTTCATTAAGCAGCAGCTATCTGCTTGAGTTTCAGCTTTCCATAGTCCCCCACCTAAGACTGCACCTCCTTCTAATTAGTTCTTTTCACTGTTGGCCTGTTTCTTTATCTCCTTCTGCAGTAGGTATTCCCCTTCCCTCTACTTCCTGTATTCAGTTGCTGAAACAAGCTGACAGCAGTAGTTTTTCCTTCCTCTGTCTGCAGTGCTTCCACTTCCACAAGCAGAGTATACCCATCTCCATTTTTGCTTGATTAAACTCTTCACAGAATATTCAGTTCTTTTCCCAACATGTTATTTACTCATTCTTCTCAGAGATTTGCCCCCCCAATCCCAGGTGTGGGATATAGCTTCCATTGTTATGGCAGGAGGAACGGGGTGTCTGTCCACTGTCATCTTGGAAAGTGGAAGGCAGAGTTGCTGGAGGCACGGAATGAGGCAGACCGCGTCTGTTAACAGATCCGCTGATACCACTCTGTCATGTTTAAATAAAAACCCTTGTAAATAAAAACAAAAGATTGTTAAATACCAGTTTCCCATCATTTAATAAGACTAATACCCTGATGATAAAGTGTGTCTACATTTTTATACTGTACTCCTTACCACGGAATCTTTGTTCCAAGGCTTCTGCTATATGAACCAGTATCATTTGTGTGACTATTTCTTTATTCCAGGCTGCTGATGCACCATCCCAATTGTCTCAGGCTAGGTGAAGGTTTCGTCTATGTGGTCTACAAGTTTATGGCTTTATTTTCTAAGTACTCACAATTTTTAAACTCTAGAACTATGGTTTTCAATCTCGTTAGAGTCAATGCACCTCTTGTTAGACTCAAGACCCCCCTTGGAAAATGGCAGCTTTTAGCTTGAACTCATTCTTTGACTATGGAAAAATATTAGAACAGTTCTTTTGTTTCAAAGAACTGGGAAAGATCACAACAGGTCTAAATGTTTTTGACACTACGTATTCCTGTTAAAAATCTCTGGGTTTATCTTGTGAATCGTGTAGGTATTTGCATACCTAACAGTGCTAATATTTCATGTCACCATTTAGCACCATTAAAAGAATCTCATGGCACCCTAGTTGACAATCATTACCCTTGGAAGTCCACTTGCTTGCAGAGCAGCTGCCATTTTGCAAGGCAGAGATGTACAGCGTATCACAGAAGGGACATGCACAGCATTTTGGAGAATTTCCTTGGGTTCTTTCTTGGTCTGTTGTTTTCTTTTAAACTAAAATAACAGTTACTGAGATTGAAAGTATGTGATTATTCTTTGTGGATAGAAAAATAAGATAATAGGAAAGTAGGGCTGAAAGGGACTTCACAAGGTCATCTAGTCCAGTGTTTCTCAACCTTTTAAGTAATAAGTACCCCCTAACTTTTGAAAATTTTAATAAGTACCCCAACACTCAATGTTCATGGGGATTTTATATTTACAGAATAATGTGTGCCATATGTTGGAAGAAGGGCTCTGTATATGAGGCCGTGATATGACAGATGTCTAATCTGGTGTGGGTAGAGTTGCCACCTTTTACACCAGGGATGCACAACTCAAGTATGTACCTGGGCTAGAGGTGATGTTGGCCAAAGCTAGGAGGGCTAAACCCAGTGCCATACAAAGCATGGCACGCCAAATTATTACTGGGCATTTTAGTGCTGTGCAATACGTGGCACACCAAATTTTTTCCCATAGTTTTGAGAGGAGGAAGGGGCAAGAGAGAGAGGAAAAGAGGGTGAGAGAGAGAGTGTTGGGGTAGCCGCATACCCCTGCCTGTGTCTCGCATACCCCCAGGGGTATGTGTACCACAGGTTGAGAAACTATGATCTAGTCCAGCTGCATGCTCAAGGCAGATCATCCCTGACTAACCCATCCCAGCCAAATGTCTGTCCAACTTGCTTTTGAAAACCTCCAAGGACTGACATTCCACAGTTTCTCCAAGTAGCCTGTTACAAAGCCTGATCATCCTCATAATCAGAAAGCGCTTCCTAATCTCCAATCTAAATTTGCTCTGGTGAAGTTTGAGTCTGTTGCTTCTAGTCCTGTCCCCTATGGCCACAGAGATAAGCCCATCACCCATTTGGTATTTGAGGACAGTTGTCAAATTCCTCCTCAGTTTACTCTTCTCCAGACTAAATAAACACCAGAGAGTTCTTTGGCCTTGTTACACCTTACACTGTGAGCCATACAAATGTTGATCAGTGTTAGTGCTAGCTTGAGTGTGGAGCAGTCGCACTGCAGGCCAGCAGGGGCCTGGAGGACTGGAAGGTAAGAATCCCAGCCTCCAAGCTGGGGCTCCCCCTGCTTCACTGGGCTCCCCTGGTTGTGCCCACCCCAGAGGCTACCTCCTGCCCCAGGACATTACTTACTTGTGGCTGCCTGCACTGTTTGTCCCAAGGGAACAGGCAGGGAAGGATTAACCTGCCTAACTGGCCACTACTGCTGCCAAGTTGCTGTTGTTCTGGCGCAGAGAACAGCAGCAGCAGGAACAGGTGGCCAGGTAGGCAGTTGAACCCTTCCCTGCCTGCTTCCCTGGGACAGGACAGGCAGCCACCAGTAAGGCAGGGGGTGGGGTGGGAGGCAGTAAGCCGAATGCACGCCAGTGGAGAATGGGAGGCAGGTGGGGTGCTTACATTGAAGTGTAGGCTGGAGTGGCTATACCTTAGTATAACATAAGCATGGATCAGAGATAATCCTGCCCTGGAGTGGCGTAACTTTGAGCCATATAACGAGCACTGAAAACCAGTTTCAGGTGTGAATGTGCAGACAGTCCAGGGGTTAAGAGCTTCAGGAGCCTCCCAAAATTATGGTGTAATAAGGCCCTCAGCCTTTCCTCATAAGCCATGATTTGTTGCTTTCTGCTGGACTCTTTACATTCTGTCCACATCTTCCTTGAAGTGTGGGGCCCAAAACACTTCCTTGAAGTGTGGGGTCTAGGTGAGGCTTCACCAGTGCCAAATAAAACAGAAGAATCACTTCCCTTAATTTTCAAGAGAAACCCCTATTTATACAACCCAATATGCTGCCATCTTTTCCTGTGACAAGAGCACACTGTTGGATCCTATTCATCTTATCGTTCACTGTAACTCTAGGCATCTGAGAAATGCTGTCTTGTGGCCCTCCTGATGCATCAACCTGTGCATTGACTGGGCATAAGGTAGTCAGCTTAGTGCAATATTTAAGACTAAAAAGCTGGAGCATTTTTACTTTTTCCACCAATTTTCGGATTTATAAATAGAAATGGCATTCAGGTAGGTAAAGATTTATCAAAATGCCCATATTATATAAAGGATAAACCAACCACTTCATCAAATTACAAAGAGAAGTAAACAGTTTCCCTCAAATGTCTTAAATAAAATAAAGAAAAATTAATACTCATACAGGAAACTTCCATCTTAGCTGTCAAATCAGGGGTGGGCAATTATTTCAGGTGGTGGGCTGCCTACTGGGTTTTGGCAAGCCATCAAGGGCTGCATTACAGGCAGCCAGGGGCAGATGAATATTAATTTTCTTAATTTTTTAGGGGCCCCGTGGGCTGAATAGAATGGCCTGGTGGGCCACATCCAGCCACTGGGCTGCATTTTGCCCACCCCTGAGTCAAATGATGCATAGCAAGGGTGAGAGAGACCAGAAGCCATCCCTGTTTCACACGCATGAGAAAGCAGGGGTTTGCAAAATTGTTATATGAAAAGTTCAAATTAACAAAACCAATATAACAATAAAAACCTAAACCTGACTAGATCTTTGAGAGTCCCTCTTAAAATGTTATATTATTGTAACATGGACAGTTCACAGTTTAAATGAGGAACCCAATCCTACAGAGTAGTAGTGCTTACGACTGTGACTCAGGAGCACTATCGTCTATAGCAGTGTTTCTCAAACAGTGGGACGCATCCCACTGGTGGGACACGAAGGTCTTGTAGATGGGACTTCAACTCATTGCCCAATTGAAAAAATCAGTTGTTTACACTTCAAATAGATGAATCAACAGTTATCTTGAACAGTGCAATTTTGTGGGGTTTTGTTTTTATCATGGCAGGACCAGGGTTTTTTGACAAAATGGTTGGTGGGACGTAAAGTGCAAAAGGTTGAGAACCGCTGCTCTATAGTAAACCTTTGCATGCTTAGATGGTAGAGGAGAACACGGGCCATGTGTACCCTGAGAGCAGAGAAAGCACTAATCCAGGCTCAAGGAGAGGCTGGTAGTTGGCAGCTGGGTTTAGTTATGTCCTCAATGCATATGGTGGTGGTATCTACAGATTGTGGTTATACACGTTGCTGAGTGTGAGGACTGTGAAGACAGCACCTGAAGAGAGGGTGTTGTTTTTTTTCTCCTCATCCATGAGGAAAAACTTTCAAGCCACACAGATCAAAGGATCCTGAAAATAATTGGGCTAGAGATAAGAAAGGCTTGGGTAGATGAAAAAGAGCCAGACGTGCAAACATAAAGCTTTAGCAAGGCTGGATTGGAGCAGGATATCTTTTCTTTTGGAAAGGGTTGTGTCAAGCCTTGATGAATCTATGCTGTGGGATTCTTGAGGCTGAAGGGGATGTTGGGTAACGTAAATCATTTCTGAATGTGGAGGAAAGAAAACATGTCTTTGCCCAGGCCCTGCTGTGGCCCCTTTATGCTGTTTCAGGGACCAGGAACCTTTGTACCATGGGAAGGGAAGCAAAGTAAGAGTAGTGTGGGACCAACCTGTGCAACCCTAAGCTAGGTTGCCCCTCTTCCTGTGAAGCTTCACGCAGAAATAAGCCCTTGGGTGATGCTTCCTGAAGGGAGAGCCAGCTCAGAGAAGTACTTGCCAGAAGGAGTCTTCTGCAGAGACCCTGAATTGCTGATGGCTGGGAGTGGGATTCAACTAAAGGCTGCACCAAATTGAACAGGACAGTTTAGTTTGTCTTGTTAATTCCCTGTTTTTTCTTAACTTTTTTTTTAAACATTCTTCTCTCTGAAGGTCAGAGACCTCTAGGACAGTGGTTCTCAACCTTTTTTGTACCAGGACCCATTTGTAAACATTGATGGCCAGTCCCTACCCAGTGCCCCTCACTCCTGACCCACTGCCCCCCACACCAGTGTGTGGGGCAGGGGGTATGTATGGGGTGGGGGGGCATGTAGGACATGGTGGGCCCCAAACAGGTTCCCATGTTTTTCTCCATTAAAGGAGAATCCATTTTTAAAGTTTGTTCGCAACCCTTTCATATATTCTTGTGACCCACTTTTGGGTCACAACTCAGAGGCTGAGAAACACTGCTCTAAGCAGCAGGACTGTTATAGATTTGTAGCTGGAGGGGGCTGAAGCATGCAAAGTGCAGGGTGTTATTTTCTTCCTGTCCTATCCTCTTTTTCTGGTGCTTGTCCTGAGTACTGATATAAACGGCACATCTCTGCTGCCGCAACATGTTAAACTTCTAACTAGGCTTTTGCACAGCACCCATCACAAGGGTGGGTGACCCTAGAGCTCACATTTCTTTTCCTGGCAGTGAGTAAGCAGGTTTGCTATCTGTATTACATTAATGTCTACAGGACTCTAACAACTGGAGGCCTACTATGCTAGACACTGATATAGCAAGAGGCAGTTGCTACCTGAAGAGTTTACATTTTAAAAGAACACAGCTGAAAAAAACAGTTGTGAGAAAGGATATACTATCCTTTTTTATGGCTATCCTATTTTATGGCTAGGAAAACTGAGGCCCAGAGAGAATCACCAAGTTGCATAAGTTCAGACAGGGAGTCTGGCAGAACCAAATAAAGACTTCCTATCTCTTGAAACACAGGCCAGTGCTTTAACCAAAGACCATCTTCTACAGTGCTTTTGCCTCCCCCACCAAATACCCACCTCCCACACCATGCGTTTAAAGAAAATGAGGTGGCAATGCCACTCCAAACATGTCAGTTGCTTCCGTGCTCAAGATCTGCCTTCACAGTATTTGGTAGCACTCCTAGGGCAGCTTCACCACCTTGTTTCTGGATGTGCTATGGGTAGAGCAGGAGGGTGGAATGTACTTGAGGGTGCTGAGGAAGAGGTAAGGAAATAGTCTACGACTCCATTTCTCTCTTCTTTTTCTTCTCTCACATTTTCTCCTGACCTTCCTCCCATCCATTGTGAGAGGGGGCATGTCTGTGTTACTGTATTTACAAGTGTTACAGGGAAGATTGGGTCAAAGCAGTTCTTATAGAACAAGGTCTCAAACTGGTGGCCCATGGGTCTCCTGCAGCTTGTGAGAGGTTAAACCACAGCCCCCAGACTCCCACCCAGCCACTGCTCTCCCTACTGCTCCGCTTGCAAAAACAGCCAATGTCTCCAGGGTCCTTCTCCCTCCAGCTTGCTTTTCCCACCCCAGGGGACAGGGCACAGTGGTATGATACAGCCTGCAGTGCTGGGGGAGCCTGTAGCCTGGGGCACCTAAGAGACAGTGTAGCAGGGAACCTGCAGCTGGGGAGCTTAGGTGAGGCATGTGGTCCAGTGGCAGGGATAGACCCAGATGTGCAGTGCAGCACAGTGGGGCCCCCAGGGCACATGGTTCAGTGGAGGGATGTGGGGTGCAGAAGGGGACATGTGGTGTGTGGCTCTGGGGATCTGTGGCCCCCACTGGTGTGGCCCTCACTAGTGTGACTCACAGGGTGCATGGCCCCTGGCCACTTAGAAGTTGGACAGCCCTGTTGTGGAATATCCTGAAGGTGGCCAGGTTCACCCTCAGTCTGTTTTGGAAGCAATGCCTCCATTGGGAACCCTGGAAATGGCTTTGGCATTCAGACCTTCCACTGGCTGGTGATTCACCCCTGAGCATGTAGAAAAAAACTGTCAAGGTTCCATGAAGAAGCCTTTGAAATTTCACTTAAGATCTGGACTCTTAAAACGTTATGTAGAGTTCAACATAACTCATCAGAAAGGACTGCAAAGCCAGAGGCAGGATGAAAAGGAGAACAGAATTTTTCATTTAATTGGCATCACTTCCTTATGGAATTACGCATCCAGCTACAAGGGTATAATTTAGTACATTGCTAAATGTTAAACTTGTCCAATGACAGATAATGTAACCCTGATCCATGTCAAATAAGTAGGACCAGGAAATAAACACTTGGTAGGGTTGACAGCACTCCTGTGTTACACCTTTATTAAAATGAGCTCCCATAGACTTTAATGGGAGTTGCAGGTGCTTGGCACCATTAAAGATGAGGCCCAAGGTGTGGCAAATACAGCTCAGTGTATGCACCCTGTTATATTTTATAGCTTCATGTTCTTATTTCTCACTGCCTTCCCACTCCCATACCCTGCTAACAACCTGTGCCAAAAGCTGGGATTCACACTCCTTACTTGGGGGGTGGGGAGGTGATGAGAGTACTAGCAGTGTTGTCAGCTATAGCAAGTTAAAATGGAAACAACAGAGGGTCTAAACTTTTTCTCTCTATGTACATGAAGGAAGCACTGGGCTTATACAATTGCTTTAATAGGAAGGCAGGATCTGACGCACTAGATTAGATGATTGGTCTATCAAGTCTGGTATTTTGCCTCTGGGTATGGCCAATGTCAGAGGAAAAAATAACCGTAATGCACCTGGCTAATTGTGTAATATTGTACAAGGGGAATTCCTTCCTGATCCCATCAAGCACGCTTATGCTCTGAATTATGATGTGTCTACTCTTATTGTAGTACACGTGATCTGCATGAACTGCTAATCGTAGAGCTGGGTCCAGTCCAGCCCAGCCCACTATTATCACAAGCAAATATTTTTATATAATATTTTTTCATGAATTTACCAAGTTCCCTGTTAAAACTAGTTAGCCTCCTTGCCTCCACTCTTCCTAGTAAAGGTTTGTTACAGAACCTCTTTGCTTGAAAACATCTAATTTCCCACCTAAATTTATTCATAGACAGTTTATACTCATTTATTCTTGTACCAGCATTGTCCTCTCCTGGTATTTGCCCCTAATATATTTAATAGCATATAACATAATGTATACCTATTACAACCTGTATTTTTTCTAAAGGAACCAAGCCAACCTCTTCTAATCTCCTTTCCTAAAATAGGAGCCAAGCTCTCCATTCTGCTAAACATCCTACTAGCTCTTTTTTGTACAAGTTCCAGTTTGAGTTTATCTTTCTTGAATGTGGATGACCAGCAGTGTACACAGTCTTCCAGAAGGATACTCACCAGTTCCTTGTATAATGGTGTTAATACTTCCTTAAGTCTGTGAAAATCCCTTGTCTGGGATCTCATTTGCCTTTTTCATAGTTGTATCACATTGCTAGTTCATAGGTCATCTTCTGCAACAGGGGCCCCCTGTTAATCATGCCTTAAGTTGTGACCCTGCTACACATTCAACCAATTAATGGTGTGATAACACATGCAATACACTTCAAAGTTATTCTGCAAAAAAGTGTCATAATTTGTAGCTTGTTCTAACCAAGCCACTAATTGAATGTGTGGCCAAACGCTCCCTAGTGGCTGGGGGGCCCTCAGTTGATGGGGGTCCCCGCCCCCGGGGGGGACTTTGATTGGGGGGGCCCCCCAGCCACAGGGGTGCACCACCCACTGCCAACCCCACAGCTGACAAGGCTTGCAGTGGTGATCGTGCCCTCACTCACTGCCCCCATTGTGAGCCTTGTCAGCTGAAGAGCTTGCAGTGGAGAAAATACTGCCTCCCCAACCTTGCTTAGTGAGCCTCATAAGGTGTGGGTCTTGCAGCGAGGGCAGCACGAGGAGCACTGCTGTCACTGCAAGACTTGTCAGCTGCAGGGTTTGCAGTGGGGGAAGGTTTTTCCTACTGACCCCGCTTGAAACCACACAATCAGCAAGGCTTGCAGCAGCAGCAGCAGCAGCTGTATTCCCGGTGCTGCCCCCATTGTGAGCCTCCTGACCAATGTTGGCTGTGAGCCCTGCAGCTGATCTTGGTCTTGTGGCAATTGTGTGTGTGGATTGTACATTAGATCCCATTGTGCCCTTACCTGCACATTTAGAGGGGCCCTGATACATGCAGGTCTTTCTCCTCCTCTGTCACTTCCAACAGAGAAGCCCTAATCTTAAAGTGAAAATTCTTGTTATTAGTCCCTATATGCATGACCTAGCACTTTGTACTATGAAATTTCAATCCATTTCTATTACTGCATTTCCATTGCATCCGTTCCTTCTGGTATGACAGTCGGAACTGCATTTGTTACGACAAAGCTTCCCAATTTTTTCATCAGTACATTTAACTTGCATGCTTCTATTTTTTGTGCCAAGGTCATTAATAGATTTCTGTTCTCTGTTTATTAACCCAGTCTTATTGCAGGACTCCTCCTCCTCTTCCTTTTTGGACACAATTATAAATCCCTCTCCCCTCCCCCACAAAAAACACCTTTACTTCAAACAGAGTCGTTTGAGTGAACTAATTTAATCTTGTGCTTGCCAGTTCAGATTAATTTGGGAGTTACAATTAACTTGTGTATAATGCTAACTTATTTATTAATAAATTCTAAAATTTACCATGTAGAAAAACTGGCCCAGGCAAGAAGCTAAGGAACAGAAGGATTAGTGAAGCACTGTGATTTTCCCTAAGGATATTAACAGCACAGTGCTCCCGCATTTTCTCCACACCATTCTGGTTCTCAAATAATCTATAGCCAAAAAGCAAAAAGGAAGAGAAGTTGTATGGCCGGTAGAAATGTGGTATGACAGATGATGAGTCAGAGTCTGACACAGGGCATTTCTAGCTTCTCTGAATTATCCTGTGTAGGAGCACTGGGTGCCTGGCATATCTGTAGATTGGGTGAGCACAGATCTCCCCATGTGTGTGGCTCTTTGACCTATGGCTCTCTACTTCCTACTGCAGTTAAAGTGGTGCTTGCGCAGAACAGAGAGAGTGACTAGTGAAGAACCTTTCTAGGTGACTCAATTTCAATCTTGGGTATACATAATTTAACTCTTTCCAGTAAAGTAGGACTCCTTTTTAAATCTCAATTTCAAAAGTATATCCAGGCAAATGGATTGACTTTTATTAGTAAATGTTTAGGATTGTGAATCCAAAAAAGTTGACAAAGCCGGTAGGGAAATACATAGCGCCAGAGCGAGGGACTAACAATAGAAGGATGGGGGTGAGGAGGGGAACGCAACTAGGTTACAGGAGATACAATGTTAGCCAACTAAGCCCAGGGGTAGGGGGAAGGGGGAAGGGGAGGGAGGGGGTTCACAACACTGAGAGAGAAAGAAGATAGATACGCACAAACCTGTTACAATGGTCCGCAGTGGTGGAAGAAGTGGTCCGAAGAAAAAGTGTCTCAGTCCAGATAGAGTCTCATTGCGGGGGTCCTCTTCGAGTGGAGCAGGGTTGTCCATTGTTGAAGAATCCTCTCGAAGTGAAGGTCCATCTGGTGCAGAGGGGGGGTTCAGGCGGTCCCCTCTGGGTCCGGTCCGGCGGCGGTTCGTCTGGTGGGGTTGGAGTACTGGCAGTGGCCCATGATGTGTTCCATGTAGATGTCACAGGACCAACGGATGGTGTCGGACACCATGAGGCAGCGCATCAGCTTGGCGTAGCGGTGGCAGACGCGGTAGGTACACAGGATGCTTTCGTTGCTGGGGTCCCAGGCTCTGAGCGTTCCCACAATGAGCGCATCGACTGTCACGTTGTAGCTGCGGCCCCTCAGGGTGTCAGCCAGCGGGGCGTACTTCTCCCACTTGCGAGCCTGAGCGTCGGTGAAGGTTTGGCACTGGTTCTCGAAGGGGATGGTAACATCCACGATCACGACCTTCTTGGCCTCCTCGTTGGTGATGACTATGTCGGGACGCATCTGGCTCTCGCAGCCCGGGACAGTGAGGTTCATGGAGACCTCCCCCGCTGCGGCTGGGATGGCCCTCACCAGGCGGTCCTGGACAGCATTGTGGCGGAGCTGCCAGGCTCTGGCGTGTGGCTTGCAGCTGCACAGCACGTGGGGGAGGGGCTCTGCCGCGTAGCCGCA
>NW_005841866.1:2659799-2672578 GCF_000455745.1 Alligator sinensis
GCCGTCGGCTCCTTTTGTCGCGGTGGCCGAAGCGGACGGCCCTGTTCAGAGGCAGGCAGTTGAGGCGGGCATGGTGGAGGAAGCGCCAGTCCGCGAAGCGCGTGAAGCTCCCGCTGGGCATGAAGTGGTTGCTGGAGTCCCACTTCAAGGTGACGTCGAAGACCTTGCCCTGGTTGGGTTTGGCCCTCAGGTCACCGGTGTACTTGTTTCGGACGGCGTCCTTCAGGAACCTCTCCAAGAAGGTCCTCGTGCAGGGTGTCACTGTCACAGGGTCAGCGTGCGGGGCTGGTTGTAAGGAGACTCCCAGCTCCCGGCGCTCCTCGGTCCAGGTCCAGGTGCAGTTGATGCGCTTCCTGAGGCAGCGTGTGGCGTTGCGGGCTTGGCTCCACACCGATGCAAAGTCCCCGCCATCTCAGCTGAACTCGCCCTCCAGCGAGCCGCTGAGGTAGGTGGCCAAGTCATGTCCGGTCAGCTGCCTCCCGATCCTCTTGCAGGCGGTCTCCTCAAGGGAGCTGGCAGCGATGGTATTTATTGTGGGGTCCGGGCAGATCAGGAGGTGGAAGGCGTGGGTGACCACCGTGATGTCGCAGAGGTCTCCCATGTGGGGTACGTTGGCACCTCCCTGCCAGTAGGGGATGTGCAGGACCTCGTTGCTGGCCCTTATGCAGCCACTTCTTGAGTAGCCACCGGATCTCGGCGTCCACCTTCTTGAGGGGGGTCTTGGGGACCACCGAGCCTCTCAGGACGAACGCAACATGGGGGATGAGGAAGGTGTTCACCGCATCTATCTTCTGCCAGGGGGCCAGCAGGGATGAGTCCAGCTTGTGGGCATCCTGCATGATCCCGTTCATGGTCTCCTCTGGCGTCTGCTTGGCCCGGTAGCCGGTGGGCGTCCCCAGGTGGCAGTAGGCCTCGCCGTCACACAGGTGCCTCATCACCTGGCCCAATTAAATAGGGTTAAATTACAAACTGCAAACTTATAATCACCCAAAGAAATTGAGACCTTTAAAAACAGAGGAGAGAGAGACCACAAAATAACTTTGGAAGACCCTGAGACACCTTAAGGATTCTGCTATGTATAAAATATATTTATTCCTGGAGAATGCTATGTATACACTCTCTCAAAGTTAGTGGTTTGAAGATGTAGAGCCGTGGTGAGTTGTTTGCCCATTTGAATCCTTTTTGTACTACCATTGATTGGCAGGACAGTCCAACTGGTTGCCTGTGGGCTGAATGGGATTAACATGCAGCCCCTGAGCTCCTGGTCTAAGTACGGCTTCCCATTTTGCTCCATCACTGGTGTTCCTGGGCCCCCCTTACCCCTCAAGCTTCCACTGCCTGCCCTGTCCCCCACAGGGCCACGAAGCCCACAGGGGCAGGGCAGAGCAGCCTGGCCCACATGGCTGAGAGGGAGCCCATGGCTGGAGAGCTCGGAGGACCTGTGGGCCTCGTGCAGCATCCATGATGGTGTGGGAGTTGCTCACTATGTGGGGTTGGGGGTGGCGAGGCATGTTGTAGTGTATCTGTATGGCGTGGAGGAGGCACCTGTGTGGCACATGGCATGGTGGGGGCACACAGTGTGTTGCAGTTTGTGCATGTGGCATGATGGACGGCTGTGCAGCATGTCTATAGGAGAGAGGGGGCGGAAGAAGCTGGTGGCTTAGAAGGCTCAGGCAGCACATCAGCAACCTGTGCAGTATGGCATGGGGAGTTGCACAGTGCAGCACTTGCCCAAGTTGTGTGTGTCAGGTATACAGTGTGTGGTTGGGGGTCCAGAAGCCCCCAGCCACTCAGAAGTTGGACAGTCCTGGATTAAGTTATGAACAAGTCTCCACCATCCATGTCTATTGTGTTGTTTTCTGGAATGGTTACCTTGTTACATAGAAACACAATAGATAGCAATACAATCAGGTAACTTTTTCCCTTTTTTCTAAACAAGTAAAAATGTCCAGCACACCTACTGCCTAGGAAATGACCTGCTTGGTAGCATGGAAGCAGAAAGGGATCTTGGAGTCCTAGTGGACTCCAAGATGAACATGAGTCGGCAGTGTGACGAAGCCATCAGAAAAGCTAATGGCACTTTATCGTGCATCAGCAGATGCATGACGAATAGGTCCAAGGAGGTGATACTTCCCCTCTATCAGGCGCTGGTCAGACCGCAGTCGGAATACTGCGTGCAGTTTTGGGTGCCACACTTCAAGAGGGATGTGGATAACCTGGAGAGGGTCCAGAGAAGGGCCACCCGTATGGTTAAGGGCTTGCAGGCCAAGCCCTACGATGAGAGACTGGGGCACCTGAACCTCTTCAGCCTCCGCAAGAGAAGGTTGAGAGGCAACCTTGTGGCTGCCTATAAATTCATAATGGGGGTGCAGAAGGGAATTGGTGAGGTTTTATTCACCAAGGTGCCCCTGGGGGTCACAAGAAATAATGGCCATAAGCTAGCAGAGAGCAGATTTAGACTGGACATTAAGAGGAACTTCTTCACAGCTAGAGTGGCCAAAATCTGGAATGGGCTCCCAAGGGAGGTGGTGCTCTCCCCTAACCTGGGGGTCTTCAAGAGAAGGTTAGATGGGCATCTGGCTGGGGTCATCTGAACCCAACAAACTTTCCTGCCTATGCAGGGGGTCAGACTCAATGATCTATTGAGGTCCCTTCTGACCCTAACATCTATGAATCTATGGTTAAACAGTGATTCTGACTTTTCCTGCCTATGCAGGGGGTCAGACTCGATGATCTATTGAGGTCCCTTCCGACCCTAACATCTATGTATCTATGAATCTATGAATCTATAAGTATAGGTTGTTGAGGCCTGAGTGACAAGAGGAACAAGGGATTGCTTTTCATCCAGTCCTGACTTCAACCTGTTCAGTTTCGGTAGTCCTACCAGGGCTTAAAACTTCTTGACTTAGTTTTCTATGTCACTGGAGCACTCAAACCAACCCCCCATGTCCAGTTTCAGTCTACAGAGCAGATTGTTTGTGTGGAAGTTAAAGTGCAGAAAATACTACAAAAAAGCAGAAAATGATGCAGACAAATCTTAAATGTTTGATTTGTTGTTTCGTACAGGGATAAACTGCAGAAAGAGAGGTTTCAATTTCATTAAAGCAATTTCAGTAAAGCTTATAGAAATACCCATTCGGAAGTCAGCGCATATCATCTCATTTATGCTTCAGATGACTATTGATTCTGTGAACAGCATCAGCGCTTATGCACCAACGCTCAGCTCCAGCCCTGAGGAGAAGAATACATTTTACGACACTCTGCACCAAGTCGTCAAAGGAATACCATCAACCAAGTGACTATTCCTTCTTGGAGACTTCAATGCAAGAGTTGGTACAGACAACAACTCATGGCCAGATTGCCTAGGATAGGGGTAGGCAACGTTTTTGGCCAGAGTGCTGAAAAAAAACACAATGTCTACCCTGGGGCGGGGAAGTGGGGGTACATGGCAGGATGGACTGCCTATTAATATAGTTAATAATCATAAATGTTGCTTTTTTTACAATAAATACCAGGTTTTCTACAAATTCTAAACCTGATGACAATAAATAAAACTTCATATATTACTTTTGTTCTTGTGTATTCTTTGTTAAGCATGTTGTGATAAGAGAGAGAAAAAAAAGAGAAACAGAAGAAAGAGAGAGGAAAAGAAAGAGAGAGAAAGACGGAAAGAGAAAGACAAAAGAAACAAAGGAGAGGAGAGAGAGAGAAAAAAAGGAGAGAAGAGAGAGAACCAGACACACACATGCAAAAACAGAGAACCAGACACACGTACAGACAAGCACACACACAGAAGATACACGAGCACACACCTGCCCAGAACCTGACACACATGACCAAGAACCAACTCTACAGGTCATGCCAGAGTTAGACGTGGAGTCCACTGTAAAAGAGCTAAGCAAGGCCATTGATTCATTATCAAGTGGCAAGCTCCTGGAAAAGATGGCATCCCAGTGGAAATTCTTAAATGTGAGAAAGAAAGCCCACTGTCATATCTTCATTAGCTGCTACTGAAATGCTTGAAAGAGGGTGAGGTACCACAAGACATGCATGATGCAAATGTCATCACTTTGTATAAAAATAAAAGAGATAAGGGCAAGTGCAACAACTACAGAGGTACCTCACTACTAAGTATAGCAGGAAAGGCTTTTGCAAGGGTCATTTTGGTGCACCTACAACAACTAGCAAATCATGTCTACCCTGAATCTCAGTGTGGTTTCAGGACTGGAAGATTAACCATAGACATGATATTTTCCTTGCATCAACTTCAAGAACAGTGCAGAGCAAAACCAACCATTGTTCATTGCCTTCCTGGATCTAAGAAAAGCATTTGACACCGTCAGCAGAGCCGGCCTACTTGCAGTCCTAGAAAAGATAGGATGCCCACCAATTCTGTTAAGTCTTATATGTTTCTTCCACAACAACATGAAAGCAACTGTTCAGCTTGATGGGTCCACTTTGGACAGCTTTGAGATGAAAAACGGAGTGAAGCAAGGATGTGTTCTTGCCCCTACTCTTTGGAATCCTATTCTTGGTACTCCTAAACTGCATGTTTAGAGATCTGGAAGGTAGAGAGTGTACCTTTACACAAGATTGGAGGGGAAACTCTTCAACGTGTCACAACCCAAGGCAAAGACTAAAGTTAAAAAGGTGCTTATCAGGGAGCTTCTATTCGCTGATGATGCTGCCCTTACAGCCCATGACAAAGACCTACTACAAGAAGTCATGGATCGCTTTTCAAGAGCTTGTCAGGCATTTGCTCTCACTATCAGCAGAAAGAAAACAGTTGTACTAGGACAGGGAGTTAGATCCAACAATCAACCTTAATGAGAACCAGCTAGAAGTAGTCCAGAAGTTCAGCTACCTTGGTTCTCTAGTGACCACCAACCTCTCACTGGATAAAGAACTTAAGTTTGCATTGGAAAGGCTGCCACCACCTTCATCAAATTAACTAAAAGAACATGGAACAACTCAAATCTTACCATCAAGACCAAAATGCTAGCGTACAAAGTTTGCATACTCAGCACTTTCATGTATGGTGGGGAAACATGGACAACTTATGCACATCAAGAGAAAAGGTTAAACAGCTTCCACCTATGCTGTTTACACCACATAGTCAACATCAAATGGCAAGATAAAGTTACCAATGCAGAGGTTCTTCAAAGGGCAAATTTACCAAGTGTGACAACCCTACTCAGACAGATGACTGCACTGGCTAGACCATCTGAGTAGATTGGAAGATGGATGTGTACCCAAGGACATGCTATACAGGGAATTATCAAAGGGAACAAGAACAACAGGACACCCCAAGCTTCGCTATACAGACACATACAAACAAGATATGAAGACATTTGGAATTGATCCTGGCTAATGGGAAACCTTGGCAAACAACCGGAACAAATGGTGTTATTGTCTCCACCAGGACATTAAAGTCCATGATAGGAATTGGCTCCGACAGCTTGAAGAGAAAAGAGTCCATAGGAAGCAAGCAGCTCCCGAACCCCCAACTATGACACATATATTTGCAACCACTGCCACAGATCATGCAAATCTCGAATTGGACTATTCAGTTGTTCTACTAGTTACAGATCAATTTGACTTATCTTTTGCTGTATCACCAATTGGTCTGTAACTAATAGAACAAAACTGGTGCAAAATCTAGAATAAAGCCAATATAACTAAACAAAAACTAATTTTCACGTACACTTGGGCCATTTTATAGCAACCTGTCCATTCAGATGGGCTCTAAAATGGCTGTAAGTACAACTTATTCCGCTACTGTTGTGGAAAGTGGCTTTAGTGAAATGAGAAATAAGCTATATATTTCTAAACGAATTCCCTTATTTTTTATTACAGAACTTATAATATAGTTCCTGTTTATAAAAGGGAAACCAAGATGACATAATGTTTTAAAAATAAAGTAGTTGGGTGTGGTTGAGTCTCTTAGCAAAAAATTCTCTAAGTTGGAAGACTGACTTATTAAAAGGGCCATGTCAGATAACTTTGGGCATTATTCTCTTTTATTTGATTGCATTTACTCCTACTCTAAGGGTCCTTAATGCTGCCAAAGCCAGGTAAAACAGTCTGGCTGTAAACATTAATTAGGCTTTCTTACAAAACCCTTCCCAAATATTTAAATATATTTTTGTTTCCCTAGATTTAAAATTTGGCAAACTTTCTCCCTCCCCAGTCTCTTTCTTCTGTGTGCTGAATAGTCAAAATTAAAACCTCAGTTCAGCGAGGTACTGACATTCATGCCTAACTTGTAATCTTCCAAGTGAGTACTGCTGACATACTTGGGGGCTGACTTGGCTGTTTTGTTTCCAATGCAATACAAATTTATTTTTAATGTTGCTCATAGTAAGTGTATCAGCAGTATTCTAAATAATTATATAAATCAATGACATTGGGTTAAATAAGAGAAGAGTAATTAAGAGGGACAGCAGGCAAAAAACAATAGATCTTTGCAGCTTGTAGGAGGTGGAGAGTCAATAAAATCTTGTGAGGCTATATCTTCACTACCAAAACAATGTACATGTGGCATGACCAAGAACCAACTCTACAGGTCATGCCAGAGTTAGACGTGGAGTCCACTGTAAAAGAGCTAAGCAAGGCCATTGATTCATTATCAAGTGGCAAGCTCCTGGAAAAGATGGCATCCCAGTGGAAATTCTTAAATGTGAGAAAGAAAGCCCACTGTCATATCTTCATTAGCTGCTACTGAAATGCTTGAAAGAGGGTGAGGTACCACAAGACATGCATGATGCAAATGTCATCACTTTGTATAAAAATAAAAGAGATAAGGGCAAGTGCAACAACTACAGAGGTACCTCACTACTAAGTATAGCAGGAAAGGCTTTTGCAAGGGTCATTTTGGTGCACCTACAACAACTAGCAAATCATGTCTACCCTGAATCTCAGTGTGGTTTCAGGACTGGAAGATTAACCATAGACATGATATTTTCCTTGAATCAACTTCAAGAACAGTGCAGAGCAAAACCAACCATTGTTCATTGCCTTCCTGGATCTAAGAAAAGCATTTGACACCGTCAGCAGAGCCGGCCTACTTGCAGTCCTAGAAAAGATAGGATGCCCACCAATTCTGTTAAGTCTTATATGTTTCTTCCACAACAACATGAAAGCAACTGTTCAGCTTGATGGGTCCACTTTGGACAGCTTTGAGATGAAAAACGGAGTGAAGCAAGGATGTGTTCTTGCCCCTACTCTTTGGAATCCTATTCTTGGTACTCCTAAACTGCATGTTTAGAGATCTGGAAGGTAGAGAGTGTACCTTTACACAAGATTGGAGGGGAAACTCTTCAACGTGTCACAACCCAAGGCAAAGACTAAAGTTAAAAAGGTGCTTATCAGGGAGCTTCTATTCGCTGATGATGCTGCCCTTACAGCCCATGACAAAGACCTACTACAAGAAGTCATGGATCGCTTTTCAAGAGCTTGTCAGGCATTTGCTCTCACTATCAGCAGAAAGAAAACAGTTGTACTAGGACAGGGAGTTAGATCCAACAATCAACCTTAATGAGAACCAGCTAGAAGTAGTCCAGAAGTTCAGCTACCTTGGTTCTCTAGTGACCACCAACCTCTCACTGGATAAAGAACTTAAGTTTGCATTGGAAAGGCTGCCACCACCTTCATCAAATTAACTAAAAGAACATGGAACAACTCAAATCTTACCATCAAGACCAAAATGCTAGCGTACAAAGTTTGCATACTCAGCACTTTCATGTATGGTGGGGAAACATGGACAACTTATGCACATCAAGAGAAAAGGTTAAACAGCTTCCACCTATGCTGTTTACACCACATAGTCAACATCAAATGGCAAGATAAAGTTACCAATGCAGAGGTTCTTCAAAGGGCAAATTTACCAAGTGTGACAACCCTACTCAGACAGATGACTGCACTGGCTAGACCATCTGAGTAGATTGGAAGATGGATGTGTACCCAAGGACATGCTATACAGGGAATTATCAAAGGGAACAAGAACAACAGGACACCCCAAGCTTCGCTATACAGACACATACAAACAAGATATGAAGACATTTGGAATTGATCCTGGCTAATGGGAAACCTTGGCAAACAACCGGAACAAATGGTGTTATTGTCTCCACCAGGACATTAAAGTCCATGATAGGAATTGGCTCCGACAGCTTGAAGAGAAAAGAGTCCATAGGAAGCAAGCAGCTCCCGAACCCCCAACTATGACACATATATTTGCAACCACTGCCACAGATCATGCAAATCTCGAATTGGACTATTCAGTTGTTCTACTAGTTACAGATCAATTTGACTTATCTTTTGCTGTATCACCAATTGGTCTGTAACTAATAGAACAAAACTGGTGCAAAATCTAGAATAAAGCCAATATAACTAAACAAAAACTAATTTTCACGTACACTTGGGCCATTTTATAGCAACCTGTCCATTCAGATGGGCTCTAAAATGGCTGTAAGTACAACTTATTCCGCTACTGTTGTGGAAAGTGGCTTTAGTGAAATGAGAAATAAGCTATATATTTCTAAACGAATTCCCTTATTTTTTATTACAGAACTTATAATATAGTTCCTGTTTATAAAAGGGAAACCAAGATGACATAATGTTTTAAAAATAAAGTAGTTGGGTGTGGTTGAGTCTCTTAGCAAAAAATTCTCTAAGTTGGAAGACTGACTTATTAAAAGGGCCATGTCAGATAACTTTGGGCATTATTCTCTTTTATTTGATTGCATTTACTCCTACTCTAAGGGTCCTTAATGCTGCCAAAGCCAGGTAAAACAGTCTGGCTGTAAACATTAATTAGGCTTTCTTACAAAACCCTTCCCAAATATTTAAATATATTTTTGTTTGCCTAGATTTAAAATTTGGCAAACTTTCTCCCTCCCCAGTCTCTTTCTTCTGTGTGCTGAATAGTCAAAATTAAAACCTCAGTTCAGCGAGGTACTGACATTCATGCCTAACTTGTAATCTTCCAAGTGAGTACTGCTGACATACTTGGGGGCTGACTTGGCTGTTTTGTTTCCAATGCAATACAAATTTATTTTTAATGTTGCTCATAGTAAGTGTATCAGCAGTATTCTAAATAATTATATAAATCAATGACATTGGGTTAAATAAGAGAAGAGTAATTAAGAGGGACAGCAGGCAAAAAACAATAGATCTTTGCAGCTTGTAGGAGGTGGAGAGTCAATAAAATCTTGTGAGGCTATATCTTCACTACCAAAACAATGTACATGTGGCATCAAAAGAGCAATGTCAAGTTAGGTTTCTTGCTGTAGTTTCTTGCTGCTTAGCAATTGTGGTTTTTATCTTGATGTAGATGATTAAGGTCAATCTTTTCCCTAAAAACTACCAGTGTCTTATCTCTACTAGGATTTTATAGTGAAAGAGCTATTTTTACGTAAACGTGCATGTTTTTGATAGGGAAGACAGAACCTTGGATGGCAGCAGCAGAAGTAAAGGTTTGTGTACCGCATAAACTAAAAACAAGCAACTGCTAGAGAAGCACAGAGAACAAGATAGGAAGTAGAGAGAAACAGATCTGTGAGACCAGCTAAAATAAAGTCTAACAAAGTTTAAAGGCTATTTTGAGTATGATTCTGAAGTAATTCATGATTCAGAGCTGTGGGCATTAGCAGGGCCCCCTGCTCTTTGGGGCAGATCCTTGAATAGTGTGATCCTTGATATAGCCAAGTTGTGATACAACCATAGGTGTGTGGCTTCATCTCAGTTTCTAGCTGGTAGAAGTTTAGCATGAATGCTAAAATTTAACCTGCCAATCCAACTCATCCCTTTACCTATATAGAGGAACAAAAGACAGAGTAGAGATAATACTGGACAATCGTGGAGCCCTATACCATTTGGCTGAGTTAGGACCAATCCCTATGTTTTGTTAAAGCCAAGATTTATGCCTCAGACCAATAACTGTCTGTTGCTAAAGAGGGGTCCCCACCTAAAATTCCAGTGACATTTATTTGATTGGGATTCATTTGTGTAGTCAGAACCTGCAATGTTGTGCCCTCACCTCAGTTGGAGCCCCCAGACATAGTTATAATTAAAAATAATAGTTGTAATGCATGAATACAGGAAAATGAAACTTGGAAGAAATCAAATAAATAAAGAGCAGCTAGTATTAAGGAAATTACATTTAGATCAGTGTTTTTCAACTTTTTTTCATTTGTGGACCTCTGAAAAATTTTTGAATGGAGGTGCAGACCCTTTGGAAATTTTCAATGGAGGTGTGGACCCCTTTCAATTGAATCACATACTTTTGATTGATCATAATCATCTCTTGCGGGCCACTTAGATTAGGGGTGGGCAAAATCTGGCCTACATGTTGGATCAGGCCCACAACAGGCTCCATTTCCCAGCAGCCCCTGCCCACGCTGCTCCCTGCCAGTCTTTATGGAGACCCCAGGAACAGTGGGGAGTGACAGCATGGGGCGGTCATGGCTTCGCACTCCCAGGATCTCCCTGGAGACTGGCCCAGAGCGGCACAGGCAGAGCACATGGCTGAGTGGGGAGCTGCTCTGGGGCTGGGGCCGGGCTGGGATCTTGTGGCAGTGACAGTGCAGGGGCAGAGCCAGGGCAGAGCCATGATCCACTGCCTGCACACCTCTATGACAAGTGCGGGTTCTGCTGGCAGGGGCATGCAGGCAGTGGATCGCAGCTCTGCCCTGGCTCTGGCCCTGCATTGTCACCACTGCACAATCCCAGCCCTGGCCCTGGTCCCAGACCTAGAGCAGCTCCCTACCCAGCTGTGCGCCCTGCCTGTGCTGCTCCATGGAGACCCTGGGAGCGTGGGGCTGTGATGACCCCCTGCTGTCACTCCATGAAGCCAGTTTTCCTGTGCAGCCTTAGATGAACTATTTTTAACTGTCCCTAAAGAGAAGGTAACTTCTGCTTTGTTTTCAAAAAAACAGAATTCAAATTTCGCACGAATCAACTCCAAGTAGTGGAGGGGGGGGACAAATATTTGGGCTGGAGGGCCATTTAGGGAGTTTTGGTGAGTTGTTGTGGGCCAGGTCAACAAACCATGCCCATGACACGCAACAGCTCACCAAAACTCCCTAATTCGCTCTGCCCTGCACTAGGCTGAGCAGATTGGATGGGGCCACAAGCACGGAGGGAGTGGCATCTGGGAGCAGGCCGCAGGCGGGCAGGGCCAGGGCTGGGATCAGGATTGTGGGGCTGTGACAGCACGGGGCCAGGGCCCAGGGCAGAGCCACAATCCACTCCCTGCATACCCCTGTAATGGGTGCCAGGTTCATGGGCAGGGGCATAAGGGGAGCAGATCGTGGTTCCTTGGGCCCAAGCCCTGCACTGTCACTGTCCCATAATCCCAGCCCTGGCCCCCCGACCTGCCCAACAGCCCCATCCCATCTGCCCAGCAGAGCACACCCTGCCTGCGTGGGTCCCAGGTCAAGTCTCTGTGGAGACCTCAACCACCCACCCACTGTGTCCAGCACCCCTGGTGGTAGGTGCAGGGCAGAAGGCTCGGGGTAACCTGACAGCAGGGCCAGGTCTGGTGGCAGACTGGCAGTGGCAACTGAAAGGAGCTACTGCTACAGGGGCTGCAGGGAAGTAAATCCAGCTGCCGTACCACCCCAGCCCCAGTGTGCATGCAGGGGTGGTCTGACAGGCTGCCCCCCCATGCCTGGGCCAGGTGGGGTCAAGGGACCCGCTGCAGCCTTGGTAAAATCCCTTGTCGAGCTGGATCTGACCTGTGAGCTGTATTTCGCCCACCCCTGAACTAGTGTGTAGAAACGATCAGGGTTTAACAGGCCTCAGCTATCTGAACCTATGAGAACACAGCCTTCCCCATTCCTCTTTGTAACCAGTTCTATATCAGTCATGTGATAATCCTGTTGCATGTGAGAGCATCTTTCCATCTTTTAAATTAGGATGGCCAAAGCAGAGGTTCCATAGCAATGTTACTAAGTCTATATGTTTTAAATTAGACTTTAATTAACTAAGACTATGGACAGATATAACATTAAACCATTTTAAAAGGTTAGGGGAGAGATTTGTGCATCAGCTGAACCAATATACCTTTATCACCTTTTTGTACATGTACTAGCACAGTGGATGTAAACTCTACTTTTAAACTAGAAAGAAGCAAAGTTACAGTTACTTAAAATGGACAGATAAAATTACTACAGTGGATAAACTGTAAAGCACTGTAACATCTAAGCATTTTAATACTTTGTCTGTCCACACTATTAACTTTGGTGTTGAACTCAGAATTTCAAGCTAAGAGAAGCCCAGGTTCTAACCCACTGTTTTCTGGGTTTTTTGTAAATAAACAAACTAAAAAAATGTTGAATAAGAAAGCATTATAAACCACTTTTTTACTCTGAATAGCTCTTCTTTTAATGTGTCCTAATTCTGGAGCTTAATCCAATCAATTTACATTTAATAGCAAAGCCTACTTTGACACCAGGTCTAGCCTACCATCTCTGAGAGCAGTGTACCATCTCAGTAGTGTGCTACATGTTTTTTCTGGGGCGTAAGGGGTTGTATATGCATGTAGGAGGTGGCTTAAATAGGACTTGGATTAAAATTACAACCTCAAAAATGCAGTGATTCCATGACAAATTTACTTTTGTCCATCATTTCTATAATAGCAGTCATGTAAGAATCAAAGTGCTCCCTGAACACATTAGAAGCCAGTTCTAACTTTAATATTAGGGGAAAGTTTAATAAAAAGTGCTAGACAAACTTTGATGTATGATTTTATGGGAGGGAAAATGTAAAACATGCATTCC
>NW_005841866.1:2672609-2676098 GCF_000455745.1 Alligator sinensis
AGCAAATCAACCTGTAGAACACATGGCATCAGGATAATGAATTCTACTACGCTTATAATTACAAAAATACAAAATATACGACATTCTTGGCCAGATTCTCCACATTTGTAAACAGTAGGAGCTCTCTAGAAGCAATGAAACTATATTCCAGTTTATACCATGAAATCCTTATGATAAAAATCCTTATGACAGATTAAAATAACAGCCTTGAGACAGAAAACTATAAATTCTACTTTTAATTTTTAAACATGTATAATCATATTAAAAGGAAACATCTTATTTTACATACTTGTGACATTGGATATCTGTAAATTTGGATACTTGGGCAGAAAAATAGGGTTGTAATGTCTTACTCTATTGCAGTATGTTGACCCAGGAGATACTGTCTATAGTAGACTAGGAGCCAGGAGACACTGTCTAGAGTAGAGTAGACAGTATCTAATGGTTCAATGTATTGCAATAAGAGTAAGACACTATAACCCTATTTTTCTGTCCAAATATCCTAACTTTAATCTGTTATCATCGGGAGAGGCATGGGACCAAATTCAGACCTTGTGTAAGCAAATTAATTCGTTTGATGTGACCTACAATGTAGCAAGAATAATAAATAACGTGCTAAAATGTGAACAGTATCTCTCTCAGGAAATATTAGTTAAGAGTGTGCTAATCTTCTCAATAAAAAGATTTAAAAAATCAGAACAAAATCTTGCTGCCAGTCCAGTGCATTGTCTTATACCACAAGGATGCACCTGTCAGCTGGGTGTAAGCTCCTTCATGTTCATGCCTTCACAGTTATTTTACTGTTTGTCCAGACCCGCTCAGGATTTATGCCCACATCTGATTTCAAACTGGATTTTTACAAAGTTCAAGGGATGCTCATGTTCAGTGGTCCTTTTCAGCTTCTCATTGCAATAGGGTCAAGTGGTGAATTTCACACCCAGCTGGAGGTGTGGGCCCCAAATTCCCTGAGTTTTGCATAGATTTAAATCAGTGACATAGCCTAGGAGCCACATGTGCAGACAGTGTTTAACCAAAGAGCCACAATAACATACACCCCAAAGTGAACTGTAGCAAACACTCCAGTTCAAAAGAAACTACGATGGGCAGTGCATGCGTCATGTTATTAATGACTGCAGGAAATGCATACCCCAGTCATACAGTAACTTAAAAAAATATAAAAAAGCAAAAGTAGAGACAAATTTGATTGCATTTTCTCTGAATAACTTGGTAAATTGAATGGCTATTTGTAGCTCAGGCATATTGACAAATTTGCCACTGCAATTTGCTCATCTTTGCTTTGACTGATTATATTTAACATTGACATAATTGTTTCCACAATATGTAGAGCTTACTTTTTTATTATCATTATTAATATATTTTGTGTTTCAGGTCAAATTAGCCAAATTAGTTCCAAATCATATTGATTAAGTAGACCTCAATTGTTCCAAAAACCATATCAACTGAGCAGGCAAAACTCAATCGTTTTATACATCATGTATGAGACTACAACCAGTGAGCATCCTCCGTCGCAGGCTCTCACCCTGGGACTTCAGATACTCCCAAATCCATTGGCAGGTATCCTGCGTGCAGGCCCAAAGCCAGAGGTCTTGGGATTCAGATGCCCCCAGTTGACCTTAGCCCACAAGAGGCCAAGAAGCCATGAACTACTCCCTTATATCTTTTTTGAGTCTGAGGACTCAGTCTTTGAGGAGGAACAGCTGACAGGCAGACCTGGGTCTTTGGAAGTCGTAGAGAGTTATAGGGAGCAAAGCAGATGCCTTCCTGTGGCACAGAAGGGAACTACCAACAGTTGAAGGTATCAAGCAGGGAAGGAAATGGTCAGGAATAGTTCAAAGTTGAAGAAGGGAAGGGGGTACAGAATACTTCCCTATCTTCTCCACCAAATTAATCTCATGGGTTCATTATAGTTCAATTTGCCTGTCACAAATGAAGAAGAGAATATCAGGAGAGCCAAGAGAGGAGAAGAGTGAACACAATGTTTAGGTTCAGGAAAGAAATTGGGGTGTGGAAGGGCATTTCCCTTTCTGTGAGTCTCCAGAGGCCTTAGTAGACAGCATCCACTACATTCATGAGGATTAGGACATTTGTTGGGTATTCTACACATCCCCAAGTGCCTTAGGAGGGCCATTGGCTTCACTTATGAGTTTTAATGGGAATTTTTACATTGACAAGCACCCGAGGAAACGGGTTCCTCTGTAAACTCTAGTTGTTATAAGGGAAAAGGATGAAACAATGAAATATAGATGCCAGCAGTGCTGTATCCTGTACCACAGGCTGGGCCTGACATAAGCTAGCGATAGTTGATGTTCAGAAATGTGTAACTTTTGACATTAGACTTATGATAACTCATTTAAATTCTGGGCTGGTCACTAGGTCTTGGCTAGCAGGCCAATAGGTTTTGGCTAGTGGCTAGTACAGTGTTTCCCAAACTTGATACCTGGGACACACTTTTTTCTGGATTAAAATTGGCAGCACACTTCACTCACCAGTCTGTGGGCCAGATCCAGTCTGTGGGTCCAATCCTGTACGTGGTGCTGATGGAGCCAGAGCCCCACCCAACCCATTTTTAGCACACACTTTTGCTGCTTCCACAGTACATCCTTTGGGTACCACTGGTCTAGGAAATGATGTGCTATTTCCCCTTTTTTGAATGTTAAATTGGTACGAAGTGGCACGAAAAGTCAAATCTCTTTGAATCCTGCCTTTTGTTTCTAGGGTGTTGTAAGTTAGCCTTGTCCAACTGACCATGAATGTGCTGTTAGTCTTGCATTTAACCTGTTGAGTGGGACTTTTTTTTGGTGGAAAGGATGGACGGAGAACAAAACTGCAACTCCTTGGCCAATAACTCCCACAGCTGCATGTTAAACTGCAGTGTGTATGTGTGTGTAATTCATCCTGTGGGTGTGAGATTAATGTGAAACTGCAGTTCACTGTATGTGCATGTGTTCATCCTCTGTATGTGTGTGTGTGATGCATGTTAAACTGCAGCTTGTGTATGTGCAGTTCATCTGGCATGTGTGATGCATGTTAAACTGCAGTTCACTGTGTGTGCAATGCATGTTAAACTTCAGGCTGTGTGTGTGAGTGTGCAGTTCATCCTGTGTGTGTACGATGCATGTTAAACTACAGTTGTGATCCACGTTAAACTGCAGTGTGTGTGTGTGTGTGTGTGTGTGTGCAGTTCATCCTGTGTGTATAATGCATATTAAACTGCAGTTCAGTGTGTGTGCGTGTGTGTCAGACAGAGACAGAGAAATTCTCCCTTCCCTTCAAATTCCGCGCTAGTCCCTGGTTTAGGTCCTTCAGGCGGGTGAAGACAGTGGCCTTCTCTGCCCTTGTGCAGGGTGGCAGGTAAGTGAAACCCTCCAGTCTCCACCTGTTCAGACGAGCCAGGGCCTCCCCCACAGCGCAGGAGGTGTCCCGGGCCGGGGGCGGCCGACTCGCCGCGCGTGTCCCGGGCGGAGAGAA
>NW_005841866.1:2676157-2714827 GCF_000455745.1 Alligator sinensis
CAGCGAGCAGCGGGCAGCGAGAGAGGACTAGCGCCATGGCGGGGGAGGGCGGCCGGGCACCGCGGGGCAGTGGGCACGGGGGGGTAATGGAGGAGCGCGCGCGCGCGCGTGTGTGTGTGTAGTAGACATGGAAAGCTCTGTGTGTATGTATGTGCGTACCAAATGGAGCCCAGGTGAGCGGGTCCCTTCCTGTAACAGGGCAGGACGGATCTGTCCCTTAGAGATACCGACATTGTGTCGGTGGGTCTCTCATCTCTGGCTGTGTAACACAGGCTTTCCTGAGCTGATGCTCACTTCACTTGGAGCAGTGGTTCCCGACCGGGTTTTCATGCGCATCCCCCCCACGAGAATGTGGGGAAGGACTTCCTCCACCCTCACTTTGATGGTGTTTTTCAGCTCAAAGTTCGTGACAGCTCTGCAGGAAAAAGCATGAAATAAGTTCAAACAATCCATTTATAATCTGCATCTTCGTTAAAGGCAGTGTAATTTCCATTGCATACATGGCGGCTAAATATAGGCACTTGTTTTAGGCAACTTGGTTACCTGTTATGATGCCCAAATCCTTCTCTGCTGTTGTGGCATGGATTGGTATCTTTTCCTGCTGTGGTTGGTATATTTGCCTTCTAAGGCATGCTCCCAATATATCAACCAAACCTTCACTTTTTAAATGAAAAATTGCTGTTCTGCTGGACAGCCCCTGACTCTGCATGTCTTGCCTATTTGTAATCAGAGGCTCAGCACTATAACTGTGCATTTAAGCAGTGGTTCTCAACCTCTTTTGTATCAGGACCCATTTGTAAACACCAGTGGCCAGTCCTGACCCACTGCCCCTCACTCCCGACCCACTGTCCCCAGCCCTGCAGTGTGTGTGTAGGGCACACCTAGACTAGTAAATCTGCTAAGCTATGAGAAGCTGCCATTGTGCACACATTTTATAAACTGACTTGTGGTTCAGATGCTTTAATATTTAGGTGTCCAAGCTGAGACACTTTTTTAAAGGGAACTGATTTTCAGGGGCTAGGTTCTAAGGCTTCCTATAAGTTACATTAAACTGATAACTGATTGGTAGTCCCAAATCACTAGTCACTTCTGAAAATCTGTTGGCCTGCTTGTTTTTATTTTTCTGCTACTTAAAGTACTATTGTTAAAATCTACAATCATGATTTTAGGAATAGTAGTAAACACTTGTCCAGGTATTTACTTTATTTGGTTTTAACAAAATAGATAGTGAACAAACATTAGAAAATGTGAATTTAGAGCTAAGACTGATCACTTTCAGAATGGCTCATTTAAACTTAAAAAGCAAGCGGAAATTAAATTAAAAGAGCCAAATGTACATATAAGTTTCAGATCTGGGGTGATTACCAGTTGTCTAAGACCTGTCTGATGTTCAGCTGATGAACTCTGTTCACATTAGAAGAGGATATTGAGAAAGAAGTGAGAGAGGGAGAGCTGCCACAACAGCAATGTAATAAACATAAATGGAGCAGGCAAACAGGAATCAGCAGACATAATGCAATTAATTTTTATCTAAGAAAAGCTTTTGATCTTGCATCTTTCATAGAAATTTAAAAAAAAATCCATTTTAGAGGTGGTTGCATTAATTAAGAGTAGTTGCTGTCCTCAAGAAAAATGTTGTCTAACCTGTATCTGCTTTGTGATCTGCGTGTTAAGTCAGCCATTGCTAGTGCATGTGCTTGATCTGCTTTTCTAAATGTCGGCTTATAGTCAGATAAATAAAATTACTGAGCCTGTGCCCTTTCAAATTTGATATTGTATTTTAAAGCGGGTAAGCTGAAGCAGGAGATATCTATCTCTCTGTTATCAGTGCTGAATAGATTTTCAACATATTGGCAACTAACTGGCAAAGGAATTTTTCAGCAGAGGAAGCTCTTAACTTCCTAGTATTTACTGACTTTTTGTTACTATTCTGTAATGTCACATGATAACAAAGAGGAAGTGTGCAAAGCAGTTTTGCTTAGAGTGCTACGCAGGTCCTGAAGACTTAGGTAGGGGATTACTCTTTTCTAAATTAAGAGGATATTTGCACTTATTTCAGGTTGTAGGCAAATATTTTGTAATAGACATGTTACCTCTGAATTGTCTGCCTAGGCCCCTACCCTTCAGAGAGCTGCAAATACTTAGAATATATTATCTGACTCTTCTGAACGGCCTCTCATTTTTTTGGGGTGCTCAGCTTGGAAGAGTTGGCTCAGAGGCTCTGAACAGATCACTATCATGTGAGTTGGACAGCCAGAATTTTCTCAGCAGTGCCACCATAGTGTCTGCTGCATATACCTTACTTCATGGGCATTCTGGATAGTGATTCATGTTGTGGAGCCACTGTGGTCACGCTCCCATCACTCCCTGGCCCACCTCTACCTTTTTCTCATACTTCAGATTTTGGTGCAGAGCACATATCCAGACAACATCCCTAAGAGCCATGTAAGAATTACCAGTCTTGCTACATAACATCTTCATAGCCTGCCTCAAAAGGATCTCTGGCTTTGCTAGTTGGAAACAGCTGGAAATAGAAGCCAGTTGTTTTCCCTCCGGTGTATTGAAACACATATAGTATGTCACAGCCACCTTCCTCTGGTTCTTCATTTCATCTTTCACCATGCTTACCACTAAAATCTGACTAGGCCTCTCCAGATACAATACAAATCATCAGTGTGAGATGAATGGCATGCACACACAATATTTCTCTTTCCATGTGCTTGTGAGCCACAAATATTGCAAAAGGCAGATCATCTAATTCCTGAAGGTTCTTTGCAGGCACAGCTGCATTTTTTGCATCAGCACTTTGCAGGGCATGGTAAAGAGCCTTCTTCCTTATGGTCAGCTGAGCAGTCAGCATTTGCTTCCATTATTTACTTCATATGGCTTGTGACATATCAAACTTTAAACTGGTCTTCATTTCTCACTTGAGTTGTGTTTGTCTTTTACTTGGTCACCTGTCACTTAATACAGAATACAGTAAAACAAGTTCCAGGTCTTGAGTTAGTGGCACTTTAATTCCTTATTAATTCTTATTGACATTGATGGTTTCAATAATTTCACCCTCTAATATAATGGAGAACATCAACCTCTCATATTTTCTTTTACAGTATTTAAAAGCTTTAGAGCATTCATGGATAGAAAAAGACAATGTAAAAGGAACAAAAGCCATGCTGGAATACATGGTATAATAATCCAGTAGATACTAAATTATAGGTAATTATAACCTCTGCAAGTTAACCCCTGTAAGATAAAACAATTACATTATCTTTCCTTTAATAAGAAGAAATGTTAACTAGATTTTTCAGGTTTCTTTCATTTAATTTTTTTACTGAATGCTTGATTTATACACAACCAGGTAACTAAGGAGCTTATTTTTCTTGTCTAGAATTAGTCATCTTTGCCATTGGAAGAATGTTCGCCTTTGACATAGTTTATATTTCTTTACTCTGAAAAAAGGCTAATTTGTTGGTTCTATGTGGGGAACCACACTGTGTTTCAGAGTGGGGATTGTGAAATAGTCTAAACTCTGTTACTTGGGCAAGAGCACCATTAATTTACAGAAAAAGGGAAGAGGAAACTGTTTTCTGATTTATTACAAAGAGTTCAGATTTCCAAGTCTTAGTTTTTACAAACTCTTTTATGTACTACTTATCCACATCAACTTGCTGAAGTGGTGGAGGATGATCTGATTCTTAAATAAAGGGAGAATGTCAAGTTAAAGTGAAGTCTAATGTTTAATCTCTGGAGGTTACTGCCATCGGTGGGTTCTTATTTACCAAAAGCACACCTACTGTTAAGCAGTGGGCTTGTCTTAATGACGGTTATTTCAACCACAAGTTAAGTCCACATAAGGACAATTGAGGTTTGACTTTTAAAATAATGTCATCACTGGATAAGAAATGGGTCTCTTGAGCAGATACTGGTTATTACATGAATGCAAAATTGTAGATTAAAGTAAGAAGGCAGAAAAGATTTGAAATGATTGCTGTACAATCAGAATCAATATGGCTATACATAGTTTTCAGAAGTACCCAAATGTTGCTGGGCCTGTTGCCATGTGTATGCCTGCTTGTGCATGTGTATATTGATATCCCCTAAGTTATGTGATGATGATACACTTGCAGTCTCTTACAAAGAGAAAGATTTTGGTCTTTAATATTATACAGAGTGCATTTCTCCTTGTTCATACCTAGGTCTCAAAGTGCTCCACAAAAGCACGTGCCTTTATCTTTTTTTTTACAAAGGACAAAACCAAAGGACCCAGAAGTTAAGGGTAGGCCCAGGGTCAGACCACTGGCCAAAGACTGATCCTTCTTATTTCCCATTATGATGCCTCATCCACTGGACTTAGGAAAGTGTTTGTTAAGGGAACAGGAGCTGCCATCTATTGCATATGGCTGGCCACTGTCCAGTGTCATCCTTGCTGTTGGATGCTGACCTGCAGATTCATTGGATGGACAGCGGTCACTTAGATTTTGTGAGAAGCTGTTAAAAAAAAATGCCAGGGTACATTCTGTGATTATCCCCTCCCCCCCTCCCCCTCAATAATTCAACAACAAAATATGAACCAAGGGAGTCTAGGAGGCAGTAAAGTGAGGCAAAATTCTGTTTGTTCAGTCTGCTTACTCCAGCAGCCTGACACAGTATCTAAATTGGTGGGGAACTTTTTGTTCACTTTCCACAGTTTGAACTGCTAAACAGTCTCCAGCCCTGTCCATAGACTCATAGTTTTTAAGGTCAGAAGGGAACACTTTGATCCTCTATTCTGCCTTCCTCCATAATGCTAGAGAAAAAAAAACCTCAACCAGTGTTTTTTACATCAAGCCCATCACTTCTGGTTGAGATTTGTTTTTAAGAAAGAAAGACCTCCATTTAAAGATAGTTCCATTAAAACCCAGCAGCGTAGTTCTTTGCATGCATCCTCATTCCATCTCTATCCACAAAAGAATATAAAAACCTTGCATAGGTAGAACGCTCTTCTTCTCTGTCATTCTCCTCCTAAACGAGTTGTCATGTCGCATAGCCTGTTATAGTTCCCTACTTTGGAAAATGAAGTGTTTTCCAATTATGAAGTAAAAGACATTTTGCTATCAGCAAGCCCAGAAGGAACCAGCATTCTTATGTGTGTTACTGTGATCAATTAATACTTTTAACTAAAATCACTCACATTCTCTTGTGCCACTTTGCAGTTGTGGTGCTGCTTATCTGCTTGTCAATTCCTGTGATCTCAGAAAGGGTGGAATTTTCCCTCCTGTGCTGGGGCACAGGACTATAGTGAGACAAAAGTAACCCTGTGCTGGGCACATGCAGAGAGTTACACATAATTCTGAAACAGTATTTAGACTCCTATTGAAGTCACTCTCTCAAAAGCTTTTACTAATGCCAGTCCTGTCATCTGCCCTACCCATCTTCTTTTCCATGTCATCCATTTCCCTAAAAGCCTTCATCTTGCATGCAGAGGTTCTTTGGCAGCTTCCATTAGCTTTACTATAGTCTTGGGGGAGACCCAGTTGCTAGTGTCTGCTCCTAGGAGAAGTAGACACAATGTAGACTTCACCAGCAGCAAGCATGCAGCTACTGGGACCACAGTGATGATATTCAGCATATTATCATTTTTGTATGGTTTGCAGAGATTTTGTTTCTTCGTTGCTGTAGGTACTAAATCGATCAATGCTGAGGAAACATCTTTACTCTGGGAGGACTTGTATTTAGAAGAGTCCCCTGTAATTTACAATTTTGACCATTTTCTTGAATTAATTAAACTATTCTTTTCTACACCTTTCAGCAGAAAAGCCCTTTCTGCCATTACAGGGTGTGTGTAGACAAAAGGAGGGGCATGTGCGCATGACACTTTACAGCGGATTAAATGCTTTTGCACCACTTTAATGGTGTTGGTGTTTGCACACATCAGCAGCATATTGCGCCTTAATTCCAGCTACTGTAGCACATTTAGCAGCGTAATGCGTCTTAAATGACTTTGGGGCGCAACAAACTAAAACACCTCTGAGGAGTTTTAGTTTGCTGCCCTACAACCACAGAGCAAAGCACAGGGCTTCGTACGATTTAGGGACTATGCAGGCAGCTTGTGCAGGCAGCCTGGCAGCAGCCTGGGAAGGCAGGCTCCACCAAAGCAAAAAAAAAAAAAGGCATCGAGCCTGATCTCTCTTTTTTTTTTCCCCCTGGAGCCTGCCTGCATGAGCTGTCCAGGGACCTAGTCCTTCCCTCCGCAGTTGCGGTGCCCCCTGGAACGGCACAAGCCAGGTGCCTGTGGGTAGGTGCTACCTGGGGAGGGGGCCCGCCACTGCTGTGGAGGGAAGCACCAGTCTGTGTGTCGTTTCCCACCCCCGCGCCCAGGGACCACTCTGCCCACTGGCAGTCCCCTCCCTGCCACTGGTAAGGGAGGTAAGACACAGGTGTACACGACATGGGGGTTTACTTCACACTAAATTGAAGCAGTGTTTTTAAAAACCCACTGCTTCAGTTTAGGGCCCCCGTTTCATCTACTCATGCCCAAAGAGACACTGACCAGTATGTAGAGGAACCCTGCTAATGATCATTTGCATTACAGGTGTGCCTAGAAGGCCTTTGCTGTGTAAATGCATATACACAAATAATAACAGAAGAGCAGATAGCCTAAAGATGGGTAAAGGATGGGAGAGAGGAAATACTATTATTCTTCTTTTATGCACAGATAGAGTGACATAGGAAAGTCAATAGAAAGGCTCTGGCAGACCCAGGAAAAGAACTCATAAATGTAATGCTACTGTCGTAACCACAAAAACATTTTTCTTTTTTTGCTTTTTTAAGCTGTATTTTGTTATAACATAAAATGTTTTCAATTTTGTTTTTAAAGGTGGGCATGAACCCTATATTGAAATATTTGAGCAACCCAGGCAGCGAGGCATGCGCTTCAGGTATAAATGTGAAGGACGATCCGCAGGTAGCATTCCAGGAGAACATAGTACTGACAACAATAAGACATTCCCTGCTATACAGGTAACATTTTTAGCTGTCATTATTATAATTATTATCATATGCTTTTACATTAAACTGTAGGAATTTATGGGACTGTACACTTGATTCTCCAGTCTGTTAGCCTGCCACACTAACTACACCGAAGCTGATGGAGTTACAACTCAGATGAAGGCAATGAGGTCCTATGTTCCTAGACACTAAATGTTATGATCTAAACATTGATGAGAACAAGATGAGAGGCAAGGCTTTCTTGGGGTGATATTTTTTATTGCACCAACTGCTTAGTTAGATAAACTCCTTTCTAGGTCTGAAGAACGACATCTTGCATTTGAAAGGTTGTCATCCCAATTCTGCAGCTGGTCCAGAGGTAATTAAAAGATACTACCCTAGGAAATCCTTGCCTCTCGCATAATTCCTGGGCCATAACTTTAACACTACATTGCTCTAACTACAACAAGATAAGATGCAGACAAGGATAATAAGCT
This sequence comes from Alligator sinensis, assembly GCF_000455745.1. Taxonomy (NCBI): domain Eukaryota; kingdom Metazoa; phylum Chordata; order Crocodylia; family Alligatoridae; genus Alligator; species Alligator sinensis. The sequence continues at coordinate 2,683,621 of NW_005841866.1, forward strand.
ATGATGATGGACAGAATAAGTACAGTTACTTGGCATAGGTTTCGCAGAATGGATCGTGTTAGTTCTTCATTTGTTCTGGGTTCGCAAGTATGTTTTTTACTATTTTAAGTGAAGTTGTGTAGAGATTGATTATGGGTTCTGAGGAAGGTTGTGAAAAAGTTGTCTTTAGGTATAGGGTTTGAAAAGGCTGTTCCAGGTGTAGGATATATATATATAGCATGAGAGAAGCAGCATTGCCACCCCCACTGTGCCAAAAATCATGAGATAAACTCTTAAAAAAATCAAGAGATTGACATGTAAATCATGAGATGCTATTTTTGAAGTGTGTGTGTGTGGGGGGGGTGTTATTTGTGAAAGTGTTGGGGGCTGTGTGGCGGGGGGGGGCTTGGAGCCCGGAGAGGGGATCCCCAGACAGCCTAGCAGAATGTGGGGTATTGTGGGTCAGGAGTGAGAGGCAGCAACCGGGTTGGGCACAGGAATGCAGTGGCGGTAAGCAGGAGTTCCTGCAGATGCCACTGGTGCTGTCGGTGGCGGGGGGTTAGCAAGTGCTAGCCAGGGGACGGTGACCACCCGCAGACACTGTCGGCAGCAGCCAACAGGGATCACTGACTGCCCACAGACGCTGCCGGCACTGTTGGCAGTGGGGAGAGGGGCGAACGGCGATCGCCCACAGGCTTGGCAGTGCCTTTTTGTAGGGGGTGCACCGCCGTGTTCAGGGGGTGTACGCACACCCATATGCACCCCCCACACGTTGCCCCTGGCTGGGCAGGCTGTGGCTTGGGAGTGAAGAGCAAACAGATACATAAAGACACTGACAGACACACAGACAGCACTCATATGGTAAGTGGAGGGAAAGGGGCAGGGGGGAGAGGGAAGGAGTGTGGGAGGGCAGATTGAGGCCCCCACGGTGAGAGAGAGAGAGAGTGGGGCAGGAGCAGGGGCAGGGGTGAATGGGTCCCCGGGATTGAGGTGGGTTGTCCAGAGGCATGGGGGAGGGGAGGGGTGTGGCTCCCCACAGCAGTGCACACCCCTGGGGGGGCATGGAGGCAGATGGCCCCCCATGGGGCAGAGGCAGGCTGCCCCGGGAGCTCAGCCATGTGATGCCATTGCTGCCCACCAGGCAGGCAGGGGACGTAAGGCACAATGGCCACACAGCACATCCCCTGCCCGCCTGGCAGCAGGAGGTACACTAGGGTTTTGCAGCTGAGCTCCCAGGGCAAGGCAGCAGGGCACAGAGCCCCAGCCCACAGTATCCCGCCTCTGCACCCCCTCCCCTCACCTCTGGACAACCCACCCTGGCCCCAGGGCCCCATTCACCTCAGCCCTGCTCCTGCCCCTCTCCCTCCCTCCCTCCCTCCCTCCCTGCAGGGGCTTTGATCTTCCCCCCACCCCTTTCCTCTTCCTCTGCCCCTTTTTCTCTACCCTTCTTCTCTACTTACCAGCTGGGAAAATCCGGAGATCTGAGGGTTGGATCTGGAGATCACGAGTCAGAGTTATTTTGACTTTGAAATCCTGAGTCTTACCATGGTTTCCCGACAGTTGTCATTACTGGAGAAGAAATTTAAGCACTTGGGCCATTTTCTAAACCATGGTAACTAATTTGCATGACCGTTTGAATCAAATTTCAATTCGAATTAAGATTTATTAGACAATCATTGACAGCTCCTTAACAGACCCAGTTAGCTGTGGTTGGAAGTAATTAGGAGGTGATAATAAGTCTGTTTAAACTCTGTTACATTGTTGCAGCTATCTACAGGGCTGTGCAATTGACCTGATGCTTAGTCCGGGTGAGTTGTTGGCACATTTAACTTGGTAAAGGTTTGTGCCTGATGGGCTCTGTTGTGTTGCAAAAATGCAATTGAGGAGATTGATATTTACAATGTTTATCTGCTTATATGAGTTCCTAAGGACTGTTTTTTCTAAAAGCAATGCTGTTATATATATGTTAATTAATACAGTTTAACTTGCCTAATTCAGACTGCTCTAGTCTGCATTAACTTTAATCCTCATTCAATAAGGATTAGTTAATTCGGACAGGAGCCAATTTTAATTTGGACTACAGACATCCACATGTATATAGTGACTGCTGTAGTCCAGATTAAACCTAGAAAAATGTAATAGCTATAAACATCCTTGTCATTGAAGGTAGCAGGTAGGAAGGTGGATTATTGGGTAGTTGCATAAATGAGGGCAGTGACCAGGGCAGCAACTCCAGGCACTGCCTTTGAGTGGTCAGGAAAAAAAGCTGAGACTGCAGTGGTAGCCAATTCATGCTGCTGTGATTGGCAGTTTGGCAGCCAGCAATGCAGTGAGCATTGGTGGCTGCCCCAGGCATGGCGCTGTCTATCTGTTTCTCTGTTAAAGGGAATAGAGGAATCAGGTGCAACCAGTAATTTGGAGCAAGAGCTGTGTAGAGAATACTATAACAAGAATTCTGAAGGTGAGAGAGAGGCAATGCAGAATCAGTAAAGGGTCTGGGAAAGTGGGGACAAAGTGGTCAAAGTGGAAGCTGAAGGAAGAAGATTCGAGTGGCTGTGTTATGGAGAGAGTGAATAGAAATAAGGTGAATATTGAGAAGTGCAGGATGAAGTAGGTCACAGTTGTCCAGATAGGAGATGATGAAGGCATAGACAAGATATGGACAGTAGAAATGGAGGGGAGTGGATAGTTTGAACATGTAGTAGAGGGCATAGTGGCAAGATTTTGCAACAGCCTGCTTGATTGGGGCAAATAAATATAAGCTTATGTGGCTGATGAAATATTTTATTATGAAGAAATTTGGTAAGGTAGATAGTTGATGAGAGACCCATTTTGTAATATTGCATTGAAGTTGATGGTGGGAGACCCATGAAGGGTCATAGAGAAGTACAACTGGAAGGTACCTCCAGAGGTCACTTAAGGCCAACCCTTTACCAGAGGCAGGATCATTCTCATCCAAACCATCCCATACAAACCATAATTTAAACTCTACATAAGACTATCATCAACCCTGACACAACACAGATTTAACACCCTAAACTGCCACAGGTAAAGCAAGAGAAGCACGGTAGACCAATGTCCTGCTTTTATGAAATGTCATTAATATGTGCTCAAGAGATGCCGGGTTGAGGGCCACACCCCCATACAGAGGAAGGCAAAACCCCGCATAGACTGTACCAATCTGACCAGGGGGTAAATTCCTTCCTGACCCCAAATGTGGCAATTGGTCTGACCCTGAATGGAGGGGCAAGATCCCCAAGCCAGGAACCTCTGGCTTTGGTCCCAGCAGGAGCATTGGCCTGTTAAAGTCTCTAGTCTTGGCCAGCGCCCAATGCCTCTGAGGAAGGCTTACAAACACCCTGACACATGTAGCAGAAAGAGGTGGGGCAGGGGCAACCAGAAAGCCCAGAAGCATGGGAAATACCCATAGTAGAACATAGGCATAGCCATGCCTCCATCATCCCCAACCACGGCTGTTCAACCTCTTCTTGAACCCCTCCAGTGATAAAGAGTGCACAGCTTCCCTAGGAAGCCTATTCCACTGCCTCACTGTTCTAACAGTGAACAAGTCTTTCTGGATATCCAGTCTAACTTTACTTTGCTGCAGCTTCAAGCCACTGGTCCATGTCCTCCTCTCTGACAAACAATGAAGAATTGGTGGAGGACGTGAAAGTGATGGGTAACTCGGGAGGAAGGTATCATGATATGGCAGGATTCCAGATCCTGAGAGGGAAAGCATGAGGTCAGCAAAATTAGGAAACTAGATTTCAATAGATAGATTATCCCCTAGTTGTATCCTTCACTTTCTGGAACAGAAAGTTGCCCTCCACACAAGTTAGGGATGGGCTTAACATTTTACATTTGGCTGCATTGTTCTTCCAGCAAATGTCTGGAAAATTGAAGTTTCCTATCAGTACCATCCCATAGCTTTTGGATAGATTTGTCATCTGCTTGAAGAGTGCCTTACTGACCTCTTCCTGATTAGCAGCAATCCTGGTTTTCTGTGATTAAAAACTTAGAAATTCTCTGATTAAAAACCCCCAAATCTCTGACTAAAGTATGTGCCTGGAAGCTGTATGTAGAGAAGATGGGGTCAATGATGGAGGCTTTTGTGGCACCAGCAGAGAACAGCTTGAAAGATTGGAGGTGTTCCCTGTAAGAGCTGGAGGCAAAGAATCTTGTGGACAGTGATGCTGAGAGTAACAGCAGTGCTGTGAAACATGGCCCTGCCCTAGAGCAGTGACTGGCCAGGTGCTGAGCAAACAGGAGAAGGTGGCCTTTTCACCTTTGTAGAGCTTGGGTTGACCAGAGTTGGCAGGAAATTCCTTCTGACTTTGTGGCGCCACTTCTCTGATAATTGGAGAATGGTCTGTGCAGGCTGCTGAAGAGGCTGTAGGCCTGAGCTGTGGACTAGGGGACAGGTTCAGGGAGTAGCTGGAGCATATGACTCTTGTGAGCAAATGAGGAACAACCAGAATCCAAAGTGAAGGAGGCCTCTGGTCATGACTGAAGGTGTCTGTTGCTGATGAAGTTGATCGTTGCTGATAGTGGCACTGAAGTGATTTCTAAGTGAATTCCTGCTACTCCAAGGACTGGAGGAGGGTACTGATCACTATAAGGGGGATTCCCCACCAGAGGTGGAAATATCAAAGAGGAGGAGGGGTGAAGAGTCCAAGGAGATGTCATAACTAAACTTAGCTAGAGTGGCATCAGTGGAGTCAATGGGGCGTAGGAGAGAAACGGATTACAAGAGTAAAGGACAAACACAGTTGGGAGGAAGTCAAAGCAAGATTATGCTAGGGTGTGAGCTGTGAGGAAACAGGGAAGGCCTGAGAGAACCAGGTGGAGGTTAAAAGGAGATGGTTATATGTTTGAAGACTGATGAAAAGAATTCACATGAGAATTCAAGAATGAGGGAAGGGATGATGGACACCAGGAAAGTATAGGGCAAGGTGAAAGGGCCAGTTAGGAAGAAAGGCATACAATGAATGCTTCAATCTCGGAATATGTGGAGAGGGAGTGCAGAACAGCTGTGGGGTAGAAAGTAGGGGAGGAGGGATTTAATCTGTACAAACATGCACCTAGAACGTGCCTCTGATTTGGTTTCCAAGCTTCAACCAGTATAGGCCAAATTTTGCTTTCAAATTCACCCACACAACCCCCACAGACTCTGATAGACCCACCAACACAGGGAGAATTTGCTGCAGGTGTCTAAGGAGCACTAAGAAAAAAAAGGTTTCCAACTATCCCAAAGAATCTTGTGAGAGCCTCGTGTTGAGCTCTACACATATCATCCTGAATGTTTCACCGGAGATGCAAAATAGAATGCTTCCCCCTTCTCCCCACTGCTCAAGTAAGGGCCTGAAGCTTTGACCCTACATCAAGAGATCCGTTCTACTCATGAAAGTTACCTTTTGCTTTTACTGATGGGACTCTCAGTTATTTAAGGGATCCTAAGATTTGGATCCTATCCAATTCTGAATGAAGTTAATGGAAAAAATCCTGCTTCCCCCTCCTCAGCCCCAAGATACAGTTGCCCTTCAGTAGAAGATTCCTTGCGTTTTCAAGCAGAACGGTGTGTTTTTATAATAGAATCTAGATGCCGTAATAAATAAGCTTTCAACTCGCCTGTGTGCAGAGCACCTGGATGAAGAATCAGCCCCTTTTCCAGCTCACTGAGCCTGATCCAAAGCCTGTCGCAGTCACTGGAAAGGCTTCCACTGATTTAGTGGAGCATTGGATCGGATCTTAGGAGAGCATTGTATGTGAAGAAAGGAGAAGACTTTCTTCTCATCTTTATGGCAACATAGATTAGAATTAAAATGTCAAAATGTTGATTTCTGTTTTAACAACCTAGGACACTTTTTTTCATTACAAAGTCCGTGGTAATTGTGCCAGAATAGCTGGTTAATGATGTGATTCTTTTTTACAAATAAAAGATGAATACTTTGTAGGCATTGTAGATATCTATAGTCTATCATCTGTAGCTGAAATATAAAGGAAAACACTGTTTAATTGTTCTGTCACTGGCTTTTAGTGTGAAATAAATGGTAATGTGGTGAAACAGTACTTCTGAATTTTCAGGAGAGCAGTGTTGGCTTTTAATTTTATGTAACAGTAATTCATCTGAACATAATGTGAAATGCTCAGTTGACTTTGTTTTTTCTGTAACATACATAGGACAACATGTATTCCATGTTAGGCATGTATAGAGCACATAATAAATCTGTTCAAAACCTCTGCAGTCTTTTAAACAGAAATGTGAACAAGTCTTTTACATTTTGCTCCATACACTTTTGCAGATTATTAACTTTTTTGGAAAAGTGAAAATAAGGATAACATTAGTAACAAAGAACGAGCCCTACAAGCCTCACCCTCATGACCTGGTTGGAAAGGACTGCAGGGATGGCTACTATGAAGCCGAATTTGGACCAGAGCGCAGAGTCATATCGTAAGTAGCGGCACTGAGTTCAGTTTTATGCTGTTGAAATCTAGTCACCAGACTAAAAGAACAATCGGGATAACTTCTGTGTAGGAGCTGACATTTGTGCCTTTCTGTGGGCTCCCCAGATCATTCTGAGAAAGGAAACTTACCCTGGGCAACCTTACAAAACTTCTGTGAAAGAGACTCTGTTTTGCCTTGGAAGTGTATTATTTGTTCAGTACTTTATTGTTACATTCAGCAGCCATCAATGGAAAGATAAATATTGAGCAGTAGATCCATAACTTTTTCTGCCCTCTGTTTCTCTTCATTTCTCAGTCTCCCCTCCCCCCCATCTCTCTCACTTCCCTCCTTGTCTTTGTTTCTCTCTCTCACACACACATTTGGCAGCTCTGAACACCTGTCTCTTGGCTCGACTCCCTTCCTTCCCCATTCTGTGAACTAAAGTGACCTGTTGCAAAAAATAGTCATTACATTTTATTTGTCATAATTAGAGTTAGTACTTCAAGGAGATGAATGGGATTTAGGGGAACCCATACCTTTCAAGAAGTACTGTTGCAGTCTTTCTGTAGACTCTGGAAGATGGTGCCTCTTTGGGTTGATACACTGTTCACATTTGGTAAAGAAAGATAAAGGAAGGCCGGAATAGCACATGAGCTGCTCTATAGTAACTGCGCCAGTGCAGTAATTGAAAAGCTAACTTCTGTCATCTCACCCTTCTATCACTGAGGACCAAGTTGCCCCAAGTTAGCTTTCATTTACCTTGAGGTGCAAAAGAACACATGCAAGCAGTTGTGGAAGAGATGATGTTCTATAAAGCCCCACATTCCTCATGTATTTAGATTCAGCAGAAACTAAGGACATGGTCACATAAACATATCACAATTGAGGCACATTCATGCATCAAGCAAGCTAGGTTTCAGCAAGATTATCTCAGCCTCATTCCAAAGAGGCGTTTGTCCTGTGTGGACATTAGGGCCACTAACGGGTTTTTCAGGTTAGGGTATTGTAGTCACTTATGAATATCTTGCCTAAATGTGTTGAAAGATAGGTATGGTAGAGTATCATCAGTATGAACATGGTAGTTATGGTTAAAAGTATAAATAATAATCAGTACATAATAAAAATAGAGAAAGAAGACCAACAGTGTCTTATGGTACTCTGTAGAGGAGTCTCAGTGGAGAAGGTTCTGCTGCTAGAGGCAAAGTTTGATCCAAAGCTAACTTGGTGTAAACAGGCATAACTCCCATTTAATACTTGAGTTGCTGCTTAGGGTACCATGAACATCTAAATTAGCAGTAGCATGCATGGAAGTTACTAATACATCCATCTCTGCCACAAAAGATAAAGGCAAGAACATAGAGAACTGTAGCAGGTGTGAACTTTGGTCATTTCCCTAAAAGGGTTTACATCTGAGTGGCTTGTTTTCTCTATGGTGTGTAATGTTTGGATTATCACTTAGGAGAAAATAAACTGCAGACGAGAAGCAGGTGGGAAAATAAGATTCATGCATGAAGATTTATTGTTACACAGTCATGTGTGTGTCATTAAAATAGCTATCCAGAGAGCTAAAATTCTCTTCAAACCCTTTTTTCCCTACGTTGATAGCTTTAACCTCATTCTGCCTGGCCCCCTTACACACATGCTGCCTCTCTCCAAGCCATTTGAAAGGCAGCTACCAAGATTTTGTCTCTACTTGTCCTTCTTATGATGTCATCCCTCTGCTGACTTTTTTTTTTCTCTCTCTTTTTTAAAGATCAAATTCAAGTTTCTTGTCCTGATGTTCAAGGAATCCCACAGTTCTGATTCTCACTGTTTCTGAAGCTGTCTTTTACTGTCCTTCTGAAAACAAAGGGTCTGATTCTCCACAGCCTTGGACTTTGTGTAGCCCCTTACAACTGTGCTTATTGGTCAGAAGCCACCAGCATTTTGATCTGATGGCATCCCCTTTTCCATTTGGTGTTTACCTCTAAGGCCAACCCTTTACCAGAGGCAGGATCATTCTCATCCAAACCATCCCATACAAACCATAATTTAAACTCTACATAAGACTATCATCAACCCTGACACAACACAGATTTAACACCCTAAACTGCCACAGGTAAAGCAAGAGAAGCACGGTAGACCAATGTCCTGCTTTTATGAAATGTCATTAATATGTGCTCAAGAGATGCCGGGTTGAGGGCCACACCCCCATACAGAGGAAGGCAAAACCCCGCATAGACTGTACCAATCTGACCAGGGGGTAAATTCCTTCCTGACCCCAAATGTGGCAATTGGTCTGACCCTGAATGGAGGGGCAAGATCCCCAAGCCAGGAACCTCTGGCTTTGGTCCCAGCAGGAGCATTGGCCTGTTAAAGTCTCTAGTCTTGGCCAGCGCCCAATGCCTCTGAGGAAGGCTTACAAACACCCTGACACATGTAGCAGAAAGAGGTGGGGCAGGGGCAACCAGAAAGCCCAGAAGCATGGGAAATACCCATAGTAGAACATAGGCATAGCCATGCCTCCATCATCCCCAACCACGGCTGTTCAACCTCTTCTTGAACCCCTCCAGTGATAAAGAGTGCACAGCTTCCCTAGGAAGCCTATTCCACTGCCTCACTGTTCTAACAGTGAACAAGTCTTTCTGGATATCCAGTCTAACTTTACTTTGCTGCAGCTTCAAGCCACTGGTCCATGTCCTCCTCTCTGACAAACAATGAAGAATTGGTGGAGGACGTGAAAGTGATGGGTAACTCGGGAGGAAGGTATCATGATATGGCAGGATTCCAGATCCTGAGAGGGAAAGCATGAGGTCAGCAAAATTAGGAAACTAGATTTCAATAGATAGATTATCCCCTAGTTGTATCCTTCACTTTCTGGAACAGAAAGTTGCCCTCCACACAAGTTAGGGATGGGCTTAACATTTTACATTTGGCTGCATTGTTCTTCCAGCAAATGTCTGGAAAATTGAAGTTTCCTATCAGTACCATCCCATAGCTTTTGGATAGATTTGTCATCTGCTTGAAGAGTGCCTTACTGACCTCTTCCTGATTAGCAGCAATCCTGGTTTTCTGTGATTAAAAACTTAGAAATTCTCTGATTAAAAACCCCCAAATCTCTGACTAAAGTATGTGCCTGGAAGCTGTATGTAGAGAAGATGGGGTCAATGATGGAGGCTTTTGTGGCACCAGCAGAGAACAGCTTGAAAGATTGGAGGTGTTCCCTGTAAGAGCTGGAGGCAAAGAATCTTGTGGACAGTGATGCTGAGAGTAACAGCAGTGCTGTGAAACATGGCCCTGCCCTAGAGCAGTGACTGGCCAGGTGCTGAGCAAACAGGAGAAGGTGGCCTTTTCACCTTTGTAGAGCTTGGGTTGACCAGAGTTGGCAGGAAATTCCTTCTGACTTTGTGGCGCCACTTCTCTGATAATTGGAGAATGGTCTGTGCAGGCTGCTGAAGAGGCTGTAGGCCTGAGCTGTGGACTAGGGGACAGGTTCAGGGAGTAGCTGGAGCATATGACTCTTGTGAGCAAATGAGGAACAACCAGAATCCAAAGTGAAGGAGGCCTCTGGTCATGACTGAAGGTGTCTGTTGCTGATGAAGTTGATCGTTGCTGATAGTGGCACTGAAGTGATTTCTAAGTGAATTCCTGCTACTCCAAGGACTGGAGGAGGGTACTGATCACTATAAGGGGGATTCCCCACCAGAGGTGGAAATATCAAAGAGGAGGAGGGGTGAAGAGTCCAAGGAGATGTCATAACTAAACTTAGCTAGAGTGGCATCAGTGGAGTCAATGGGGCGTAGGAGAGAAACGGATTACAAGAGTAAAGGACAAACACAGTTGGGAGGAAGTCAAAGCAAGATTATGCTAGGGTGTGAGCTGTGAGGAAACAGGGAAGGCCTGAGAGAACCAGGTGGAGGTTAAAAGGAGATGGTTATATGTTTGAAGACTGATGAAAAGAATTCACATGAGAATTCAAGAATGAGGGAAGGGATGATGGACACCAGGAAAGTATAGGGCAAGGTGAAAGGGCCAGTTAGGAAGAAAGGCATACAATGAATGCTTCAATCTCGGAATATGTGGAGAGGGAGTGCAGAACAGCTGTGGGGTAGAAAGTAGGGGAGGAGGGATTTAATCTGTACAAACATGCACCTAGAACGTGCCTCTGATTTGGTTTCCAAGCTTCAACCAGTATAGGCCAAATTTTGCTTTCAAATTCACCCACACAACCCCCACAGACTCTGATAGACCCACCAACACAGGGAGAATTTGCTGCAGGTGTCTAAGGAGCACTAAGAAAAAAAAGGTTTCCAACTATCCCAAAGAATCTTGTGAGAGCCTCGTGTTGAGCTCTACACATATCATCCTGAATGTTTCACCGGAGATGCAAAATAGAATGCTTCCCCCTTCTCCCCACTGCTCAAGTAAGGGCCTGAAGCTTTGACCCTACATCAAGAGATCCGTTCTACTCATGAAAGTTACCTTTTGCTTTTACTGATGGGACTCTCAGTTATTTAAGGGATCCTAAGATTTGGATCCTATCCAATTCTGAATGAAGTTAATGGAAAAAATCCTGCTTCCCCCTCCTCAGCCCCAAGATACAGTTGCCCTTCAGTAGAAGATTCCTTGCGTTTTCAAGCAGAACGGTGTGTTTTTATAATAGAATCTAGATGCCGTAATAAATAAGCTTTCAACTCGCCTGTGTGCAGAGCACCTGGATGAAGAATCAGCCCCTTTTCCAGCTCACTGAGCCTGATCCAAAGCCTGTCGCAGTCACTGGAAAGGCTTCCACTGATTTAGTGGAGCATTGGATCGGATCTTAGGAGAGCATTGTATGTGAAGAAAGGAGAAGACTTTCTTCTCATCTTTATGGCAACATAGATTAGAATTAAAATGTCAAAATGTTGATTTCTGTTTTAACAACCTAGGACACTTTTTTTCATTACAAAGTCCGTGGTAATTGTGCCAGAATAGCTGGTTAATGATGTGATTCTTTTTTACAAATAAAAGATGAATACTTTGTAGGCATTGTAGATATCTATAGTCTATCATCTGTAGCTGAAATATAAAGGAAAACACTGTTTAATTGTTCTGTCACTGGCTTTTAGTGTGAAATAAATGGTAATGTGGTGAAACAGTACTTCTGAATTTTCAGGAGAGCAGTGTTGGCTTTTAATTTTATGTAACAGTAATTCATCTGAACATAATGTGAAATGCTCAGTTGACTTTGTTTTTTCTGTAACATACATAGGACAACATGTATTCCATGTTAGGCATGTATAGAGCACATAATAAATCTGTTCAAAACCTCTGCAGTCTTTTAAACAGAAATGTGAACAAGTCTTTTACATTTTGCTCCATACACTTTTGCAGATTATTAACTTTTTTGGAAAAGTGAAAATAAGGATAACATTAGTAACAAAGAACGAGCCCTACAAGCCTCACCCTCATGACCTGGTTGGAAAGGACTGCAGGGATGGCTACTATGAAGCCGAATTTGGACCAGAGCGCAGAGTCATATCGTAAGTAGCGGCACTGAGTTCAGTTTTATGCTGTTGAAATCTAGTCACCAGACTAAAAGAACAATCGGGATAACTTCTGTGTAGGAGCTGACATTTGTGCCTTTCTGTGGGCTCCCCAGATCATTCTGAGAAAGGAAACTTACCCTGGGCAACCTTACAAAACTTCTGTGAAAGAGACTCTGTTTTGCCTTGGAAGTGTATTATTTGTTCAGTACTTTATTGTTACATTCAGCAGCCATCAATGGAAAGATAAATATTGAGCAGTAGATCCATAACTTTTTCTGCCCTCTGTTTCTCTTCATTTCTCAGTCTCCCCTCCCCCCCATCTCTCTCACTTCCCTCCTTGTCTTTGTTTCTCTCTCTCACACACACATTTGGCAGCTCTGAACACCTGTCTCTTGGCTCGACTCCCTTCCTTCCCCATTCTGTGAACTAAAGTGACCTGTTGCAAAAAATAGTCATTACATTTTATTTGTCATAATTAGAGTTAGTACTTCAAGGAGATGAATGGGATTTAGGGGAACCCATACCTTTCAAGAAGTACTGTTGCAGTCTTTCTGTAGACTCTGGAAGATGGTGCCTCTTTGGGTTGATACACTGTTCACATTTGGTAAAGAAAGATAAAGGAAGGCCGGAATAGCACATGAGCTGCTCTATAGTAACTGCGCCAGTGCAGTAATTGAAAAGCTAACTTCTGTCATCTCACCCTTCTATCACTGAGGACCAAGTTGCCCCAAGTTAGCTTTCATTTACCTTGAGGTGCAAAAGAACACATGCAAGCAGTTGTGGAAGAGATGATGTTCTATAAAGCCCCACATTCCTCATGTATTTAGATTCAGCAGAAACTAAGGACATGGTCACATAAACATATCACAATTGAGGCACATTCATGCATCAAGCAAGCTAGGTTTCAGCAAGATTATCTCAGCCTCATTCCAAAGAGGCGTTTGTCCTGTGTGGACATTAGGGCCACTAACGGGTTTTTCAGGTTAGGGTATTGTAGTCACTTATGAATATCTTGCCTAAATGTGTTGAAAGATAGGTATGGTAGAGTATCATCAGTATGAACATGGTAGTTATGGTTAAAAGTATAAATAATAATCAGTACATAATAAAAATAGAGAAAGAAGACCAACAGTGTCTTATGGTACTCTGTAGAGGAGTCTCAGTGGAGAAGGTTCTGCTGCTAGAGGCAAAGTTTGATCCAAAGCTAACTTGGTGTAAACAGGCATAACTCCCATTTAATACTTGAGTTGCTGCTTAGGGTACCATGAACATCTAAATTAGCAGTAGCATGCATGGAAGTTACTAATACATCCATCTCTGCCACAAAAGATAAAGGCAAGAACATAGAGAACTGTAGCAGGTGTGAACTTTGGTCATTTCCCTAAAAGGGTTTACATCTGAGTGGCTTGTTTTCTCTATGGTGTGTAATGTTTGGATTATCACTTAGGAGAAAATAAACTGCAGACGAGAAGCAGGTGGGAAAATAAGATTCATGCATGAAGATTTATTGTTACACAGTCATGTGTGTGTCATTAAAATAGCTATCCAGAGAGCTAAAATTCTCTTCAAACCCTTTTTTCCCTACGTTGATAGCTTTAACCTCATTCTGCCTGGCCCCCTTACACACATGCTGCCTCTCTCCAAGCCATTTGAAAGGCAGCTACCAAGATTTTGTCTCTACTTGTCCTTCTTATGATGTCATCCCTCTGCTGACTTTTTTTTTTCTCTCTCTTTTTTAAAGATCAAATTCAAGTTTCTTGTCCTGATGTTCAAGGAATCCCACAGTTCTGATTCTCACTGTTTCTGAAGCTGTCTTTTACTGTCCTTCTGAAAACAAAGGGTCTGATTCTCCACAGCCTTGGACTTTGTGTAGCCCCTTACAACTGTGCTTATTGGTCAGAAGCCACCAGCATTTTGATCTGATGGCATCCCCTTTTCCATTTGGTGTTTACCTCACACAGAAACTAAGATCTTAATAGGAGAAAGCTTCAAATAATTCTCCATGGATCTTTTCCAACATAAATAAATACTTGTATTTAATGAGTGTGTGATCACTTTAAGAAGAATGAATCATGTTACATTTGCAGATCTGGAAGCTGAATATCGTTCTTTCTTTTTGTGGTTTGGAAGGTGTTGGCAACAAGTGTTGTAACACTTCTCTGAGTCTGTACTGAGCAAAAGGCTTGTACCAACACTGTTCATGGAGCACTGTGCTGCTGGAGATGCCCTCTTTTGGATGGGTGGCAAAAGAGGGGCTTGTCACTGAAAATCCCACACATCTTTTTGCAATAGTGGGGTAATTTGCCCCAATATTTTGGCTAAATTCTACTATGACAAATTCCTGTGTGTTTAGTCTCTCTGAAATTCCCTGGGTAGCTTCAGTGGGAGAAAGTATCTTCTATTCCTCCTTTGCAAACTTCTTGCTTAATGACAATGCTGTATGTTGCTATACATTGCTGTGTTCCATTCCAGAGATGTCTGCAATATCCACTATGTTTAAGGCCCCTGCGGCCAAAAGGGCAGGCCAGGATTTGTCTCAGACTGAATATATTAGTAACTTGTGGCTATTTGTGTGTTGAAATGTTTTTTCCAAGTTCATATCTAGTCTGCTTTGATGTGTGTTTTAATCTCTTGTTGTGTCTACTTTTCCCCCTAATGCTTTCCCTGCTTATTTTTAGTCAGCTGACACTTGAGCGATACCGCCCAGATTCTAGCCAGTCTTTTCTGTTCAAGGTCTCTGTTTAGACAGCAGATAATAACTTGCACAATGGCACCAGTATGTTTCAGGAAAGGGTTAACACTTGAGGGGTTTGACATGCTTTTTATTTATTTTATTACTTTCAAAGATCAAGTCAACCCACAGAATGCCTGGTACTTGATATAACTAGGGACTTACTTAAATCATGGGTTTGCAGTTTTCACAGAAACTGCAAAACATGGTCATCTGTGTGACTGCTGCAAAAAATGGCATTGGCTGCAATTTCTCTGGAAATCAACCCCCCAAAAATACTTAATAAAAATAAAATGCTGGCTCCTTAGTGCAAGCCAGTGGCGCTCACTGCCACTGGCAGGGTGGCACGAGAGCAACAGCCAAGATGGTACCTGCCCCCTCATGCCTCCCCAGTAATCAGCACTGAGGGGCGGGGTGTCTGAAGGGCAGCCAGCAGTCGAGATGGTGGCCGTCCCCTCATCCTTTCTCACCCCAGGGCCTCTCCACCAGTCAGCGCTGAGGGGAGAGGCCACCGTGAAATGACCACAAAATCAGCTCTTTGGGCTATGACCAAGCCATGAAAATTGCTTTCTCTTGCCATGAGTTAGGTAGGTCCTTATTGATAACATAACGTGCTCTACAAGAGTAGAATAATTGCTGTCAGTTTTTATACAGGTAAATGTTGTTTTGTGTGTGTCAATTCTCACATGTATCTTATTTTTACACATTCATATATGATTTATTATGGACTGATGCTATAATAGGCAGCACCTAGAAAAATATATGGCTATGTTGCTTTCTGGGAACCAATTCTACTTTTTCCAGTTCCCGGTCTACACAACAAACCCAATGTGGCTGTTCCCCTGTTGTCTCCCCACCTCTACGCTGCCAGTGATCTGATACAATCATATGCAAATCAGGAGGCATTGTGGCTCTTTCAAACTGTTCCATCACTTAAATGAGGGAAACATTTACTTTAAAAGTAGCATAGTGTTGATGGGACCTAAATCATCTATCCATACTTTTGGAAACCTTGGACTATCAAATGATTTGGCGACATGATGAAGGTCCAGTTTGCACTACAAAATTGAAATATGCTTTAATTGTGTTGGATCCAGGCTTCTCTGAAAACAGTTTTAGTATAGACAAGATCTAAAAAAGTAGTGTGTGTAAAACAAAATGAGATTGAAATAGCGCTTTTTCATATACAACAAATCCTGAATTCAGGAAACCAAAACAGAGCCAGAGTAATTTAATTAAACCAAGACACACTAAGGTGCCTTTTTTAAGAACACAGAACTGAGCTCAGCATGAGGTCTGTGTAGAGAATGAAAACTGGCTAAGTATTGAGCCAGCGGTATGGGAGAGAGATGGCTCTAGTAGTGTCAGGTTGCATCTCAGTCTTATAGGCATGTTTTAGGGTTTCAGTGGGAGGGAATTGCCAGTCCTTCTGGAGAAGCAGCAGCAGAAATCGATGGCACAGGATGTCTCCTGTGTTCTACTAATGTTTCAGTGGCTTCAGACTTTTACTTCCTGCTTTACATCTCCTCAGCTTAATGATGTCATGGTTTTTCCATGTGGGAAAGAATCAGATTTTGGGACTCCCCCCACCTCTTCTGCTGCCAATGACCTCATATGCAAATGAGGAACTGTGTCGCTCTTGAGAACTGTTCCATAACTGACATGAGATTTCATACTAATTTAAAAAAATTAAAATACTGTTGCATATTTGGATTTTCTGCTGCAATCCTCAGCTGAAGTAAATTAAGATATATCTCTGTTGATATCAAAGGAGCTCTACCAACTTATTCCAGCTGGGACTCTGATCAGATATGTTTTAAATTTGCTAATTTACCAAATGTAAAGCTTCAGTAATTTAACAACAAAAATAGAAAATGTTCCCTTTTGGCTTTTGTTAAGGGATTCCTCCTTTTGATCTGTATTCTTATCTTGGAAGGATTTAAAATCCTTGTTTTCAGATGTTTCATGCTCCTTCTTGTGTCATGATGGCTCTTTTTCCATCTTTTTTTTATTTCCTACACAATCTTTTACCATGATACCTTTCTGACAAAGGATGTTCAATATGATTCCCCCGCCCCTGTAATTAAAATTCATGTTTTAGAAGTCTGATCAAGTGAAACAGATTTGGCTTTTTAGTACTAAGTCTTATATTATATTGTTCTAGCTTTCAGAATTTGGGTATTCAGTGTGTAAAGAAGAGAGAGCTGAAAGATTCCATTTCTTTAAGAATCACGAGAAAGATCAATCCCTTCAATGGTGAGTAACACTTAGTCATCAGTTTGATATGTTAAAGACTTTGGACACAAAGGGATTCATTTAGCAAAAACTTCTGTTGTTCTTTTGGTGGGGATATATTTTGAAATCGTGACTTGTATGCTGTGTTCACATGAGCGTGGAAGTTTGGTTTGCCGGGGACAACTAGCAGTGGGACGCCTTATGCTGCCGCTAGTTGTACCTGGGGACCACTTGTACCATAAACTCTCTGGCACACGGCAGATTACTCTGGGTGGGATAGGAGAGGCTGGGGCCAGCACTGGGATGGCCCAGCAGCCTTACCTGAGGTCCTGGAGGCCTCCTGGGACTGCAGTAACAGTGATTCTGCTGGTCAGAGCTTGGCCAGCAGCCAGAGTGTGGCTCTGGCTGGCCAGGCTCTGGTTTTAAGCGGTGTGCACTGCCCCCATGTGCGCCACTCTGCTCTTTTTTTTTTGTGCCTTTTTTTTTATTTTTTATTTTTTTGACCTCTGGATATCCAGGGGTCATTTTCCCCGCTTCTGCTCCCTTGCAGTGGTGAGAACATTTGAATATGCGGTATATGGCCCTGCAAGATGTGTCTGCGGTTCCACATACTGCATGGCTGTGCTCGTCTGTGCGGCCTTAAATGCTGTCAGATCTTTTCCCCTCCTGTTTTTTTATTTCCTTCACTCTCTCTCATCCCTGACTGATCCTATTTATTGTGATGTGCTGCTCTGTCTTTCCAGGAGAAAAATCTTCCTTTCTCCTGGGTCATCTTTGCCAGTGACAGAGGCAAAGGTGTTGATTAAGGCAATAGAGAAACTTTCTGCTTGAATTTCTCAGTGTCTCAGGAGTGATGGGAAACCACCAGCCTTGAGAATCAAGGACTGTGGGCCAAGGTCTTATGGTTTTCTAACTGAACTATCAAGGGTTAATATGACAGGAGAGCTCATAAAATCCGTTGTTCATGACCTTTTGGAAAAGCAACTCTCACTGTGTGGCTGCCTTGTTCAAGAAAAGAAGTGTATTTAATATAAGAATCAGCTTTTCTAAAAACTGCTTCTGTACTGCTTGGAAGTTTGGAGTTTGACAGATTTCTTACAAATGCAGTTACATTTCCTGCTGCTGGTCCTACAGTGGCCATTAGTTAGTGTTTGACATCAAAACTGACTGTAAACATTTGTGAAATCACAAACATGATTTCACTGCTGGATCAAATAGATGATGAAGAAATAATTTTTAAGGGCCTTGGTCCTGCAAAACCTTATTCATGTGGGCAGTTCTTACCACAAGGTGTGCACTTATCAGCCCTATACTGTTTGAAACTGGGTGTTTAAATACATCCCTTGAAAAAATAAAAATAATTGAAAAAAATCAAATCAGATTTATTTTATTTATGTTACTACTCCTTTACTTTCCTCCAATTTATAGTTTTAAATGGCCAGAGTGGATAGCCTATATTTGTTTTCAACCTGTGAAAAGGTTTTTTTTGATGTTTTATGGAAACTTTTTTTGTTGTTGCATTAATAAGTTTCATACTTCAAATATATTAGAAAAAGGCATGTTCAGAACCTCTTCAACTTCATCAAACACCATCTTCTGAGATGTTGAACTTGCCCAAGCAAAGAAGGCTGAAATTCTCTCAAGAATCCATTTCCCCCCCCCCCACAATAAACATTTTTAACATGATTTCCCTAGAAAATGACCTAAACATTTTGATATTTTTGAACCAGAACATTTGTTTTGAGTCGGCTCTACATTAAGTTGCATCTGCTGTACAAGGCCACAATACTCCATTCCTTCATGGTTCTTCAAGGGTCAGGTTTTCTAGGCAAATTATGTCTTCCATGGTACATTACAATTAAGTGACTCCCATGAAGCAGCACATAAATTGTGTGGAGGGGAAACCATGATACATCATAGGAGGAGTTTAAGAAACTCTGACACTAGAAGAGACTGAGGTCATGGAGGACCCTTATAAGGCACTAGGACACCTGAGGGCAGATGATATGACTATTGAAATGGGGGTAAATGTGTTTTGGTTTACTTCAACAGATAGAAGAAATATTTTAGATTTTGGTCAGATCAGCCCAAAATCAAACTTGGCAGACAACTTTTAACTTTTCAGGAACTGAAGTTTACATTGAAAAATGATTTTGACAGAATTTTCCTGGCCAGTTTGAATTTACCAGCGCTGGTATCTTTAAATCACCTTGTCATTCAGCTCACACATTTTAAGCTAAAATTAAAATAGCACAGTTTCAGGCTAGTTTTACAATGCCTATGTCTCCCTAAAATTCACAACAAAAGTTATATATTTATATTATTTAAAATATGTTATTTACTTGTTATTTCTTTAAGACTCACAATCTTAAAGAAACTATATATTTTTTTTTATTTAACTCATTCTGCCAGGATTTCAAAGACAAAATAACAACTGTCCTGTTAAATGAAATGAAATACAGCCAGTTGGTTTTCTTTACAGCAGGAGAGTTTTACTCCATAAAGAAATTCATTTTTTTCCTCTTGATGTTGTCAGTTTCCTTTATTACATCATAAACCATTTTGTAGGTCATTCATAAAAGAAATACCAGAATCCTGATATGAATATTTAGTCACAATGGGAAGAGAATTATTTAATTGGTGTGTGTCTTGTTAAACTTTTGGCCCTGATCCTTTATCACAGTGAACTCTTCTTGGTGAAGGACCTGAAATGGATTCCTGGGACAGCTAGAGTCTAGTTGCAGCTGTGGCCTCATTTACAATATTTGCATGGCTGGTCACACTGTGCTGTGGCCACTTCCCCGGCACATCCTCTATGCTGACAGAAAGGCTTGGCCTGGTGCTAGCAATCCCTCCCTACCCTGCCTGCTAAGATTTCTTCTATGCCCCAGCTGCCAGTGTTGGAAGCTTTTTGTCCCCTTTGGATCATTGACAAAGGAGCCCAAATTTCAACACCAGATATGACTCTTTACTTCTGTAAATTTCACACTTCGAGCTGTCACCACATTATAAGAACCTGTTGTTCCCCCACAACATCTTTGTATCACAAGTTCCTAATTGAACACGTTTAGTGTCATTAATTTCTGCACCGATGGCTCCACATATAAATTTAATTTAGTCACTAGAACCTATCCCTGTTGTCTGCTTATTGATAGCATTAAAGATTTTTTTTTTGCATTTTTATAGTCTTTTAAGGCCACAAGCGATCATTAAACCCCTAGTCTAACCTCTTGTATTACACAGACCTAGAATGTCACCCAGTTAATCCTGTATTGTTTCATAAAACATATTTTCTAGAGGGGCAGCTGGTCCTTTTGCGTGTTGGGAAGTACTGCAGAGGGAAGTGTATACCCAGCTGAAACTGATGTTGTAGACATCAGTTGTTACAAAAAAATTCCTCATATCTGGTAGAACCTGTTATAGACATTGGGTTCTGAACATTTTATGTCATTTTTAGCAAGTTGTGTAAAAAAATCTTTATGAAACATTTGAAATTGTTCCATGGTGTAATTTCTTTAAAAAAAAAAAAAAAAAAAAACCCAACAAAACCAAACCCTATAATTGGTCAATGGCTGAAGTAGATAACCAGCCCCCTACCCCCCAGGTAAAAATACACCGTTAAACACACTGACAAATTCACAGTGTGGATGCTTAAAGTAACCACATTAGGCCAAATATTTCTGGGTTTGTGCCTTGGCAAGTTAGATTTAGCTTGCCGTGTCCATAAAGTCTGTTGAATTGAATTAATTCAAGACTAGGGCCATAATGTTGTGAGGCGAGCTCCCCTGAATGGCAACAGTTTAATTGCTCCAATGGAATGGGAGGTTGTGGTTGTGAAGGAGAATCCGTCCCTCATGGAGGCTCTGTAACGGAAGGACATCAACACATGGCATGCTGGGAAGCACTAAGAAGGGCAGCCACTATTTGGCAGTGTTGGGCCCGTAAAATAAAGACAGATTTAAACTCACTTCCTCTTTCATCTCCTACCCCAGGCTCTGGGTGTGTATCCCCATGTTTCCTCATCTTTCAGTCGAGGGGAAGAGAAGTCCTAAATATTCTAAGTTTGGAAAAATCTCCCTGAACTCAGTCCTCCAGAACTAAAGTAAATCTGTAAATCATTCCACCAAGGTTCCTATGCGCAAATCCTGAGAAAATGTACCCATTAAGGCGGCTTCTGGCAAGTCAGTCCTTGCTGCTGGCTATCAGCATTTGTCTGTTATGGAATTCAGTACCTGGAGTTCACATCTTCTATGCTGATGTTAACGATTTTGCTTCGCTACGGTAATAGTTATTTAACTCAAATTACTTCCTAGAGTTGCTTAGGTTGGCTAGTCCCACTGAAAAATAAGGCCCAAACTGTTGTTTCCACACTGGTGTGGTACTTGCTTATATGTAGTGCTAAAAGGCTTCTGGGGAGCATATTCCATGGTTTTTCAGTAAGATGAGCTGTTCTGTGAATTCTTTCCCAGAACATTGTAGGAAAACCTTTCTGTCCTTTCTGAGCACACGGGATTGTAAATCCTTGTATGCCATAAGGTTCTGGTTGTTGTTTAGGGATCTCAAGTGCTATAGTAATACGGATGATGCATAACAAGCCATGGAAGGAGCTAGACTCAGTGTCCACACTGTAAAGTAGTCAAGTTAGCAGCTGACTAGCCACTCTAACTTGAGCTTTAGCCTATATCCCCTGACAAACCAGCTAAATCAAGTTACAGGCACCAGCTATCTCCTGGTAAGGGCTTTGAGTGTGGACAGAGCTTGAGTTAGAAGACAGGATCTAATTAGAACTTGAGATAACTTTCAGGAAAGGGAAGCCCTAAATATGCTAAGTTTGGGGAAATCTCCCTCAACACAGTCCTCCAGAAGGCTAGGCCCTCTGCTGAAGGGAATCTGACCTCCAGACACCCAGCATAGCCCAGGGTGAGAGAGCTGGACTGTTCTACCCTTCTTGCTCCCAAGCAATCATGTATGTAGAGCAGGGGTTGGCAATGTTTGTGGGCACAGTGCCAAAAACACCTGCACCCTCAACTTGTAAGATGTTGGCATGCCAGGGACAGATGGCGGGAGAGCCCTGAGGGGCCCAATCCTTGTTGTGGCAGCATCTCTCTGGCATCTGCATGTTGGGGAAGGGGCCAAGCAAAATGCCTTTGCATGCCACACTCGGGCACATGTGCCAGGGGGCTACCTGTCCCTGATGTATAGGCTTCCCCTGGAGGTGGCAAACTTGTCCTACTCAGGACATTGGTTTGGGCTAATAAGCAGTTAACTAGGTTTATTCCCCAATAACTAAATTCAGGTTCCTTCTCTGGGTTTCTCTTTTGTTCTACCTCTCTTGCCACACTCTTAATCTCCTGTTCACTTATTTTCTTTCTTCACAGATAGATGGCCCCTCATTCACTTCGCACTACTCATACTCTCCAAGACTCCCCCACACACCCACACCTCAGTCTCAGCATTTCACCCACACACGTCACAGTCGAGATCCCTCCCACGCACTACAGTCACACTCTCCACAACTTTCCTCATGAGCCTCCACACCAGCCACAGTCTTCAAGACCCTCTCGCTTGACACTGTGCGCCACTGATCACATGCTTCAGACTCCCACATACCGAAGTCCCTTGCATTTATGCATATTCTATTATGCAATAAAATGCATATTTTATTGTCCAATTCACACAGTCACTTAAAAAATAAAATGAGTTTGCTTAAGCCAAGAGAGGACTTTAAGAGGGAAGTTTCAGAATAGTCTGTAAGGTAAAAAGCAGCAGAACTCTTTGTAGCAGATGTCTTGGATATTTAAAGGAACTCTTTTTCTTTTAGAGAAAAAAATGCCTGAGATTATCAAACTGAAACTGTATAAAATTACTGAATTAAAAGCTACCAGATGGGCAGGCTTCTCTACTTCCTAGAAGTGCTTCAGGGTGCTTGGGTGAGAGAGAGACATGTTTAATGAAGTTTGTTTTAATTTTTACTGGCTAGCTTAGTGCTTACATACTACAATTCTGCACAAATCATAAAAGTTGTTTAATTTTCCCCCCTATAAATTTGCTGTAGTCATAGTCTACATATTGCTTGTATCTGAGTGTAGCATATGGCCCTATCCTCAAAAGTCTTTGTTCTACAGGCTCAGTTTCGACTCAGCCCTATGTAGTCCCACAGGGATGTAAAGTCCCAATTTGCCATGTAAGGCGTACCTAGATACTAAGCCCAGGCAAATGGGAAAAGCAAAGGCTGCAAGCAGGATATTCCACCCTTGCCAGTGAGGGGCAGGGAGTAGGTGAGGCCATCGGGGTCTGGGTTTGCAAAACCCATCTGAGAAGCTAGGTAAATGCTTTGGCATTTAGCATGCCCTGAGTTCAAGCTACTATGGCTATGCTGATAGCCGCTCCCATGCTAATGGGTTTTAAATTAGCTCAGTTGTGATGGCTGCTCATGCAAGACTGTTACTGAGGTATCACAGCTACCTGTCCCCCTTACAAAAGGCTAAGGGTATAACCCTTACATTAACCCTATGTTAACAAGGGCTGGCTGCATAGCAATGTAGCACAGAAAGCTGGTCCATAGTCATTAGTTGGGAATACGTGGTTTTGTGAGTGAAGTGCTGTTTGCAATCCTTAGCTAGTTGTACTTGCTTGAGATCTGAATGTTTAGTGCTGATTGCTGATCTCTACGTGCAGCTGAAGACACGATATGTCCCTTGGTAAAGTTAGAATTCTTAACACAACTGGCTGGACATGCTGCAAAATTCGCATGAGACCATTCAACAAGTTGACCCTTTTGCCTCAGGAATTTACATGCAAGTTCAGTTTCAGGCTGAATCTCCTGTCGCTTCTAAAGTAGGTGGTTTCTACAGTCAAGCTAATTTCACTGCTGGGGGAGCGGAGAGTAAGTCTCCTGCTTAATTACATGCATGACATCAGTCAAAAAACTGCACCCCCTTCATCTGAGCTCTTCTTCAAAGTTCAAAATAAGCTTTCACTTTTCCAATAACGTGTTATCGTGAGTGAACGTCAAGAATCTTTTAATACCTGAATAATTTCACCTAGTAGCGGCCTTTCTGAGTGCTTAGTGTATTGATAAAGAAAATGGAAGGCCTGATACTACCAGTCAGTTCACTTTTGTGCCAGAAACTGGAATGACATAGTGGTGAATCAGGCCCAGATTATTTGTATTTTAAGATTACAGGAGCAAGTAAATTTAAGTTTTCCAAAGGTCCATAATTCAAACCCTGTTTTTAAGTCCATGCTTCCAGTGTGAGACTTTTAGAGATTGCTTGTAATGTGTTGTTCATTTCTATCTGCCTGTATGAATCCCATCATAACATGTAGGTGAAGTACAGACATTTCCACAACCCTGAGGCGTAAGTTACGCGGTTTTCTGCAAGCGGCATAGTTTAGATTGTGTATGCTGTTTGCTACCATTCACCCTTTGGTGGAGGAGGGCAAATCCTAGACCAGGTGCTGCCACTTTTAAACCATCTACGTGTGTGAAACTTTTGTTCTGTTACAGGTATAGTTTTACAGGTATAGACTGATATTATGTGCTGAACTTCTGTTCTTTTATGGGTATAGAATGGTTTCCGATCACTTCTACCGGTAAAAGTGTCATGTCTGTACCTTAGGGGCCTTAGGAGGCCTCAAAAACACTGAAGACCCTCCTGATATAGCAAATTGTTTTCCTTTATTTAAAGTTAGGGGTCTGAGGCAGAGAGAGATGGAGACTTGGATTTTGAATGGAGCATAGAGAAAATCCTAGCCACACTGAACTGATTTACCAAAGATCACCTCAGGGACTCTTGAAATAGAGCCAAGGGTTAAATCCCCAGCCAGATTCTTTTGGCTTACATCTAGGTTAGGAGTGCTGTACCAATGTAGGGATACTGCACAAGCAAAATGTCTTTAATATGGATACAGCAAGGTCATATTCCATATGTCATGCTTTCTTTAGATGGCCAAGTAAAAAAAAGCAGTAGCTAGAACTTCTGCTTTACATATATGGTTGGCAAAAAAGGTTGCAGATTCTCTCCCCTCAGGGGTAAACATTGCTATAGTGCAGGTTTTCTTAATATCTCAAGCTTTTTTGTGGAGGAGTCGCTCATTTTTTAATTGGTAGTACCTATTTTTTCACAAATGTATTAATTATTTGAAATTAAAGCTTAATTTCTTTTTCCTTGGAGAATATTTGAAAAAGATCCTTCCGAGTGCTTGAAATCTGAACAGTGTTGGTTGGTTTTGATTGTGTATTTACATGTCATATGATACTTGATTACAGGAGTGACTCTTAAGATTAGGTTTTTGAGGCAAATAACTGCATTTTGTGTTTTCAATTTTGCTTTTCTTTTTACATGCTTGTGGGCATACTCTTCAGTGTGTACTTTCACAGCCTTCATTGCCTATTTGCTAGAATATTCACATCAAGTGAACTCCAGAGGGGTGTGAACCCAGCCAACATGAGAGCAAGTTTTTATTGGAAAGAATAGTCACAGGAAATTTGTAATGTTCATTCAGGTCTAGTTTTAAAACTGTTTTGGTTAGATTCCTGTGATGACAGGAAGGTGTGGTGCCATTTACAAATAGTGAGCAAGACAAGAGGAGGAAGTTGAACTGCAGCCAAGAACATGGCACTTCTTCCTTTTATTAATATCCCATTGTGCATAATCTTTTCTTACTGGATTTGTGCTCATCAAGCCCCATGTTGCAATCTATATTCTTCTTGGTTAGCAGTTCATGTGTATAGCTTCACTGACTTCAGTGGGAGTGCATGTCAGCTCCGTTGACTTCAGTGGAGACTATGTATGCACTTATCCTTTCTTCCACGTTCTGCTCCCAAAACTTTGGTAGCATTTTAATATGTTAGCTCAGCTCTTTCAATATTGAAGCAATATCAGACTCTAAATTACCAGTTAGTTCAGAAAACAGATTTATTTTACTTAGTGATCATCTCTGGTGCACGAATGCTGTACTTATTGACATTAATGAGAACTGTGTGTTTCTTTTTTTTCATAAGGATGAAATTTGGCCTTCAGACTTTTTTTTTAAATGTATCATCACAAGATGGAGTTACAGCGATAACAAAAAAAGCATCATGGCTCAATTGTGTTCTGCTCATGTAGTAAGAAGTGAAATTTAAAAATAACCCAAGAGGAATCAGTCTTGAGTGAGCACTTCCCCTTTCAAACTGCAGATTTTTAAAATATGTTAAACCATTATTAAGAACATGACAGATAATACCAGTGAAGTCTGGTACAGCAAAAATAATTTTCCAAGTAGGTTTTGTATTTGATGATTTTTAGCCAAGTATACTTTTTCTGTACCAGGAAGTAATGAAATCTTTGTAAAGTAGATTGATTTAAGAAACAGTGTAAGTGTGAAAGCTAATTTGGATCTTAAGAAGATATTATTTGAAGTCTAGCAATAACTTACATTTTTTCACACACATACATTTTTGTAGTTAAGAAGCCCTTTATGCTCTGATCCCGCAACTTCTTGTTGCAAAGTGCCACACTTCTACAACCAGTGCCAGGCTAAGGGCTTAGTTTGTGACAAATACCTGCTCCACAGTCAAAAAACCAAGCTTTGAAAATGGTTCAGACTGAAACCAGATCCAGATGCCTTGTGCCTGAATCCAGGGTTGGTTCTCAGACTTATTTCACCAGCAGACTTATGGAATAGAAAGGAATGGAAATGCCCCCAAACTCTGTATGGTCTTCTCCAGGGGCCAGGTCAGGATGGGGGAAGAAACATGGATAGAGGAGCAAGCTTTCATTGTAGAACCCTTGGTGTTTACTTTCCATCCTGATCTCTGAGCTCTGCCACTTATGGGACCATGCCTTCTTTCTACTCCTGTCCAGGAATTTGCAGCATTTGACGGGAATTCAACCAGGTAGACATACAAGTTTTCAAAGTACCCTAGCCCATTTTAGGCAAGAAAAGATTCTATGGCTAAATGTGATATTTTTTTATTAGACCAGCTAAGTGTTTTTACCATGGAAAGGACCCACTTCATCATTGATTCTTTGACCACATACACCAGCTAGCAATAATGAGAATGTTGGGCAACCCTAGATCCAGACCTGCTGACTTTGTCAGTTGTGTATGACTGGTACCCCAGCCACAGATGGATATTCTGGAGTTGAGCATGGGCACTTTGTGCAGAGATGAGGGAAGAAGATTATTTAAATGTTATACGTATACCTCAGAGATTATACATTTGTACCAAGCCAATGAGGCCTTGAAGCCAGGGTGGAATTTAGATCTGCCTGGAGGACTGCTTCCAGTTAGGCATTGCCAGCCCTGTCTTTTCAATAGGGACAAGCTGCTTCCCTTTCATACTTCTCCTAGAATTCTGACCATATTATTAGCAATGTTGTAAACCAGTGGGGCTCAACCTTTTGGCCCCACAGGCCAGATGGGTAGCATGGAGTTAGTCTGTGGGCTGTATCAGACCATGGGGCCCAACACCACCCCGTCTCTGTCCTACCCATTGGTCCTGGGGGGCTGGCATGTCTCCTTCCCCCATCTTTGCACCAGGATTGCACCCAAGAGGGTTGGCACCGCCCCCTTCCAACTCCCTTGTGCTGGGCCAGGCAACTCCTGACCCTGAAGATGGGGATCAGGCAATGGATCCAGTTCGCAGAGCCTGGGCTCCCCATGGATCTGGAGATTTGGTGGTGAGGGACAATGCCATCACTCTCCCATCACCACATTTTTGGATCCATGGGAAGCCTTGTGGGCTGGATGACATGGTGCTGCAGGCTGGAAGTTGAGACCCCTGCTTTAAACAATCTGAAAATATATTTGGGCTCCATCCTACAGTATTTACAATGACAAAACTGTTCTTAGAAGATCAGTCCATGAAAAGGTACCAGATTGGTACCTTTAAAATTTAAATTTAAAAACTGTTAAGGACGGTTTTTAATCTTCAAATCCTGATAAACTTTATGTATAAATGACCCTTTTGTATGCTAGGTTACAGTTGTCAAAATCAAAAAAGCAATTGGATGTACTTTTACAAGACAGATCTAGAGAGAGTAAGAGAATTGCATCATAATAGGAAATACAAAATGTAGAATAAATCCTTCTGAATTTGTTGCATTTATTATTTCACTCTACTGTAAAGTGAAAAAAATCACTAGAGAGTGGGCATTGTCACATCCTACATGGGGTGGGTGTGGAGAAAATCCTGTGACAGAAAGTGTTTAAATTGTGATACTTTGACCTTTATCACTACTATGTATTTTAGCTGAGGCATACCTTACGCTTTTTTTCTTGATATCCTCGGTTCTAAGGTGGTTATGACATTTATAGAAGGAGGAACTGGAGGGATTGTTATGATCTGCTGATGCTGCAAACATTTGATTTATGTTGTTACTCCAGATGTCTTAAGTGAGCCTATTAACAGTCCTTTAATTGCTACAGTGAACAGTTAGCAGCCCCAGGCATCATTTTTGCAGTGGGGGGTGGGGATCACAAAGACAGCTGCAGCCGTGATTGGCATGACAGCAGCCAACATTGCCCCATGTGTGGTAGCTGCCTTGACAGAACTGTGCTGCTATGCCCCTGTAGCATACACTGGGAAAAAGAAATGAATAAATGGACACTTCCTGATGCTACTTGTTTCTTGAATGTGTGTGTTGGATGCACACAGTGGGTGCATCCCTTCGCTTGGCCCATCATGTTCCATCCAGGAGGCAGTTTGAGCAAAGGGCTCATTTGTCTTTCTGCACTGGGCGTTGTTACCGGTGGAGGAAGAGTTAAGATTGTTACTGCTCCATGTGCTAGAGTTTTTTACACATGCAGCTCCTGGCATGTAGGGTCTGGTGTGGGGATGGGCACGCATGGTTTCCCCTGCCCCACCACTTGGCAGTGTCATTGTTGCTACCAGCCAAAGTGCACTCTTTTTTTTTTTTTTTTTTTTTTTAGCTGTTACTGCTGCTTCTGGGCAATAACCCTCTATCTGTCATCTCTCTCCATCTTGCAGTGCCTGAAGAGCAGCTGCTCAATGTCGATGAGTATGACCTCAACGTGGTGAGACTCTGCTTTCAGGCTTTCCTCCTTGATGATCAGGGCAATTGCACCTTTGTACTTCCTCCTGTGATCTCCAACCCTATTTATGACAACAGTGAGTATCTGACTTGGACAATTGTGCTTTTGAGTGCTACCTCTCCTCTTGTATTGGAAATGACAGGTGCCAGGCCGTTTGTCTAGCTGTTTGCCTCTCAGCCCTCTGGCTCTTGCTTTTTCTAATGCAAACCCAGGACTAGTTCTGGCCCCAAATTTAAGTGCTTGCAGCCAAAAGCTAGATTATGGGTTGTACAGGTTGCAGTACATGCCTATCACAAGGTATTTGGGTCAAGAACATTCTCATAAACAGTCACAAAGACATGAGCTGTAGGACATACTTGGTAGCAAGAACACTGCATCTATTTTGGCCATACCTACTCGGACACTTTCATAACCCTTGATCACACACTGCTGTAGTTACCACAGCCTGTCCGGTATATTGTGTAATGAAATGGATCATTGCCACAAGCCCCAGCCTGTATTTAGCTGCCATAAAAGTGGGTCTGTGTTCCAAGGACCAGTCCAAAGCCTATTCAGATCAATGGGGAATCTAGCCATTGACTTCAGTGGTCTTCAGATTGGACTTAGTGAGTGAAATTCACCCAGGTGGAGAGCCAGCTCAAAGACTCTGCATCATTTATACCCCAGTCAAGCCTTATTGTGAGGACCTTGATATAAATCTTGAGGTCAGTTAAGTCAGCATAGCTCTGCTGACTTCATTGTGGCTCTGTTGGTTTATACTAGCTGAGGAACTACCCCTAAGTAGTATGCAGGCTCTGATCAGGAGAAATCTGCTCCATATTCATTTTTCAGAGGGTTAATATCTGTTTTGTGGAGGGTTACATTTTTCTCTGAGGATTGTGGGGTTACTTTACTTGACTGTAAGTGAACCTTTGGAAAATTAATGTAAAAATTAAATGTCAATTTTTCTCTCCCATCTATGCAGATATTTATTGAAGAATTGTACAGTAATTTTTGTCATCTTTCAGATAAAATCTGTTAGATTTTTCTGGGCAAGAGATTTATTATTTTAGCAAAACCCACTAATTATATAAAAAAAAAAACCAAAAAAACCCCCCAAACCCAAAAACCCCTCCAATTTCCTTGGTGCAGCTGTAAACAGAATTGTGCCATATGTTGGTGTAGCAAAATTATTTGGGTTGGATTGGTGTATTATCTTTACCTGATTTTTAAAACACAGCATAAATCTCTTAGTCTTATGTTTAAAACTTTATGCTTGCAGAACACCAGCTCTGAGAGAGGTGAGATAATTACAGCTGAGAACTTGCATCAATATGCCTCAGCTGCCATTTAGAAATATGCCAGATCATGATTTCAAGTATATTTTAATTGACGTCAGTCTTTGCTATGCTGCAGAAATGACAGCTAGCTACGTGTTTGGGGGGAGCTCAGCTTTCTTTGGTTTTTAGCTTGGGAGTGCGTGGGTGATTTTGTTTTGATGTACTGTAGGTGTCTGAAATCCTCTGTAGCTTAGCGGCAGTGTAAATAAAACACAATGCATAACTTCAACCACAAGTCAGTAGTACCGTGATCCTTCTGTCAGGGAGAAAAGTTTCAGAGCTGAGTTCCTCAAAAAAAAAATTAAAAAAAATTGACCTTTTAAAATCCTAATTCTGCACACAGAACTAAAAAGGACGAGGTATGACCTTACATAAAAGATAACCATGTAGTCATGTATGTTCAGTCTTTCCTAAAATGAAATTGTAAAGAGAACGAAATAAGGACACAATTATTAAATTGAATAGCTCTAGTAATAACACTTCTCTTACTCTGTAGCCTCGTGAGTTAGAAAAGATGAATTGTATTGCCATTCAGTTTGGAAGACCTTATACACATTTAAAGTTTTTGCAGACCTGTGCCAAAAAAACTAATTTAAAAAGCCTTCAGAAACTTCATAACTCTCTGTACGCCATTATGTA
Organism: Alligator sinensis; assembly: GCF_000455745.1. Lineage (NCBI taxonomy): Eukaryota > Metazoa > Chordata > Crocodylia > Alligatoridae > Alligator > Alligator sinensis. The sequence goes on from NW_005841866.1 coordinate 2,714,521, forward strand.
TTTCAGCCCATGTGCTTTCAAGCTAATAATATGTTTACTTTTTTGTAATGTCTAATCTCCATATACCTAATTAGTCTCATACCACATGCACCCCTCTCCCCAAAAATTAGCCTTCCAATTTGCAGGGGGAGAGGGAGTTTTAAGCAAGGAAGCTTATTTTCATGCTGCAATGGAGGCACAGGGATCTGAAATGGCTGCCTGGGGCTGGTTCCTTGCATACAGGAGCAGCAGAGTCCACTCTTCAGCTGCACTCACCCTCTTGCTGCAGCTCTACAGCTAGATGTTTAGCCTTCTCACAGATATTGCA
>NW_005841866.1:2714858-2728425 GCF_000455745.1 Alligator sinensis
AGTTTCAAGGGTGGGCAGCTGAGCTGGATTTTATCCTTGCATCTGCTACAGAGTTCCCATGTGGTATTAGTCAAATTACTTAAACCAGAAATTGCACATGTGGCCACTACATGATCCTCATGTCCAGAATACCCAACGTGAGCTACCCGTGGGTCTGGCCTGCAGAAGTACCCAGCACTAGGGTTTTGCTGGGTGCAGTGCTGTGAATGTGCAGGCTGTTGTGTACTGCAAAGTACTGAGCAAATTCAGATACGAGACAACTCAGATAGGACACCTAAAAATGGAGGGAACATTTGATCATTCTGGCTTTAAGCTTTGCACCTCACCTACCCTTTTGTAAAATGGAAGTGATGGTAATGCCTTGCCTTGGTGGGGTGTTGTGAAGATGTTGTAAAGCACTAGGGACCAGTTCCTTAAAGATATGTATACTAAATAATTAAATATCCAATTATTCTATTCAATTCACCACTTAAACTGAGAAAGGGTACTGTGATAGCTAAAAGCTTGTCTGAGTCTATTCTAACCCTGCAGTTGATCCAATAAAAGGTATCACCTGCAAAAATCCTTCCCATGAGAAAATGAATATTTTTTTCTTCAGTGCAGAGTTTGAAGAATATGCAGTAAATAAGACATGTGATTGTACATTGAATCATGGTGAAAAAACAAAATGTTGATTTACCTGTTCCTTTTGTGAGCCCTGTCCAACTTGTGCCCTGAATGAAGCAGGAGTTATGTAATTGCTAGATCATACTGCTAGCATACAAGGGGGGTAAATTAATGTTCTACAGGTAGCCTTACTTCTGGTATCTTTTAACTTTTGATCATTTGCAACTTTTAATACACTTTTTAACTTTTTTCCCTGAGGATATGTTGTAATCTCTTATTTGATCACTCTTTGCTGAGATTACCTCTCGGATGCACATGATTTTATTATATTGTCTATGAAGAACAGTAATGTAAGAAAATATCCAACCTGCACTTATTCCATTTTTTTTTTTTGGAAAATAATGTTGGTTATATTAGAATTCTAAACAAGGCAAGATAAAAAAATAACACTAGGTAGCAAAATCTCTAAAAATTGTAGGGGTCCAGTTTGGCCACATCAGCTGAGGCTCATTAGTTGCTTATTCTAGTTGAATTGGTTTAATTTTGAATTGGACAGTCTCACTTTTTGGAAGATAATTTTGCAGAGGGCAGTTCTGGATCCAGTATCTAGGTGAGTGCATGAAGTCTGTCAGTGACCTGTCATGTTAGCACGTTTTTAGCCAAATTCTGAATTTGGCGAAAGTTGCACTGGGTGCATTTTTGGGCAGAATCTGACACCTCAAGTAAAATCAGTTGCTATTATGTAATTTTACCAAAACTTGAGGTTCTTAAATCTATTTAAAGCACCAAAACATAGCTCTGGTTCTGCAACACTGTCAGTAGATGTACACACAAATTTAAATGTGTTCAGATTACTTTCCTGGGACTATTTACATGCTGAAGTGCTTTGCTGGACTAGGGCCTATGTAGCCAGGCCTCAGAAGTACTCATTCCCCAGCAATTCCCATTGACCTCAGTGGAGCTGTTGGGCACTCAGCAATTTTTTAACATACCTACATGCAGACGTAGAACCTTAACTTTCCTATTCTTGAACATTTCTAGCAGGCTGGGCTTCATGTTTAAAATAAGCCTTGTACCATTGTTTACTATAAAATAGCACACTGTAGTAGTGCTGGGACATTCCAGTGGAGATCAGAGCATCACTGAGCTAGGTGCCCATTCCTTGTCCTATTTAGGCACCAGCTTATCAGTTTTTATGTCAATTATGTTACTAAATATGATGATTCCCTGAAGTGCTAGGATGCAAGAGGGTGTAACTTTCTTGAATTGCTGACCCAGCCCTTTGCAAAGCAGCATGGGTGCAACTCAATGTCACGAAACAAACCCTTACATGTGAGCTCTTCTGTGGGTCAGGCTTGCTCTTATGTTGAGTCACAGCTGGTAGCAATGATGAAATATTTGCAATAGCCATGTGAGCAAGCTGGTTTGGGACCACATACACAACCTGAGTGACAAAGAAAAGCAGGGTTGGTATTTTGTGGCCGTGAGAGAGGAAAAGGCCGAATGAGGTCTTGGTCTTCCTTGCCTTCATCACCAGCTTGCTGATTCCACCACTGGGTCATAATAAAAGTGATTAGGAAGCAGGTTTTATGTTGGGGAATTTGTAGTGCCAACCCCACACATTGTCTCTGGTTGTTAAGCCAGGCAAATGCAGACCTTTATTCCAGTTCTGTAAGAACCATGATTTCACTTATATGCTTTTGCTTTATGCCAGCCATTAGTGCTTTAACCAGTCTTGAATAGTGGAGGACATAGGAGGGATTACCCTCTTCAGCACAGACTTCATTGCCAAAATATGTGCATTGGACTTAGCCCTGCTGTTGCTGTCTTTTCACGTACTTCATTTAGTAGTTTATATGCTTAGCTGCTGTTATGCCAGCCCATCGGTTATCTCAAAGCACTTTCTTGCAGCTCTTTGTCTATTTTTAGCACGGGTTACTCTAAGTACCTACTGTCACTTTCCTATTTGCTTCTAGGAGCTCCCAACACTGCAGAGCTGAGAATTTGTCGCGTGAATAAGAACTGTGGAAGCGTAAAAGGGGGAGATGAAATATTTCTATTATGTGACAAGGTTCAAAAAGGTAAGCATAGTCATGCTCTCTCCCTCTTTCCAGAACGTTTCCTTTTTCTGCTAGTGTAGAGCCTAATGTTTTCAGACTTGGGGGGGGCCTAAGTCTGTATCAAGAGTCCTAAGTAAGTGGCCTGACTTTCAGAAATGCTGGACACCCTCAACTCCTATTGAATTTATAGGTGCTCAGCCCCTCTGTAATTGGGATGCTTCTGTAAGAGCCCAAGAATGGATTTATATGCCTTTGGTCCCCCAAGTTGTCTGTAGGCTTTAGCATTTCTGTGTGTACTAACAGATACCTTCTGTTTCCAATGGACTAGATGACATAGAAGTTAGGTTTGTCTTGAACGAGTGGGAAGCCAAAGGTACCTTCTCGCAAGCTGATGTACATCGCCAAGTTGCTATCGTATTCAGGACACCATCATTTTACCAGGACATCACTGAACCAGTTACAGTAAAGATGCAGCTGAGAAGACCTTCTGACCAGGAAGTCAGTGAACCTATGGACTTCAGATATCTACCAGATGAGAAAGGTAGAATTCCTGGTAGCAGAATTCTCAGAGTAGTTCGTCAGTTTTATATTTTTACACAATACCTTTAATCAGTAAAAACCATATTTTGCAAGTAATATTTTTTTCCACTAACAGTAATGGTAATAGCTTCCTTTCTAAAAATACTAAATATAATGGATTGTGATTTTTGTATCACTTTAGATCCCATATCTGCCTGAGATTTACTTAAGGAAGGTACTTTCCACTACAAGCAGAGACCAGGCATAAGTTCTAGGAGCCTCTTTCACAAAATACATTGGGGAGCATCTTAATTAACACTGTTTTTTCTCCTTCCTCATGTAGATCCTTACGGTAATAAAGCGAAAAGGCAAAGATCAACATTGGCTTTGCAAAAGCTCATGCAGGACTGCGGTAAGAAAAACATTTGGCCCTTGCTAGTTTGAGTGAACCTATGAAATTGTACTGCCTCTATTTTCTGATTTGTTTCTTTTTTAAAAGAAGGGTCCTGTTCTTAAATGCCATGATTAAGAACTGTTTCCTTTATAGGTTCAAATGTGTCTGAGAGGCCCAAAACATCTCCTTTCCGAGTTATTGCTGGCGATGGGAGGATAATTAAGGAAGGTAGGTGTGCAAGTCCAGTTACAGCTTGCTCTCTCATTTGCAGCATCCCTTTTCCACAGGAGAGATTGTGAGGGGGGTCATGAGCTCTTACAGACCCTGGAACGCTAAGCTTCAGTGGCTAGAGGCACTGGTGGGCTGACAGTTGAATGTTTAGTTATGACAGGTAGATATGAACAAACATAAAAAATCCTTTGCATGACCTTCATTCTTAGCAGAAAAGATATGAGGGAACTGGGTAGCTGGAGCCCTGCATGGATCTATCCCAAAAAGACTGGGGAAATTTGGAGAGTTCCACTTCTCAACATAAGCACATACCTCTGTCAGCATAGAGCCGCTGGAGTCTAGCAGTAGAGGACCCTGATGATCTTTCACGGCAGCACAGACAGCAGAAAGGAGGGGCCTTAGTTACAAGGGAGGGAAGTTCTTCAGGAACTGTGGGACATGAGAGGACCAAGTGTAAGAAGCCTGTGATGGGTAGCCTGTGAATTCAGGGGCAGATCTCCATAGTCCAGAAGTACTATTGGGCAGGAGAACCACCCATTGTACTACCCTTCAGTAATCAACAGGGAGGAATTCAGCACCCACTGCAGTTTTCAGTGAGAAGGGGAAGGGATTGATGCCAGGGAGGGTACACAGGTTAGCAGGAACTGGATTAGAGCTAGGGGTTTTTGGACAGACTCAAGACTGAACACATTTCCAGAAGTGCCATTTTTCAAAAGCGATTCTTAAGCCTCTGTTTCCAGGTTAAGGGGACTTAGACTCCTAAGTCATTTTGTAGTTCCTCAACACACATCCAGTGTTCTCTGAAGCTGTCTGGTTTCAGACCTTGTTCTTTTACTTCATCTGCGTGCTCCTTTTTTTTTTTTTTGCTCTGTTTGTTTAAAAGTCTGCCTCCTTACTAAGCCCTGAGTGATAGTATTGACTATACCACTAGTGACCAGCCTTTTTTTTGGCAGGCATGCCACAAATTGAACTTCACCCCATCTGAGTGCCACTCTGATCCCCTTCCCTGCCAATCTGTTGCTCTGCTTTCTGATCTCTGCCTTCTGCACATTGCTGTATCTGCCCTGTGCTGCTTGCTCCCTCCCTGATCTGCTGTGTGCCACACAGAGGCTGCCTTACCACTAGTGGTGTGCATGTGGCAGGGGGGCCACCCCTACAGTACAATTTCCAACCCATCAGGTTTTTGCTGTGTGGGCCACCCCTAGACTACAATTTCCAACCCATCAGGTTTTTGCTGTAGGCTGCCTTCTACAGCTGCCTGTCCTACAGGGAGGACTGGCCAGGCAGTCTTGCCATGGGCGAGACATTGAAGGCTCCTCCTGCAAGGTGCTGAGTGTTCTGGCTCAGTACAGCCAGGTATTAAACGCAAATTCATAATCAGCATCATTGAAGTCAGAAGGATTGCTTGGGTACTCAGAGTTAATCCCAGGTGTCAGTGCTTTGCTGGATCAAGCCAAAGTGCCCAACCAGTGGCAGACTTGACCCTTTTCCCCAGCTGCACCATTTTATTGCTTCTGACTGCTGTGCATTACTTAAGAACTGTGTTTCTCTTTTCATAGAACCAATCCCGTTTTCACAAACTTCATCGCTAATCTCAGCATCACGAGTTCCAGGAAGCGGCAGTCAAGTTCCGTCCTACTATCCCTCAGTCCAGCATCAACCTAGAAATGTGTCAGCAATGGGGCCAATTAAGCATGATGATGCTCTTTCCTCATGCTGGCATTCCCAATGCCCTTCCTCTTCCTCAGGAAACCCAATGAATATGCACCCACAGAACAGTTTTGGGACAGAGGCATTGCCTGCTAACTCACAAAACAGCAGTACTCTTTCAGTTCTGCAGGAGAACATTCCCAACTGGACAGACGAGAAGGAGCAAAACTTCTACAGCAGTTTCATCAGCACAAACGGTATGGGAACATCATTCATGCCACAGCGTGACATACAGAATGTCTCCAGCAGTAGCAGCCATCAGGCTCACCCTGTAAATGTCACAGCACCCAGCATTGTTAACATGGAGACTGATGACATAAGATGCTCCAGCATAAACTTTGAAAAGACCTCATTTAGTCAAGATTTGAATCTAAGTGATCACAGGCGGCAGATCCATCAGGTGCCTCTTACGAATACGTCTGTAGTAGCTTCTTGCAGCACTTCTTTTAATTCTCCATATAATTCATTTGATCCAACAGCTTACACGTTTATGGACCCAGGAGTTCTGAACGAAGTGAGATCATCCAGCAATGCTATTCAGAATAATCAGAATGGGATTCCAAGTAACCCGTACTACATTACAGATGGGGCGCAGGGAGATGATGTTTATAACTCCTCAGAAGTTAATTTTGATGCTCTACTGAAAAGCTTTGATCACTGCAGTCAGGTTGAAAATTAGCATCAAATTTCTCTTAACAACCAATCACCAACAGAAGAAAAATTTTATCTGTAGTGGCATATTCACCCTCATACTTCCTGCTAACTTCCTGTTGGAACATTCATCTGCGCAACCTACTATGCAAGTTTAATATGCAGTTAGGGTTAGTGATGCCCCAGAAAAAGAAACACTTTGGAAATAGGGTTTTGTACATCAAAAGTGCTTCATATCCATTTTCATGGTGTTGGAAAAGGGCTGCTAGTCCTAAAGGGTTCCTTCATTCATGTGGAACTTCATATGGAAGTATGTTTCTTCATGGGGGGTTGGCTTGTTCAGAAATACATTTTTTTTTGGAAACTTTTAATTTACGGTGAGAGAGATTAGCAAATCATGGGCTTCTGAACTGAATAATCGTATTTATGTCCTTTTAGCACTTGAACTATTTAGATCATAGGTGTCAAACTCATCTAGCCCTGTAGGCCAGATGAAAGGCATGGGCCTAGTCTGACTGAACCCACAGCCCAGCCCCATGTCCTGGAGCCAGTGCACAGGGCTGGATCAGTGCAGGTAGCTCATGCAACATGCATGCTGGTCCAGGGCTTTTTCATGGAGGCAGCGCAGGGAACAAGGTGCCTATGCCAGACTGGTCCTGCACATTAGCTCTGGTGCATAGGTCCAGTCTGTGGACCCAATACAGATTGGCTTCAGAGCCAGTATGCAGGGTTTGTCTGAGACCCCAGACCAGATCTTAGGACTCCATGGCCTGGATCCAGCCTGCAGACTGTAGCTTTGACAGCCTAGATTTTGCAGTCTTTTTTTATGCATACATTTGTTTCTAAAATTAGCTTCTGCACTGATTTCTTTTTTTTCACTTGCATTTGTTACATTGATTTCATTTGCTCTCAGGCAAATTTACTCTTAGACATTGTAATGACTATGTCATTGTTGGGTATATTTAACACATTAGAAACTTCACCAAAATGTAGAAGTCATGTAGAGCTGGTGTGAAATGAATGATTGCACAAAGCAATGAGAGAACTCATTCCAGGTATACTTTGCACTGTTTTGCCTAAGTCTTACTCTATTTTTTTTTAATCGGGTAAGCCAGGCTGGAGGCTTCATGAACGGCTGTATGTTGTTGTTACTGCAAAACACTTTATCAGCACAGACTGCGTGACTTTGAATAACAAAGACTATATTGGACCACCTTCCCCCACTGCTTGCAGCTTTGTGCTGCCCAAGCAAGACAGGTGAAAGCGTGCTTGGGAGGCACTCTTGGGATGCATGAAGGTAGTGTAGCAGTTTCTGTTCTACTCCGCCACTTCCTTGTGATAGAGATGGAATGGCCCCAGTGTACTTGTACTATGGCAGGGATGTTGACGCTAGGTCATTCAGAGCCCCATTGTTTGCCCTCAGTGCTGCCCATGGTTCCAGCCCTCAGTGCAGCATGTATTGGCTCCAACCTCTTGTGCTGCATGTAGCACGTGGAACCCGTCTAGCATGGAATAAATATGGTGCAGGGCCTGGAGCCAGCCTGCTAGACCAGTCTGAGGCATGTGCTGCATGTGGCACCCACCCTAGACAGGCCCTGCTTGCTAGATCTACGGCCATTCAGGACTGGGCCCTCTGTAGTGGATCAAGGGCACAGAGCTGGTTTGGCACAGGTGCCCTGCATGTTGTACATAGGGCCAGGACTGGTGCATGCTGCATGCAAGTGTGCAGGATTGGAGCCAGGGTATTTTCTGCTAGCAGCATGCAGGGCCAGTCCAAGGAGCACACTTAACCTGGCGCCCATGCCAAATTGACCCTGCACGCTGGATCTGGCACGCAGGCTGATCTGTGGGCCCACTTCAACCTGCAGACCAGCCCATGCCCCTCATCAGGCCCATATGGCTGGATGAGTTTGGCACCCCTGCACTATGGCAATTCAGGACCATCCCGATCACCACTAACTGAGACTCTGCACAAAGGGCTGAAACAGTGGCAGAAAGCACTCTTAACCCAAAACTCCAGAAGTCTGTAAGCACAACTTGTTGGGGGTTGTTTCAGTGTTCTCAAAAGACACTGTGTTTTGTGTGGTGTTTGGGTTTTAGGAATTTTCTGTTTAAAACAATGAAAGCACCAAATACACCAATACATTTTTCTTAAGCTACAGAAACAGCAACAAAGTTTACAGGCAGTCACAGAACTTGTACAAACTGGAGGAGCATTTAATTACAAATACCTTGCTATTCAGTCTTTAAAATGAGCAAGGTAAGAATGGACGGCCACATACTTGGCCCTCCATTACATTACATTAGTGGAATAACTACGTGAGTAACTATTGGAACAACTTGGCATTTATGTTAGTACAAAAAGGCAGAACATGGCCCTAATCAAATCTAACCAGCAGACTGGAAAACAGGTCTCACCAACTCCTACTTTGAGGGATAGAAGCTGTTATGTACCACTTGCCCTGCAATGGAAGCTTCCAATACAGATAACAGAAGTGGTGTAAATGTGTTTCTGGAGGTGTTTTAGATGGTAGTGGATACACACTCCTCAGACTTACAGAATATTCAGGGAATCCTCTAATAGCCCCAGTGTGATGCTGCCTTTAGCTTTTCTAGAATATTTTTTATGAAAGGGATAAAGACATTATTACTAGTTTTAAGAACGAAGGACTATAGAGAGCAGAATAAAGCTTAAGCACCACATCCATGTGTTAAAGTTCTCAGTTCACCTACAAGTTTATCTATCAACATATTATTTTTATTTCAAAACTTCATAATGGTATGATTTATTTTGTTGTGTACAATTAAAAAAAACAAAGCCTGCTGAAAATACCTTTTTCTTTTTGTAAAATAAGCTGGTTGCATATGTAACACTTCTGTTCCTGTGATAATTAGAGTCTTGGAGATATAGGAGATGATCCTAACAAGCATTCAGCTCCTGTAACATTCCCAGAGGAAGGCTCTGACAGAGCTGGTTTGGGTTGGCCTGGTGTACGAGAGATTTCTTTTCAAGCATTTTTTTTGCTGTTCACAGTTATCACTGAATAGTAAGAAACTAAATACAACATATACAGAATTAGCATTGATTTAACTAAATTAATATGAAAAACATTTGTAACTGCTGGTATTTATAAAAAGTGGGTTTACTGGTAGGGGTCTACCTAAACTGTGGTGGAAGTTTGCGACCCAACGGCACCTTTAATCTTGTTCTTTTTGCCACACCGCCCTGCCACTGAGGGCACTTGTACGCGCAAAGGGGGTTTAGTCCTTCTGGTTGCATTCTATTCCCTCTAAATAGAACTTTTAAATTGAAACATCAGCATTTCAGTTTCCATCACTGTATATGCATGGTGGTCCTGCTGACCACAGGCGCCTGCTGAAGGCAGAAGCGGTGAGGGGCCCGATCCTTTTTTTTTTTCCAGTGGAGCCTGCCCACCTCTCCTGCAGCCAGGGGGCCATTAATCTGTGCCATTAATCGTTCAGCTTGCCCCCACCCCCAGCCACAGGGGAGGTGAGCAGGCTCTGTGGGGAAAAAAAAGGATTGGGCCCCTTGCCGCTTCTGCCTTCAGCAGGCTCCTGTAGCTGGCAGGACACCTGGGGCCTCCTAGAAACAGGCAGGCTTGCCCCTGGGGCAGCACAGGAAGATGGCAAGAGGGTGGCTGGGTGTGCTGGTGGCTGGAGAAGGTAGCGGGGATGATGCATGGGGCACTGGAAGCCCAGGTGGGCTGCTAGGTGGCTCCTGCTTGGAGGCACCCAATCCAACATTTCCCTGAGCCTGCCCTGACTTCCAGCCCCCTGTGCACCACCCCTGCCACCTTCTCTGGCCACCAGCAAACCCACGGCCTTCCCGCGCTACCCCAGGGGCAGCCCAGCCCGTTCCTGGGAAGCCCCCGGTGTCCTGCCGGCTGCAGGAGCCTGCTGAAGGCAACAGTGGCGAGGGGCCCGATCCTTTTTTTTTCTGCAGAGCCTGCCTGCCTCTCCTGCAATCTCGAAGCAAGCTGACTAACGGCTGTATCATTTAAAGCCCACAAAACTCAGGTATGTGTAATGTGTGACGCCATTAAGCCACACAAAGGGAAAATTTTTTCATGTGTACATCGTGACATTGTCATGTGTACAAGTGCCCTAAATTTCTGAGGCAAAAACAATGGCATTAATTGCCTCAGTCACTCAGTGGTGGGCAGGAAGCTACACGGTGAAAAGAGTAAGATTAAAAGCACTGCTGCGCTGCAAACTTCTGCCGCGATTTAAGTAGGTCCCTATTTATTGGTAATGGCTTGTATAAATAAATTAACCAAAGCCAACTATAATCCCCTTCCTATTATATTTACCAGTTTAGTTATCTTGGTACAAAATCTGTGTAGGCAGGTCCTGTGGGTTCAACTTTGAAAAATGCCATGATTTGTGGAGGTGGGGGAGTTAAGTCCTTGGGCACACAACTTGATGCTTGTTTGGAAAGCACTTTGAATGGGGAGAACTACCACACCCTGGTGGGGAGGTTCAGAGGCCACTTACTGCAGGGCAATGAGTAGGGATGGGTGGGTGTTTTCTTCCATACATCTCCTATAAGACACGCACCTTGTTTTTGGAAAGCAGAATGTAGAAACAAATATTTTCCAGTCATGGCTGACTGCATGCAGCAGCTTATCCACCCTCACCTAGTTCAAGGTCTCCTTTAGACGCAAGCTAGAGCAGGGGCAGGCAAAATATGACCCACAGGCCAGATGCAGCCCACCAGGTAATTTAATTTAACCTGCAGGCACCCAACAACTAATTGTACCCTCCCCTCCATGTGCCTTGTTCTCACCCTTGTGTGCAAAAGGACCCAGCAGGCAACAGGTAGGGAAGTGGTGGGAGTGGATGAAGGGGGAGCTGCAGCTGGCTGGAAGCACAGAGCCTGCACCCAGGGGGGCAGCAGGAGCGCAGAGCTCAGGTGGGCAGGGTGGGGGTATGTGGGGGGCAGGGGTGTCCCCACCACCCCTACCCTATCTCACATGCCACAAAAATCGCACCCCCACACCCAATCCCCACAAACCCCCCATGTATACCTCCAACGTACCCTATGCCCCCAACACACAGCCACACCCCACACACAATATACAAGTAAAACTTTATTTTTGAGTTATTATTCAATCATCTCTACATATATTATGCAAACACAAATTGTGACAAAAATATTTTTAAATAAAATTAAAATATAGTAGGTGCTTGACTTTTAGTATATGATTTGGGTATTTTCTGGTTCCAAGATGGCAACCCTCTGCTCCCAAAAGGAGTACTTCCAGGGGTGGGCAGAGGGACTTCTGGTGGCAAAGGTCAGGGGTTAGGGGCAGGACTTCTGATCCTAAGATGGTGACCAGGGGTCAGGGCACCTGTTAAGGGATAGGGTTACCTTTGTGGCCCTTGACAGCTCACCAAAACTCATTAAGCGGCCCTCCAGCCAAAATAATTGCCCGCCCCTGAGCTAGAGTGTTAACCCTCTCACAGCTGCTTAGTCAAAGCTACTTCCAATTACTAATACTTAGCAGCTGAGAAGCTTAATTCTGACTCTCCCCTCCTGCTTGCTGGGCCAGTAAGCACAGAAAACTGGGAGTCATGTTGGCAGTCATTAAAGCACATGATTCTATTCCAGTGAAGAAAAGCCAGCTTCCTCCGCTAAAGGCATGCATCCTAATTTTGGAAGGCTAATTGGTGTGGGACATGCATGTGGTATATGAGTAATTATGGTATTATCTACCATGTTGCTTTTCAGCAAAGCAATTTCCTGGCTGCATTATAGGCCCTGATCCTGTAGATCCTTCTTCCATCTCAGAAAGTGTGTATTAAAACCCTCACTTTTGATTGTCATTTCATTTAAGAACTGGACTCATGGTCCATTTCCCTTCTCAGTATCCTTGTTCTTTAAAGGGGACAGTTAAGCCCTTAATTCAGCACCAAAAGACAAAAAAAAAAATTCTACCCAGTACTGATGCAGTGATGAAAGGCCATCTGTTTGTGTTAGGAAACTCATCTAGAAGAGCTTGGGGAACTAACAGCTTTAATCAAAATATTTGTTAATGGGGAACAAGATATTGGTATAGTGCTTTGTCCTAAGGACAGAAGTTAGCACATACGTGTAAGAACTTTTGATTTTTTTTTTAAATGATCCCTTTCAGTATGTCCATTTCTTACCTGAAGAATCAGTTTCTAAAAGAGGTGAAGTTCTGTGTCTTTTTCTCAGACATGTCATCATCTTATGAATTCACTGAAAGGAGTCAAATACATGAGTGAAGTGAATAAGATTTACAAGAAACTGGAACTCTTTGTTCCAAAATGATACCTTTTATTAGACCAACTGGAAAATGGCAAGAAAACTGTCCTTTTCTGCAAGCTTTCGTGATCAAAGTCCTTTCGTCAGGCTCTGGGAAAAGTGTAGATGGTACAAGATGGTAAAAAGTCCCCATAGGTAGGAAATGCACTTTGTTTTTGCAGAGGGAGCTGAAGATGGAAGGTTGTCCCTCTGGGTCCATGAGAGTGTCTTTGTGAGCTGTGTTGATCAGCTCTTTGATGTGTTGATCAGGTAGAATTCCTTCCCTGGAGGTGTCAGATGGCAGGCAAGGAGGTAAAAAAAAACAAAAAACTTCCTTGCTGTTCTGCAATTAAGTTTAAAATCCATAAGATCTGAAAGAAGATTGGCTCCTATATAATTGTTAAAACAAGTTAATAATCCACTTCATTTTAATGTAACAATGCAACTTAAAACCTACCACCCAGCTCAGCTCTCTGTGTCTCTAGCTAGATCTTTGTTTGCTAATCCGTGAAAGTAAGGGTAAAATAATAGCTCAAGCTGGCATCAGCTCAGTTCATTTTGCATTATGAGCCCATGCACATCTGTACTGGAGAAAGTGTGTTTGAATTTAGGACCTCTGGGACATTTGACAGAGAAGAAATCAGACCCTGTCATTCTAGAATAGCCTTTCCACTCTCCTCGGCTATCTGTACTCCACTTCTCAACTGTGTCTTAATTGGTACCAGCGTAGTATAGACCAGGTTTCCAAATGGCTCCACGGAGCTCTGGGGGTCCAAGATCATTCACGAGGAGCTCTGCAAAGACATTCAAGCTCATGGCGGAGCTGACGAGGTGGTGCGCCATTACTGGGCCAGGTCACTTGGCTCCACACGTCTTTAGGGATAGGGGTTCTGCAGCAGAAGCAGCGATATGAAAGGGTTCTGTGACTTTAGGAAGTTTAACAGCCACTGGTATAGACTGGAGGTAATGGTGACCAGGGGTGTCTCTCTACAGTAAGACAGGGGGAGTCCTCTTCTCTGGCTGCTCATTTAACTCTGCCAAACAGACAGGAGGGGCCACCTCTGTGATTTCTGCCTTGTCAAGCTTTCAGCCTGGCTGTCTCTTTCC
>NW_005841866.1:2728456-2735784 GCF_000455745.1 Alligator sinensis
TGCAAGGGGCTAACTTGCAGTCCCTGCAGGCTCCCAGCCAGCCACTATTCCCATCACTGCTATTACAGCTGAGGACTCCCAGCTCCCACTCTCTTTGAGCTTCTGCTTCCCTCCTCACACCTGGGGGTGGGGTGGTATAAGGGGAGGGTCTGTACTGCCTGCCCTTTGTACACCGCTGGGGGCAGGAGGGCCAAGCTGCATGTGTGACTAGAATTGGGCTTTGTGCATGGCCAGGAGAGGAGCTGAGCTGCCTGTGTGGTAAGAGCAGGGACAGGCTCCCTGTGCAGCGAGGAGGACCCCAGGAGAGCTATTCTCATACGGCCTGGGAATTTGTGACCGGCTGCTATCCACAAGTTGGACAGCCCTGTGGTAGCTAATAGAATTTAGCAATCTTCATTAACTCATGGCCACCGGTCCTTTAAAGAAATCGGGAGGTTATGAACCTGGGCTTCTCTTCTGCTTTGTTTTTGGGTTTTTTTCCTCCAAAGTTTGGTCTTAAGTTATGCATGATTCACTTTGCCTCCTTTTTAGCATTTGCAGCTGTTCAAACAGATGATTATCTAAGTTAAGTGCTGCTGAAATCTTTTGGCCATAGTACCTCTAGAATAGATTAAAACCAAAAACACGCTTCAGTCTGAATCATGCTCCTGTGATTGTAGAAACAAACAGGAACCTACTTTTGAGTAACTCCACCTATGTTTACAGGTCAGAGATAGGGGAGTGGAGGAGAGGGCAGCTAGTACAGCTCTGGTGAGACATACTTCTTAGCCTATGGATGAACAGACCTTTTAACCACTTGAAAAGGGGAAGGAATGCTGCTGCTCAGGAAGACACAGCAGCTGCTACAATCTGACTGCATCAGCACAAGCCTGCAGTGATGCAGAGGTGCTCTAATTTTGTCCCTAATGAGCAGTGGTCCTGCTTTCTCTGTTTAAAAAGCCCCCAAAATCTGCATTTTTCTGTGGTTAAAATGAAACCCCACTACCACTATATATACAGGTATCAGTTGAATGCAATGTTTTATTGATCATTTTACATATTTTTAAGCAATTTGGAAACCTATCAGTGCCTCAATCACTATAATAAAACTAGCAAGTTGTCCATTAAGAATTATGGGGGGGCTGGCAGGGCAGGAGCCCCACACCCAGCCCCATGCCACCCCCCCCAAACACTCTGGGTCTGCTCTACCTGCCTCCCCGGTGCTCTAGGTCCAGCCCCTCTACCCACCTGTTCGGGGGGGCATTGGGGCAGGGGGGGCACCACCACTGTGATTCCCCCCCATTTGCCCTCAGGCAGGGAGGCGGGGGGAAGCCCTGCTGCTTGGGCGGCCAGGAAGTGTTCACCGCTGCCACAAACTTTGCTGGCAGCAGCACAAACTTGGGCCCATGCAGCCAATTGCTAGCTGCCCTCTCAGTGGTGCATGTACAGTTGCTCAAAAGCATTATGGACAGACAGACTAAGCCTTTTATTATATTTGAATAAATTGTAAATATCCATATATCTTGGCATTTGATTTTGGTTTTTATACCATTAAAATCAGAGCTTCTCTGCCCCCTTCACTCACCAGGATGCAGGTCCAGCTGTGGCTGTGTCCCCCACTGCTTTGTGGCGCTGAGCAGCCCTGATATGCTGGTGCCCTGCCCCTGGCCATACCGTTGCCCATCACTCCCAAGCCAGCCCTGCTGGTGCCCCTCACTCCCAACCTGCCATCCCTCCTTCCCCAGCTCTGCTGGTACTCCTCACTCATGACCTGCAGCTCCCTGCCTTGCCAGTGGGGCCCCCCAGCTGCCCCTCACCCCACCTAGCCCCATGTGAACTCACAGGACAGTGGTCTGCAGCAACAAGGCAGGGATGGTGTGAGCAATTTAAGGGCTGAGAGCAGGCAGCCAGCAGGTGCTTGATGAAGGCGGACATTTTAGAGCCCAGCTGCGAGAGAGAAGAGGGGCCTGGCAGGACTGTCTGTGGCAGGACAGCCCCCAAGACATACCAGACCAGTTACCCACCATCTGGTAGGTGAGTGTGGAGAGCAGTAGGGACCAGGCCTGCTAATAAAGAGGCACCTAAGCCCAGCAGGGGTGACAGACCCTGGAGGCCTCAGTGGAGGTAGTTTTGTTGTGAGGCCCCATGCAGAGTAGGGTGCAGAAGGGCACTTGAAGGACTGTGCATGGGTGGTGCAGAGTAGGGATGCTGCAGGCACCGTAAAGGGCTGCACCAGAGTGTACTGAGTAGGGCTGCAAGGGAAGCTTGAAGGACAGTACATGGGTCAACCCCAAGAGTGAGACTAGGAACAAGTTACCTGGTGAGGGGCTTGTGGCAGAAGCAGCCCAGCGTTCAGCAGAAGGAAATGCCACATAGAGTAGGTGAGCTTGAGCAACCCAAAGTTGCTTTGTGTGTAATGCTAGTGTGAGTAGAGAAGCCTGAAGGCCCAAAGGGATCGCTCAAGGGGAGCAAGAGCAGTAGAGAATAGCCCAGTAATGTGTGGTATGCTAGAGGCCCCTGTGAGAGGGGGTGGAGTGACTGAGAGTATGTAAGAGGCCAATAATGATCTGAGTTTGCTCTGGCCAGAAACCAAGGAGCAATAGTAATCTGGATGCCATCTGTGAGGCATGGGCTGTGGTGTAGGGGAGATTTGCCCCCTTCCTTCCAGACAGTCCCCAAGCCCTAGCCCTTCAATCCCGCCCCCACCCATAGACTTACCTGTATCCAGCTGTTGGGGCTGCTCCCACCACCCTGCCTGGCTGTATTGCCAGCTGTGTCACACACACGTGTATGTGGCGCCCTTGCCTCTGATTGTCTCTCCTGTTCCCCACAGCCCCAAGTAGCTACTTGCCAGCTGAAACTTTGCCAGCCTGCAAGGGGAAACCCACTGTCTCCTGCTTCACAGGGGAAAATCTGTGTTTTTCTCCTGTAAAGGGGGAAATCAGTGTTTTTCTGTGGGAAACGGAAACCCCAGAGCCCTGCTAATGAGAAACAGGGTTCAAGTGGCAACAGTTCTGCTACACTTGTATCACAGTGTAAATCTGCATCCTTTGAAATCCATGCAACTGTTACAGCTATCTATACCCTTAAACACAGCTTTGACCACCAATCCAGGGCAGAGTGAAAGATCTGCTCCAAATAGCAAAGTAGCACTTCAGAGCCCTACTCAAGTTAGAGTTAGCCTGCTATACAGCAGCTGAGGACTGGCCCTCCATTTGCAATGGAGCTGCTTCATCATGGAATCCTGACATTTAAAGCCCAGTATAAAAATGACCTTTATTTCTATCCCAACACTGCACTATTCTTCCCTGCTCCAGACAAAGCACAACGTGTCTTGCCCAACACCTGACACATTTCTCAAAAGCCTCTTTTAATTATTCCAAATTCCCTTAATTCCTCCCAACTGAAATCAGCATTCCTCAGTGCTTCATATGAGAAGAAACAAATCCATAAAGCATTTGCCCATCACTAAAATAAACAGACTGGCCAATTATTTATTCATGATTTTATCAAGGCCACATGTAATTTAATTTTCTATTTGGTTTGCAACATGAAAGGACATTTTTATGCCTACATCTGAAAGGAAGGAGGGAGAGCAGAGTCCTGATCAAGTTATGTGGAGAATTCTGAGTATGCTTCTACATACTGTAGGTACAGCAAAAGTAGATCTAAATGAATCTCTTGCTGTTTCCCCACTGGTAACATCCACCAAGTCTGCAGCACTGAAAGGATTCAAGGACTACATTCACAAGAGTTTAGACACCTAAAAGTCTCTCGAGTTTCTGCCAGTGACGCCCCCTTAGTTACCAAGTTTGTGCTGCTGGGTTGATGCAGAATTACCTAAATCTTGACAGTAGTCAGCACGCTCAGCACTCTCATGTTGAAGCCTCAGGATTCACAAATGCCACTTTTGTCAGGCAAGGCTGTGTGGGGACAGGCACACTCTGAGCCCAAAACACAAAAAAAGATGGTGGTAACTAGCTCTGTTATCCAAAAGCCTCATGGGTAGGACACTGGGCTGGAGTATGGCAGACCCAAGCTTGACTCCATCTGCTGCCAGGGAGCATCTGAACTCAAATCTTCCAGCTTCCTGGAGAGGGCCCTATGCGCTCACTTTGGAGAATGGGGAATGGGCCTTCCCTCTTTCCTGCTGATGCCATTTCACTTTGTGGGAAACAAAACAAAAACATTTAAGTGTACACTGGACCTGAAAAAGTCTCCTCATGACAGCTGGGAACCCTAACCAGTGGAGCTAGAGAACCATGCTCCCACTCCACAGCCAGGAATTCCCCCATGCTGCAATTAGAAACTGAGTAGAAATACCCAGTTTTAAAAACAGTTTTTTGCCAAAAATTCTCATGGTTTTTTTTCTCTCTTCACTTAAAAAATCAACATTCTTCCTTGGGGAAAAATGTCACCAGTTCTAATAAAGACATCTATTGAAACATATTCAGACAGATTTTATTGCCCCCTGTATATATTGAACAATACCTTAATTTCAGGAGCAGACAGACTGATTTCACAAGCTGTCCCTTATTAACAATGGTTTTCTCAGGGTCCAATCCTGAAAAAGTGAATAGCCTTTAAAAAATGTTGATAACTGGGCTTATAAACAGTTGATCTGACTCTGATAAAGATACCTAGAAAGATGATGATAGCATCCAATATAAAAATATGTTTATTTTTCTTTCTAATTTCAGGAAGAGTACTACTTTTATTTTTCAACCAACAGGTTTTAAACAGTATTCAGAAATTTGTATTTGGTATACCTTGCAAAGTACATCATTGGTACATGTATTCTATGACATGCACTTCTAAGTAAAATCTTTAAAAAACAAAAAACATATTCACTTGTATCAATACAGCATTTTGTAAAGAACCATGCTAAAAGTTATTGGATCAACATGATCCAATTGTTCAAAAAAATACTCTGCAATGGATAAGCAAATTACTGTACTGTACACAGTTCAGGCTATAACCAGTTCCTCTTCTCAACTTGAAAGACTCTTAATTATCCAGGGCTGGAGGCCAGTCAACATCAACAGACTAAAAGAGAAGAAAGTAAAAGTCACAAGATTAGGAGAGCCCAGGCAGGAAGGGGGAGTGTGTCCTATAGACATGTCACTAGAACTTCCTGAATACTAATCAAGGACAACACCAGTGTAACAAGATAAAAACGTTCCTGAAGACACCTAGCAAAACAACAAAGCACACGAAGGCAGGGGACCATACCAATAGACAGTGGTAGGACACAGCCACTTTTCTCTGGTGGCCCCTCAAGTTTCTGAAGAGCAAAAACTTTAGGTTTTAAAATTAAAATCCAATTTTAATTTCTAGCATTTACACTAGCTCTTCCATATCTTGATGCACTGACATTGACCTGCTGACAGCCCCACACTACAGCCGAGATGTGATCTGGCTCCGCTCACCACAATGAGGAGTTAATTCTGTAGATGAAGCATGGCGATTTAAGTGTGACTAGGTATTATTAGTGCTTTTTAGCACTGCAGAAACAATGGGCTCTTATGGGATTGTGGACAGGGCAGGAATAGAGATCAATCACTCCTCTCTCCAAATCTGACTTCTGAATAAGGCATTCAAAAAATAAGATGGCAAATATTATGCATTTGCTATTATGTACGTCAGATAATTAACAGTCCTCCTCACTTCTGGTCAAAATGCACAGAGTATATTTGACATAGATAATCCAGGTTCCATTAATTATTAGACTCACTGCTAATAAAGTATTTCTCCCCTAGCCTCACTGAGGCCACATCTCCAATTCCCTGTAGGTGTAAAATTGTTGTCAACTCTGTTCCATAGGCAGCACATCCTACACTAATGAAGTATGAGACATTTGTCAAAGCAGGGGTCACAATGCAGCACATCAAACACCTTGGCTTCAAGGCTGCCTAAATTAATCATACCTACTCCTTACCTAATCTACATCTTCATCAAAGGATTAGGTTCTTATGTGAAGCTAAAATGCATTATTAGCAAAATGACTAATTATTTCCAGGTCCCTGGACATCTTTCATAGTTATGTCCAATAATTGCACTGACATCTATCAGCATGAGAACGATGCTTATCAGCTGCAGCCTGGTATAAGTGGCTTGTATTTTCAGCAGTATCTGTAGGTTGCCTTTGCAGCCTCTTTTCCTTACCCTGTTCCCCTCAACAAGAGGAATATGAAGAAAAGTGACAACATTTTATCTTGTCACAGAAAATCTCACACAAGCATGGGCTAACGTTACAGGGTTACATATCAGCAAGGTAGAAACTCTCAATACTTGTTTGACATTAAAAATATCTGATTTTAACATTAAACATTTAACATTACTTAAATATGAAATCCAAACTTGTATAATTACTTCAGAGTTAAAGAGGTAAGAAATTTGATGTAATTCAGTCTTTAGGGACAGCTGAGACTTCCCACAGAATCAATCATTTTTCACAATTAAGGCTCAAAAATTTTACTTGAAATTCTACACAATGAAAAGACATTTTAATTCCCAACTTTTTAAAACAAAATACCCAAGATCAAAAATACAAGACAGTTCATTTAGGACACTGTTTTTAATAATAGATTTTAAGGATTTTTTTTTTTAAGATTCCTGTAGAATGGCTGCAATTCCCCAAATACAAATGTTGATATGCTGGCCCCACTGAATGAGAGGCTCCGAAGGGCTCCCACTGCTTCTCCGCAGTTAACTGTTCCCAAATAACTACTCTGTGGGTTTCCTTTGCGACAGAGGTTCAGGAATTTATGATCAGGTAATTAAAAACGGGGAAAAAAACCAACTTTCCAACATGCATTTTATGATGATTCCTTGTTTCCAGTGTTGGCAAAATCTTCTCAACGGCCAAAGAAACTTCAGCAGAAGCCTTCCTTTTCACAGTGCCACCTATGTAAATAACTCCTGATTTGATGAGGCTACCTTTGGTGTAAGAAAAACTGAATCTCCATGTCCATCTGGTTATTTACCATTAAGGCTATTGACACAGTTCTGTGGATAACAGGTCTACCAGAAAATTTCTCTGATAAGCCCCTGTGCTGCAAAAGCCTCCAGGAAGGCAGAATCCTGCAGCTGTGCCAAACACTTATGACTTCAGCTTTGGACCTGTATGACATCATGGAAATAGCTGGCCCCCCCGGTATGGCTGAACTTTCTCCATTATTTTGTAGTAACATCCTCCTTTGCATTAATTGTCAAAAATGTTAATTAGGCCAGAGCAAGAAAGCTTATACAGCTGTACAAATGCAACTGTGCTGCTGCCCCCCAGAGAAGATCCATAATGAACAGCTTACTTCCACATCCAGCTCCAGAATGTCAGCAGTTGTGTTCAG
>NW_005841866.1:2735815-2761112 GCF_000455745.1 Alligator sinensis
ATGTTGGGCTTTGTTCTTCCAAAATCTCCGTGCACAAACTCTTTAACGTAGCTAGACCTTGGTTAAGGGAAAGTGGATGTGGGCATAATGTGACTGGCACGGTTCATCTACAGAGGCAAAAAGGATATGGCTAGAAACATCTAAGCAGAGACACCAATGCCTGTTTCTGTTCTTGATCCTTCAAGATGCACAGGTTATATCTTATAAATTTGATTTGGGAACTGTTACCTGGAAGTGCAATAGCTGTCTTTAAAAAGCACCTTACTCTGGAACCCAACTGCAATGCTGAAAGCTACATATTTTTTGCTCCTTTTAAAACCGGGTAGCATTTTTTTACAAAACTGCAAACCTATTAACATATAATAGCAACAACCCACACTCCATCCCAATGTGTATTCATTAGGGTGGAAAAACTGGGGCTTGTTCCTTGTTTTATGCAGCCGTTGCTCAGATAAATGACAGTCATGCTGCTGAATTTCCTTTCAAGACATGTCAGAACTTAAGAGCTGGGAAAACAGCAAATCATAAAAAATAAATAACTTTAAGGCTCTAACAAAAGCCACCTATTCTTAACTATGCTTCATCTTTGTAGCACATCTGAAGTCCTATGTTATATTTATCAATGCCAACAGCAGTATGTCCACTGATGGCAATGAGCTGGATCAAACCCTTGGCCATGTACATTATCACAATGTTTCAAGGTCCAAATAAGACCTAGAAACAAAAGGATAAATTAAAAGAGCATTTTTCAAGCACAACTGAGATTTTTTCCCCTATGCATTCAGGACAGTGTGTATTTCATTATGCTACACACATACCATGAACAGCGCTACTGGGTCATATCTTCAATATGAAGATTTTCTTTAAAAACTTGCTAAAAAAGTGGGCACACACCAGTCAAATGCTGCCCAAAATTCAGTGCAAATGCAGGCAGAGCCAAAAGCTAGCAACTAAAATGTATAGTTCTATCTTCCCAACCTAGGATAGGGCCCAAGGCTTGAATTTCGGCATTCTTAAACAACAATTCTAGGGAAAGCTGAATTGCATATATAGCTGTGCACTTCAGCTGCTCACATCTACCTTGAAACTGATTTTTTAAAACAACAATTGTGTTTTGTTTTGTTTGTATATCCAAGTTTGCATTTCTGGGCTAAAAACATGCATGTTTCATCTCTGAGGCCAAACCACCGAAACACGGGAGTTTGTAATGGAAACAATTCACTCCAATGGTACCAAGAAGCAGGATTTATTCAAGCAAATGTTTTACTGAAGCAGTTGTATGGACAGGAGAGGTGTCTGACAAACCTTTGGGGATGAAATGGCTTTCCCCAAGGGCACCACTAGAAGACAACACTGACTGAATTACTACTTCAACACAGATTTATTTTTTAAATTAATCATACAGGAAGTCTAAAGCAATGTTTTCTGTGGGTTGCGACCCAAAAGTGGGCTGCTAAAATATATGAAAGGGTCGTGAACAAACTTTAAAAAAATGGATCAGTAAAATTAAAAAATGGATTCTCTTTTAAAGGAGAAAACCACGGGAAACTGCAGGTTTCCCCTTCCGGGCTGGCAGAGTTCCAGCCTGTGAGGGGCTGCCACATGCATGTGTGCACACATGCACGTGGCAATCAAACAGCATGGAGAGCAGTTCCTGCAGCTCTCCGCAGGTGAGTCCTGCCCATGCTGGTCCAGCCAGGCTGCAGCTCCATGCCCACTGTGAGTGCACAAAATCTGAGAGGGGAGGAAGGGGAGTGCCCCCCGTGCTGCACCCCCTGTGGCCTGGGGGTGGGGGGCAGTGGGTGGGAATGAGGGGCACCAGCAGGGCTGAGGGGGTGGGGGGCTGTAGGTTGGGAGCGAGGGGCACTGACAAAGCCAGGGGGCTGTTTTATATTTGAACTATTTACTGGGTTGGGATTGGCCATCAATGTTTACAAATGGATCCTGGTACAAAAAAAGGTTGAGAACTACTGGTCTAAAGGATACGTCCCAGCTTGTGTTTTCAGATTCAGACGAAAATGATGTTCATCTATGTACTCTGATGTCATGGTGTGAATGACACGAGTTCTTACAGCTAGAGGTCTTCTGTGAAGAACTCGCAGAGGGGTTTTTTGGTCAAGTTTTAATTCCTATTGAAAGATTTAACAAAAAGAATAAACTAACGGTTCAAACACCAAGCATGCACACATGAATATTCCCCTCCCACACACACAGACAAACATGAGCACATATACATGCACACTCACACAGAAACACACATAAACATTTAGCTTTCTCTCTTACTCTAAGGCACCTTTGTAAGAATACATTTTGAGAGTTGAAGGCTCTTCTTTAATTTTCCCTCCAAATATATTTGGGGGGGGGGGGGGAAGGGGACGACAACTGTGTCTTAAAAGCGTATTGAGACAGCCTCATGTGAATGCAAGCTAGGAAAACCAGAAATGCAGAGGAATAATAACCTTGAAATCTCCATAGTCTCTTGCTAGAATAACTCCAGGATTTACACACACAATGAGAGCCTCAGGGCACTCTCAAAAAAAAAAAAAAAAAAAAAAAAAAAAGGCTTTTGTCTAAAACACATCCAACCCTCCACACACAAGAAATGGAAAGCAGAGCTGAGATGAGTAAAGATCTCATCTCATTCTTTTCAAGGACTTTCCCTCTACAAAGAGAGGCACTGATTTTGGAAGCATCTTTTTCTTTTGTGATAAAAAGCAATTGTTTTGCAGCAGTTGACCTCGTCCATTTTAATGCCTCATGCCAAAATATACATAACTTTTGGAATAAACACTAAATAAAAGTAGTTTCTACTCCAAAATACTCTACCTGAGAGAATACTCTTCCTTTGGCACTGCTGCAATATGGCAAAATCTGAACCTGGAAGTAGTCATCTTGCCATCTCATGTGCATCCCTGAATGACACTTGGACCAATTCCCATGAAATCATAACATTTTCTTTACTCCAAGTACTTGGCTGAGGCTTTCTGTTTGTAGTATTCTGCAGAAACACTGCTTTGTTCTTACTGGCCCAAAAGCAGCTTTAGCAGGGGCTGGACAAGAGACTTAAGTTTTGCTTTAGTCTTCTCCTTATTCTGCTTGTCACTCCCTTACATTACTAAAGTAATGTGGAGGGCACACAGTGAAATTTCTGCCTCTAAATGCATTTCCTGTCAACTGATATTTAGTATAAGATCTACCTTCCTTTAGGCCAATAATGTTTGTCAGCCTGGTTGAAGGAGAAGCAAAACAACAGTGACTGTATGTTAGCGAAACATGGACTTAGCAGTGCAAAAGGTACAGCAAAGGGGAGATGGGATAGGACAGTCCGTATAACAAAAGGATCAAAGGAACCCATAATCAACAAAATAGAAACACAGAAAAACAGACATGGAAAGAAAGCCTACCCTGGCTTAGGACAGGCACTCTCTAAAACTAAAAAGGAAACCTAGATACCTTTACATCATCTAGAAATGCAATATCTTCCTTTTGTATTGACTTGTCTGTCCAAAGTAAGGCACTGTAGGTCTTTGTCTTTTCCTGCTCACCTTTCTTCATATGCCCAATTGCCTCTCTAAACAAAAAAAAATCAATTGCACACAGAACATGTCAGAGAATAGCATAAGTGAGAATGTTTGCCAGCCCCTCCCCACCTCCAGCTTAATTTTACTTTTTTTTATAAATCCGTTCCCAGTGATTACAAATACTGACCTGGTGACCAGCTGCAAATCTCGAACCTGTATTTTGTCTGATGAGCTATTAATCTTCTGTTAAAAAAAAGAATGGGTTAAGAAGACTGCCCTGTTCCAGAGAATGCACATTTTCTGACTCTCTTGACATGTGAACAACATACCTGCTGAAGTCCCTTCATTTCCTCGGCAGTAAACTGTACTCTATGAGGATTCACCAGCTCAATTGTGAAGGGCCTTCCTGGCAACGTGCACAATGATAAAACATAGAAACATGCTGTTCTAAATTATTGTTTGGATTTGTGCATTAAGGCTGGGAGGTGTGAAAAAATGCCCCTCCTGCTATGCAAACATGACTAGGGCTTATGGGTTACAGGGACAGAGCCATCAGATGGCAGGAAAGAAACAAGGGACATTTTTGGCTACTAAACCTAAGCATCAGCAATAAGTGCAAATTATGGCTTCCCAGAAGGCATCTTGTACAAGTCTCTGCTAATTAAAAAATAAAATAAGAAAAAAGTTAATTAGCTTATTTTCCATCACCTACACCAATGCCCAGGTGCAAGACTATGTTAAATCCCGTTCCCTCAACTAAACATCTGTTTTAATGACTGCACTTTCTGTACTTGGAGCCAGAGACAATCCCAGGATATGAGAAGCCTGGAATCAAACCACAGATCAGACAGTGCCTGGAACAGCTCTTTGAGTTTTTTAAGGGTTTTTTTAATTGTTTTTCACTAAAGTAGCTTCTGCAAAGCTGAAAGCCAGTGGCCGCTAGAAGTTCTATCAGAACTGATTAAGTAAAATAACTTAGCCCAGAAAGTAGAACAGGCATTTTTCCTAAATACAATGGTTCAAAACAGAATTACACAACAGAAAACAGTGTAGGAATTAGTAAGACATAATCATTTCAAATTTGGAAATGCAAAGGAAAACATTTACAAACTATTGATTTCTAAATGTTTCTATTTGTGCTGCCAGGAAAATTATGGAAAGGTCTTATTTTCATGAAAGAGCATCAGTTTCTGTTAAAGGCATACATGCCACTAAAGTTAGCAACATACAATTTTAAAGTAAAGCTGGTGTCACCAAACAGCAGTTTGTTTGGGTAGCTTTGGGGCACCAATTTTTGGGGGGGTTTTCCAACCTTACCTTTGCCTAATGTTCTCACATCCACGTCTTCTCTTCCAGAGGATGAAAAATTAAAACCTTTCAAAACAGAAGTGAACATGGAATGTGATTCTAAAACTGAAAGCACTGTATACCTTTTAAAAGGTGGACTGCCTTCTTTCTAAATCAGTTTGTAAGACTTCCAGAAAAATAATTTTAGGAAACAGAGCCTGCCATATATTTCAACAAAGCTGGAGACTGTGCCTCTGGTTTCTTGAAGAGAGACCTTCCTTCTGCCTGAAGGAGATGCATCACAGCTTTGACAAATAGTCTGAAAGATCAATTCAATCCTGAAAGGGATGCTCCTCCCTAGTAACCCCAGTCCCTGACCCCAGTCAAGGAGCCTGCAAAGGATCAGAGGAATTCCTGACCCCTAAAGATGTCTGCTTGTTAGCTATACACTTGGCCAAGAGGAACTTCAAGTCCATTCTTAACCCCTGTATATCGTCTTTTCCAAGACATGGATTTGATTAGCTTGATATTTAATTTACTTCCTCAGATCCTTTCTCCAGTTAACCTTGGCCCAGACAGTAACACCTCCATCCTTCCTAGAAAGAACATGGAAAAAAAAACCACTGTTTGGATATGACAATAGCTTGGGGAATCTCTCTGCAGAGAACCCTAAAAGCCAGATAGGCTAATAATTTCTCTCCAGCCTGTATGGGGGAGCCAGGAGGAGAGCTATGGCTTCCTCAGTTTTAACTGCCAGGTTTGTGGGGACCAGCATCAGTAAAAATCAGAAGGTACTTTCTTATTGGCGCTGTGTCCAGTAAAAGGAGAAACATCTTTTTTCAACATTAACATCCAGGGCTTTGTACTCTACCCCTGGGGGTTCAGCATGCTGTAAAATGAACTATTCTTTAGGCCTTGTCTAGACTCACCCTGCTCTGCCCACAAACTCCTGACAGACAGCAGCCACAGTCACTGATCTGCCAGAAACTGGGTAGACCCAATGGCTTCCCAAGGTTCTGCTGCAGGGGCTGTGCCACAGATCACAAAGTGCACAAAGTGAAGGCATGAGCTGTTATAAGGAATGCAGCAGCGGGAGAAGGCATGGGGGTAGCTACACGTCAGCTACCAGCTGCCAAACAGCAGCAGAAACCTCACCCCACTTGGCAGTGATGGAATAACTCTGCTGACTAAAAGGAGAACTCTGTTGCTGCAGAGGAGCTTTGGGTGTCAATGCATTCAAAGTGCTGCTTGGCAGAATTAGAGTTTAAAACCAAAATGGGTGCCCAAGAAAATATTCAGGAGTGCCTGAGGCAGAGACAAGGCACCAGTGTTTCTGGATGGCAGGGAAACTCCATTTGTCATTTGACAAGTACGCTCATGATTAACTCACACTGGATAGTGCAATGGGAAAGTAGGGGTGCACCAATAGAGATTTTGGGTGCCAATACCGATAGCCAAATTTAAGGAGGCATATTGGCCAATACCAATCCGATTTCCGATACAACTGTGTGCAGTTGCTAAGTCTGTTGTGGTGGAAGGTGAGAGGGGAGGAAAGGAGTGGGGGGGTGGGGGGGACAGATCAAGGACCTTATGGTGAGGTAGGGAGTGGAGCTGGGGCAAGCGCTGTCCAGCCAGGGGGGAGGCAGGATGTGGGATGGAGCCGTGGCTCGGCCGGGGGACACAGGGCAGCTCCCACTGCTGTGCACACCCCAGGAAGGCAAGGGCTGGGGTGTGTACCCCCGGATCTGTGCGGGGCAAGACAGGGTGGGTTGCAGCTGTGGACTGGGCTGGGAAGTAGTCAGGATGGGCGGCGGCACTGGGAGGAGGCAATGGAGGGGGGGCTGCAGTCACCCCAAATTTTGCCATAGCCTCCCCTCCCAGCGCCACCACCGCCTACCCCCAGCACAGCCATGGACCCCACCCCCGCCCCCGAACGTGCCGGAAAGAGCCAGGTGCAGCTCTGGCCCCAGCCTGCAGTTGCAGCCCACCCTGCACAGATCCAGGTTCCCCCCTCCCAGTGCCCTCCTGGGGTGCATGCAGGAGCAGGAGCTACCCCCCTCCCCATGCCCCCCAGATGAGCCACGGCTCTGTCCCATGCTCTACCTTGGCTGGGCAGCACCTGCCCCAGCCCCTGCCCCACTCCCTCCTTTACTGCGGGGAGCACTGATCTGCCTCCTCACACCTGTTCCCTCCCCTTCCATCACAACAGACTTACCAGCTGCATACAGCTTTCCAGGCTGCCATGCCGTACTCCTTGACGCCTATGTGTGGTGCAGCAGCTGTGCATATGCACAGGCATTTATCGCGAAATTATCAGCCACGTCAGGCCGATTTCCAATATAATCAATTTTCTTTATATTGGTGCCGATCCAATATTGGACCCATGTATTGGTGCACCTCTATGGGAAAGGATACATGTTGAGACCAATGCAGGTGGTTAATATTTTCACCATTAACTGATAATTCATTTTTTGTAAAAAAAAGCTTTCATTTATAAATTAAGTGTCCCATGGCCTGCAATAAAAAACTATACACACTAGGTCCATTTGAACCTATGGGATCAGTTGAAGAGCTGTTTTAAAAAAGGGGCAATAATGCCATTCAAAATAAAGATTGCATCCAATTATATACAACTCAGGCAACGTGGAGGCCAAGGAAGGGTAGGCCTTTCTGTAGTGACTGCTACCAAAGGGAGCAGCTGTGGTAGTTGGTCCACCAACTAAGAAAAATACTTAATCAGACAAAATCTTTTAACACTCACTGTCTGCTTTAAATTCTGCCATTAGGTGCTCTGAAATCAGCTCTTCTACTGAAGATTCCAGCTTTCGCTTTCCATCAATAATCCATGGAGTCTGTGGTAAATTCCTTGAATACTTGTTGTATCGTCCTGTCAGAAAACAAGTAGTTTTCCATGTATGAACTGAAATAACGAACGGGGGTTTCTGAATCCAAGTATTTCATACTATGATAATCTAATCACATGGGGCTTTTGCGAAAATAACTGGTGGGCCCACAGAGCGGCACAGGCTGGCAGGGGTCTGTGGAGCTGGGCTGGGCTGCACCAGCAGGAAGAGGGGGGAGCTGGTCCAGCTCCAGAGTCTCTACTGGCCTTGACCCTGCGCTCCTGCCACCATGCTCTGGGCCCCGCTGGTGCTGGTTCTGGGACACTGGTGCGGGCCCTGTGCTCCTGCTGGCTCCCCACCCACTCACTCCCAGTGCCCCCCAGCTCTGTGGTACAGGCAGGGGGCAGCGCACAGCCCCGACCCCCTGCTTGCCGGTAGGGAAGAAGCTGTTGCTGAGTGTGGGGAAAAGCAACCCCTCGCCCGCCCTGTGGCCGGTGCTCCCTGCTGCAGCCGCTCGCAGCCCACGCAGGGCTGTCTAGAGCTGGCACAGGTAGTCCCACATGGGCTGCAAGCGGCTGCAGCACAGGGCACCGGGCGGGTGAGGGGCCACTTTTCCCCTCACTCAGCACCAACTTGTAACCCAGCCCTGGTGCCAGCTTGGGCCCTGTGCCGGCTGCAGGCTCACCCGTCATACTGTACGGGGTGGCAGCAGCAGCTGCGGCCCCCCTGCTTGCCGTGCTGCACAGTGTTGGCTGCTGCTGCCTGCCCCAAGCTCACGTGCTGGGCAGCCCAGAGGCAGCGGTGGCAAACACTGCCTGGAACAGCAAGTGAGAGAGCCACAACTGCTGTTGCCATGCACAGCCCTGACAGGCGAGCCCAGAGCCAGCACAGGGCCAAGGCTGGCAGCGGAGCCAGGTTACAAGGTAGTACTGAGCATGGGGGTGGGGAAAAGCAGCAGGAAGGAGCCTGGGGAAAAGCTGAGTGCGGGCGGGGGGAGCCAGTTCCTCGCCCACCCTGTGGCCAGCACCCCGTGCTGCAGTGGCTCGCAGCCCACATGGGGCTGCCGGTGCCTGCAAGCCCAGGCACAGCCCCGCACAGGCTGCGAGCAGCTGGAGCAGGGAGTACCGGCCATGGGGCAGGGAAGGGCTGCTTTCCTGAAGGGCTACTTTCCTCCATGCCAGGAAGGACCAGGGAAGGAACCCAGGGAAAAGTTGAGCAAGGGGGGAGGCGGGGGACCGGGCAGCTCCCTGCTGCAGCCACTTGCAGCTCACGCAGGGCTGTCCGGAGAAGGCACAGACAGCCCCAGGTAGGCTGCAAGTGGCTGCAGTGCAGGGCGCTGGCCACGAGGTGGGTGAGGGGCCACTTCCCCCTCCCCGGGCTCAGCTTTTCCCCAGGCCACATTTCTCCAGGCTCCTTCCCTGCCTGGGGTCCCCCCCGCCCTTCCCCCCACTTCCCCCTTACCTGTGGTTCCGGTGTGGGGCAGCCACATGGTCCCAGGCCAGAAGTCCCCGATGGGGCTTCCAGCTGGGGGGGGCGGGCCCTGCTGTTGTGGGAGCCCACCGGGCTCCTCCTGGGTCCTACTGTCCTTGGTTCCTGTCATTTTTTACAGGAACCAAGGGCAGAGAAATATTAATTTTCTAAATTTTTTAGGGGCCCCACGGGTCTGATAGAATGGCCTCGCGGGCCGGATCCGGGCTGTGGGCCATATTTTGCCCACCCTTGATGTAGATATTTGGATAGGGCATTATCGAAGCACCTAGGAGGAACACAACACTATGGTATTCAGTGCAGGTTTGGGATGTTGTGTGCTAGATGGAGTCTGGGAACACATCCTGAATGAAGAGGACAAAAAGATATATTGTACGAGGATTCCTCATGAATGAAACAGAAACCTTTTAAAAAACAGTATATTTCCCTGTGATTAAAGACTGTCAGAATGCATACACATAAGGGATCCTGACTATTCAACCATTAGATTCTTTAAACAGATGTTTGGATGCCACTAGCATATTTGTTAGTGTAGTCTACCACATTTTCTTCTTTAAAAAAATAGTAATCAACTGGAAAATATAATGCATCAATGCAGCTGAGGTCTTACACTGAGAGACAGGAAATTCAAACTTAAGGTTTCCACAGCAATTGTAACTCAGCAATACAACATACATGAGACATTTTTAGAGCTAGCACCAGGTACTCAAACGCTACGTAGGCATAAGGAGTCTCCAGTTACGGTTGCCATGGGGACCACAATTTTGATTTCTAATTCCTACACATCTATATACTAATATAGAAGTAGGAAAATGTGGCACCCTTCTCAATTTTGACGATAGGCATGAGTGTTGACTGCAAGAGATGTCACACTCAGAGTTGTCATAGTATCATTTCATCAAAGCAAAAATGTTTCCCTGAGATGTGTCAAGTTCACTGAAGTTTCAGGGTATGCCCACACTGAAAGCAAGCAGTGACTGCAGCTGCTACAGGCCAGTTACTGATAACAGCACAGCAGCATGGAACTCAGCATGGGCTGCAAACCCCACTTGAGAAACTGAGTAAATACTATAGCAGTTATCCAGCACTGAGCTCCATGCTGCCCTGCTTACACTGTTATCAGCACCTGAACTACCCAACTGAGAGAGACCTCATGGATGTCTATACCTCTGCAGCCACATCTTTGACACAGACACACAGCTTGTAAGCTAAGACACTGGCCTAGGGTGCAGGCGACCCAGGTTCAAGTGTCTGATCTTGGATTAATCTGGGATGAAAAGCTCCTCCCAATATGAGAGAAAGCAGTGACTTGAACCTGGGTCTCCCACATCCCAGACCACCCATCGACACACTCCTGCTTCCTTGACTCAAAAAGCTCATATTTCTATTTTAAAATGGACATTGTGACAGTTCAAATACCTAAACAAAAACAGAGAAATGTGTGGTGTTCCAATGGAGAATGAAAACCTAAATTCAAGATCCTGAAAGTTGCTATAATTCAGAGTTGCCAGCTTCCAATCACAGACTTGTATCTGGTGTTAACAGACCATAAGGAGGACTCAATCAGAGAACAGAGATTTGGCAGGGAGAAGGACCAGATTATTTGAGAAAGATAAATTTCTACCTCTAATTTTAATGTGAAAGATAAACATGAGCAATGGCAAGAACTGATTTATTTAAAAAAAAAATCCAAAATATAAAACTCCCACATTAGTGTAAAGTTAAAGAGACTTCTTCAGTTTGAAATCTCAATTAAAAATACTTCAAAGCAGTTACAGGTATCATACCTGCCTCTCTACCCCCTGCCAATTTTTTGTGGGTTTAAGATCACATTTTCCTATTTTCACCTCCCCCAAATCATGCTCTATAAAAGAAAAAAAACCCACACAAACAAATGGGGAAACTGACTAATGCTGTTTCTGTCACACAAATAATGAAATGACTATGTGCATTTGACAGTGTTTTTGCTCAAAATAAATGAGAGTGAGAGAGAGAGGGAGAGAGAAAAATAGTATTTTGCTCTTGTCTCTTTCAGTTCAAATAATCTCCAGTGATACTTGTGACAATCGTGGCTTTAAAAAAAACATCAGAAGTGTGATATTTCCATTTAACACTGTAAATTTAAAAGAATCAGGAAATGCAAAATTTAAAAGTCCTCAGAAGTGAGGACCAAAACTGGTCTCATTTACACTGCTGTCACACCAGACTAAGTCCACTGTAGTCAGTGGACTTACTCAACTAGGGATTTATGCCAGCACAAATTGAGACTAGAACCCCCTGGCACTGACACTTCTGTATATAAGTAATTGAGGGGGGATGAGGGGGACCTATCCCATGGTGAGAGGTGGCCCTGCCATGGATCACAAAAACAAAGCAAGCTCTCCTTCACAACACTAAACCCTCCACCCATCTGATCTCTCTTCAAGGCCCACCTTGGCAGCAGCCTATGTAAATAGACGGGTCTTGCAAAGGTCCTCAACGACCAACTGACTTAAGTTATTTTGGATCCGTTAAAGCACTCTTTTGGCAGATTATAAGTATCAGTGGTCTAAGATGACTTGTCAAGAGAAGTGACTTTTTGATATTCTTGTTTTATACTTTTTCCTTTTAATTTTACTTTAAGCATTCCATCTGCATACAGCAATAACACAGAGTCTTTTTCCATTAAGTTCCTCCCACAAAGGCAAGCTCATCTATGCAGGAAGAGAATGATGGACTCTTGAGGGCATGCAGTATATAAGCACAGACAACTGTAGAGGCCAGACTCAAAAACCTCAAATATACTCTTCATCTATGCTATAAAGGGATTTGGGTCATCAAGCTTGGTTTTATAACTCAGCCCAACACTTGTGTTGAGAACCAAGGCAAAAATCACAGGCTTGGCCTAACATGAATGTTATTCATACCAATCAACAAATATTGTTACATTCACACTGAATTGTGAACATCACAATCAAATAAAAAATTCATCACAAGAGAACATTTTACAATTGTGGCATCTTCACAGGATAAAGTCCCTCCCATGGTAAAGGTGGCCTCAAACTCAGTGCCAAAGCTCTTAACCTTCCAAGCTGCCTCCAGCTGAGCCTCTTTAATTAGTTGGTGTACAAAGGAAGTGCATGCTTCTTCACAACAGCTTCTCCCTGTCTGCTTTACTGGAACAAAAGAGCAGCAAAGCAGGAGGGGAAAGCCTGGAGGTCACCTTACACTGGAAGTAAGCACTAGTTCCTTGCAGCAAACAGTCCCTCTCCTAAACTTAAGGAGGAGGCAGAGACAATCCTGACTCAGCTTGCATGCATTACAAGGTTGAGGCACAGCAGCCTAGAGGCCACCCCCAAACAAGCTGGCACTAGGTCCAATGAGAGGATGTGGGCACTGCCACAGCATTTAATCATCTCTGAATTTTAATTCACAGAATGTGAATGAGCGAGAGGTTTTGGTTTTAACAGAAAGTGACTCGCAGTGTATAGTATTCATCAACATCTTCAGTGAAGTAACCTCTTTTCCTCTCATGAGACATTCAACAGTTTCACTTTTGCAAATAAGGTGTTTTTTTTCCTTTTACTTATTCTTGGTGACAAAGGAGGAATCCAACTGATTTGGCAGTAGGGACTTCAAGGCACATAAGTAAAAAGAGCAAAAAAAGAAAGTTTACCAGCCACAAAAATTGCACTGTTGGTGCACTGAATTTCCACAACAGTGCAGAAGTTCTTTGGTGCATTTGGGGGACATGGAAAATGCCTGCATAAAGAAAAACAGCAGAAGACAAGCAATTTCAAAACACGATAAGGAATCATTGTAGGAAAAAGTTATTCAGAGCAACTGTTTACAAACTTACAAAGCTCAATGATATAAAACTTCATTAATCCAAATGAATGACTGGCAAATCCCTTTCAGATAAGTGAGTGAATACGCATGAAACAAAACTGAAGCTAATGCACTACAACATATAGCTTGATAATTTATTTTGCCAACTGAGATTGTAATTTTACAACCTCCTAAGTATAGTAGTAAAATCTATTGTAGTATATACTATAGAAATCATTAACCTTTTAATATTATTTGAAAAGTAGCCACAGAATCTGCTAATAAATCTTTTGTTTGGGAGGTGGGGGAAAAGACCAATGATTTTTTGTGAAGTTCAGCAAAGTGAATATCAGATCATTTCTACTACCTTGTCACATGATTTTATCCCTAGTCTCAATGTTGGGGATGTTTTTTGTAAAGCCCTGGCTTCTGAAGTCAGGGAATAAGACGGAAAAAAAAATGTTCATTTTTGAAGAAGTTAGGGTTTGAATTTGAGGCTAGAAAAAAATAGAGAGCTACAAACTTCAGGTTCAAATGCAAGAAGACTGACAAAAAAACCCCAAATGTATTTAACTCATTATATACAAGATGCTTATCACTTTGAGGAACTTGACTCATGATGTTTGAACGTTTGGGACAGGCAATATTGCTATCGTATTGTATTTTTCTTTCGAAGCATTCTAAATTTTATGCCAGTAGTGCACGTAGTAATTTGTTGCTGATGCAACAAGGAACAGTGATAACCTGTACCCCTTTGACCTATACTTTTTTCCCCCCCGAGATGCTCATTGGACAAAACAGCAGTAAGTCACCCTAACTCTATGGGTCATAATCTAGCTTTCAATTTGCAATATGCCAATCATAGAATAACCTTGGTGAGAGAGAAGCAGTCTCCATTTCCAGCATGCTCATTTCCCAGATCATTATGATCCAACTCTAACACTGAGAGACATTTTTAAAAGACAATGACCATACTCTGTCACCATCCAAATTCAAGTCACAGGCGAGCCCAGAGCCAGCACAGGGCCAAGGCTGGCAGCGGAGCCAGGTTACAAGGTAGTACTGAGCATGGGGGTGGGGAAAAGCAGCAGGAAGGAGCCTGGGGAAAAGCTGAGTGCGGGCGGGGGGAGCCAGTTCCTCGCCCACCCTGTGGCCAGCACCCCGTGCTGCAGTGGCTCGCAGCCCACATGGGGCTGCCTGTGCCTGCAAGCCCAGGCACAGCCCCGCACAGGCTGCGAGCAGCTGGAGCAGGGAGTACCGGCCATGGGGCAGGGAAGGGCTGCTTTCCTCCATGCCAGGAAGGAGCAGGGAAGGAGTCCAGGGAAAAGCTGAGCACAGGCTGGCCCCTCCCCCGCCCCGTGCTCAACTCGCAACCCATGCGGGGCTGTCCGGAGCAGGCACAGGCAGCCCCAGGCGGGCTGCGAACAGCTGCAGCAGGGAGCACCGGCCTTGGGGCAGGGAAGGGCTACTTTCCTCCATGCCAGGAAGGACCAGGGAAGGAACCCAGGGAAAAGTTGAGCAGGGGGGGAGGCGGGGGACCGGGCAGCTCCCTGCGGCAGCCACTTGCAGCTCACGCAGGGCTGTCCGGAGAAGGCACAGACAGCCCCAGGTAGGCTGCAAGTGGCTGCAGTGCAGGGCGCTGGCCACGAGGTGGGTGAGGGGCCACTTCCCCCTCCCCGGGCTCAGCTTTTCCCCAGGCCACATTTCTCCAGGCTCCTTCCCTGCCTGGGGTCCCCCCCGCCCTTCCCCCCACTTCCCCCTTACCTGTGGTTCCGGTGTGGGGCAGCCACATGGTCCCAGGCCAGAAGTCCCCGATGGGGCTTCCAGCTGGGGGGGGCGGGCCCTGCTGTTGTGGGAGCCCACCGGGCTCCTCCTGGGTCCTACTGTCCTTGGTTCCTGTCATTTTTTACAGGAACCAAGGGCAGAGAAATATTAATTTTCTAAATTTTTTAGGGGCCCCACGGGTCTGATAGAATGGCCTCGCGGGCCGGATCCGGGCTGTGGGCCATATTTTGCCCACCCTTGATGTAGATATTTGGATAGGGCATTATCGAAGCACCTAGGAGGAACACAACACTATGGTATTCAGTGCAGGTTTGGGATGTTGTGTGCTAGATGGAGTCTGGGAACACATCCTGAATGAAGAGGACAAAAAGATATATTGTACGAGGATTCCTCATGAATGAAACAGAAACCTTTTAAAAAACAGTATATTTCCCTGTGATTAAAGACTGTCAGAATGCATACACATAAGGGATCCTGACTATTCAACCATTAGATTCTTTAAACAGATGTTTGGATGCCACTAGCATATTTGTTAGTGTAGTCTACCACATTTTCTTCTTTAAAAAAATAGTAATCAACTGGAAAATATAATGCATCAATGCAGCTGAGGTCTTACACTGAGAGACAGGAAATTCAAACTTAAGGTTTCCACAGCAATTGTAACTCAGCAATACAACATACATGAGACATTTTTAGAGCTAGCACCAGGTACTCAAACGCTACGTAGGCATAAGGAGTCTCCAGTTACGGTTGCCATGGGGACCACAATTTTGATTTCTAATTCCTACACATCTATATACTAATATAGAAGTAGGAAAATGTGGCACCCTTCTCAATTTTGACGATAGGCATGAGTGTTGACTGCAAGAGATGTCACACTCAGAGTTGTCATAGTATCATTTCATCAAAGCAAAAATGTTTCCCTGAGATGTGTCAAGTTCACTGAAGTTTCAGGGTATGCCCACACTGAAAGCAAGCAGTGACTGCAGCTGCTACAGGCCAGTTACTGATAACAGCACAGCAGCATGGAACTCAGCATGGGCTGCAAACCCCACTTGAGAAACTGAGTAAATACTATAGCAGTTATCCAGCACTGAGCTCCATGCTGCCCTGCTTACACTGTTATCAGCACCTGAACTACCCAACTGAGAGAGACCTCATGGATGTCTATACCTCTGCAGCCACATCTTTGACACAGACACACAGCTTGTAAGCTAAGACACTGGCCTAGGGTGCAGGCGACCCAGGTTCAAGTGTCTGATCTTGGATTAATCTGGGATGAAAAGCTCCTCCCAATATGAGAGAAAGCAGTGACTTGAACCTGGGTCTCCCACATCCCAGACCACCCATCGACACACTCCTGCTTCCTTGACTCAAAAAGCTCATATTTCTATTTTAAAATGGACATTGTGACAGTTCAAATACCTAAACAAAAACAGAGAAATGTGTGGTGTTCCAATGGAGAATGAAAACCTAAATTCAAGATCCTGAAAGTTGCTATAATTCAGAGTTGCCAGCTTCCAATCACAGACTTGTATCTGGTGTTAACAGACCATAAGGAGGACTCAATCAGAGAACAGAGATTTGGCAGGGAGAAGGACCAGATTATTTGAGAAAGATAAATTTCTACCTCTAATTTTAATGTGAAAGATAAACATGAGCAATGGCAAGAACTGATTTATTTAAAAAAAAAATCCAAAATATAAAACTCCCACATTAGTGTAAAGTTAAAGAGACTTCTTCAGTTTGAAATCTCAATTAAAAATACTTCAAAGCAGTTACAGGTATCATACCTGCCTCTCTACCCCCTGCCAATTTTTTGTGGGTTTAAGATCACATTTTCCTATTTTCACCTCCCCCAAATCATGCTCTATAAAAGAAAAAAAACCCACACAAACAAATGGGGAAACTGACTAATGCTGTTTCTGTCACACAAATAATGAAATGACTATGTGCATTTGACAGTGTTTTTGCTCAAAATAAATGAGAGTGAGAGAGAGAGGGAGAGAGAAAAATAGTATTTTGCTCTTGTCTCTTTCAGTTCAAATAATCTCCAGTGATACTTGTGACAATCGTGGCTTTAAAAAAAACATCAGAAGTGTGATATTTCCATTTAACACTGTAAATTTAAAAGAATCAGGAAATGCAAAATTTAAAAGTCCTCAGAAGTGAGGACCAAAACTGGTCTCATTTACACTGCTGTCACACCAGACTAAGTCCACTGTAGTCAGTGGACTTACTCAACTAGGGATTTATGCCAGCACAAATTGAGACTAGAACCCCCTGGCACTGACACTTCTGTATATAAGTAATTGAGGGGGGATGAGGGGGACCTATCCCATGGTGAGAGGTGGCCCTGCCATGGATCACAAAAACAAAGCAAGCTCTCCTTCACAACACTAAACCCTCCACCCATCTGATCTCTCTTCAAGGCCCACCTTGGCAGCAGCCTATGTAAATAGACGGGTCTTGCAAAGGTCCTCAACGACCAACTGACTTAAGTTATTTTGGATCCGTTAAAGCACTCTTTTGGCAGATTATAAGTATCAGTGGTCTAAGATGACTTGTCAAGAGAAGTGACTTTTTGATATTCTTGTTTTATACTTTTTCCTTTTAATTTTACTTTAAGCATTCCATCTGCATACAGCAATAACACAGAGTCTTTTTCCATTAAGTTCCTCCCACAAAGGCAAGCTCATCTATGCAGGAAGAGAATGATGGACTCTTGAGGGCATGCAGTATATAAGCACAGACAACTGTAGAGGCCAGACTCAAAAACCTCAAATATACTCTTCATCTATGCTATAAAGGGATTTGGGTCATCAAGCTTGGTTTTATAACTCAGCCCAACACTTGTGTTGAGAACCAAGGCAAAAATCACAGGCTTGGCCTAACATGAATGTTATTCATACCAATCAACAAATATTGTTACATTCACACTGAATTGTGAACATCACAATCAAATAAAAAATTCATCACAAGAGAACATTTTACAATTGTGGCATCTTCACAGGATAAAGTCCCTCCCATGGTAAAGGTGGCCTCAAACTCAGTGCCAAAGCTCTTAACCTTCCAAGCTGCCTCCAGCTGAGCCTCTTTAATTAGTTGGTGTACAAAGGAAGTGCATGCTTCTTCACAACAGCTTCTCCCTGTCTGCTTTACTGGAACAAAAGAGCAGCAAAGCAGGAGGGGAAAGCCTGGAGGTCACCTTACACTGGAAGTAAGCACTAGTTCCTTGCAGCAAACAGTCCCTCTCCTAAACTTAAGGAGGAGGCAGAGACAATCCTGACTCAGCTTGCATGCATTACAAGGTTGAGGCACAGCAGCCTAGAGGCCACCCCCAAACAAGCTGGCACTAGGTCCAATGAGAGGATGTGGGCACTGCCACAGCATTTAATCATCTCTGAATTTTAATTCACAGAATGTGAATGAGCGAGAGGTTTTGGTTTTAACAGAAAGTGACTCGCAGTGTATAGTATTCATCAACATCTTCAGTGAAGTAACCTCTTTTCCTCTCATGAGACATTCAACAGTTTCACTTTTGCAAATAAGGTGTTTTTTTTCCTTTTACTTATTCTTGGTGACAAAGGAGGAATCCAACTGATTTGGCAGTAGGGACTTCAAGGCACATAAGTAAAAAGAGCAAAAAAAGAAAGTTTACCAGCCACAAAAATTGCACTGTTGGTGCACTGAATTTCCACAACAGTGCAGAAGTTCTTTGGTGCATTTGGGGGACATGGAAAATGCCTGCATAAAGAAAAACAGCAGAAGACAAGCAATTTCAAAACACGATAAGGAATCATTGTAGGAAAAAGTTATTCAGAGCAACTGTTTACAAACTTACAAAGCTCAATGATATAAAACTTCATTAATCCAAATGAATGACTGGCAAATCCCTTTCAGATAAGTGAGTGAATACGCATGAAACAAAACTGAAGCTAATGCACTACAACATATAGCTTGATAATTTATTTTGCCAACTGAGATTGTAATTTTACAACCTCCTAAGTATAGTAGTAAAATCTATTGTAGTATATACTATAGAAATCATTAACCTTTTAATATTATTTGAAAAGTAGCCACAGAATCTGCTAATAAATCTTTTGTTTGGGAGGTGGGGGAAAAGACCAATGATTTTTTGTGAAGTTCAGCAAAGTGAATATCAGATCATTTCTACTACCTTGTCACATGATTTTATCCCTAGTCTCAATGTTGGGGATGTTTTTTGTAAAGCCCTGGCTTCTGAAGTCAGGGAATAAGACGGAAAAAAAAATGTTCATTTTTGAAGAAGTTAGGGTTTGAATTTGAGGCTAGAAAAAAATAGAGAGCTACAAACTTCAGGTTCAAATGCAAGAAGACTGACAAAAAAACCCCAAATGTATTTAACTCATTATATACAAGATGCTTATCACTTTGAGGAACTTGACTCATGATGTTTGAACGTTTGGGACAGGCAATATTGCTATCGTATTGTATTTTTCTTTCGAAGCATTCTAAATTTTATGCCAGTAGTGCACGTAGTAATTTGCTGCTGATGCAACAAGGAACAGTGATAACCTGTACCCCTTTGACCTATACTTTTTTCCCCCCCGAGATGCTCATTGGACAAAACAGCAGTAAGTCACCCTAACTCTATGGGTCATAATCTAGCTTTCAATTTGCAATATGCCAATCATAGAATAACCTTGGTGAGAGAGAAGCAGTCTCCATTTCCAGCATGCTCATTTCCCAGATCATTATGATCCAACTCTAACACTGAGAGACATTTTTAAAAGACAATGACCATACTCTGTCACCATCCAAATTCAAGTCAAGGCAACGTTTCCTAACCAATACATGCACACCTCAGTAGATTTTTAACAAGTAACAATCCTGGTATATAGCTCTCTAATATTTTCCTCCCCATCTTAATTCTTCATCGAAGCAGCCTAATACTAAGAACTACAGTTTCAACTTATACTTACTTACGGAAATCCTCTTCTTTTATCTTCTCCAAGGCCTTTATAACTGCCATTCTAGTGAAAACAGACTGCAGAGTGAAATGAAAAATATCTTTTATTAATGAGTCCAGGAAATAAGAACAGACTGAAGAGAGGATGTGGGTAGGGTAATTACATCATTTGCCTAAAGAAATAAAGACCACATACTTAAACAATAAAGATAATTTATACACATGAAGATTGAGTTTCATGTTTTCCTATGTCAAAAATGTCTCCACCATCAATCTGTACTAACATTCTAGTCAATCTTTGTTCTTTCTTTTACCAGCATGGGCTGCTCACCAGTGTAGCTCCTGTATAATAAAGTAACTTTACTCACATGCATAAAGCTACACAACAGGGGCATTTGCAAGAGCAGAGTCTGAGTACCTTTTAATTGCATGTTCAAGGAAGTACTGGAAAATAGAACAGAGCAGTGGGACTTGGGCTCTTTTGAACTTCCTGTGCTCAGTGTCCTGTTGGTGCAAAACACCAGCACAAATCATTTCTAGCAGCCACTGATCATTCACAGCACAGAATTTTCTTCCTTAGCATATATGTTCCTTTCTCATAAATCTGGGGTAGGACTGTCAAAAGCACCTAATTCTCAATGACTTTCAATGGGACTTGAGCTCTTCAGATCACTTATGGGCTTTTAAGACTTCTACTTCAGACCCTCAGAAGGTTCACCTTGGAGGGTTCCACCTCCCATCACCTGAGGGTAAATCTCCACTAGCTGATTCACTCCCAAAGATATGAAAGACTGATGGGAGTAACAGCAAAAACAGAGGTTGATAAGAGTTACAGGGTTCAGGATAAAATCTAAAAAGGAGGTGCTGAAAGTGAGATTCCTATACCTTTATTTAAGTTCTATGCCTCTCTGTCTCAGTTCCTTATGTATAAAATGAGAAACAAAGCACTCCCCTATGTCAAAAGGGTGAAGATGAACATGTTAAAAATCAGCAGGTGCTCAGATATTGCAATGATGAGGCCCACATGAATACCTGAAGCAACTGTACTTCATAAATGTAAAAGCCTATCATGTAAAAGCCTAAGACCTCCAAATTTAAGTCTCACATAAATATGGGATAAATTTCCCTCTTTCTGGCTGCAAAGAAGCAGTTTATGCACCAATGTGCATACCCCATAGTAAGTATCTAGCTCTCTGTTGGCACATAAAACAGTGATGATACCTAGCTCTTAAACTGTACTTGTCAAAGCACTGGACTAAGGTGGTAAGTATCATTATTGCTTTATTACAGAGAAAGAAACTGAGGCACAAAGTAGGAGTGTGAGAGATTTTCCCAACATTACTCAGCAGACAAGGGACTAGACAAAGCAGGGACAGAAGGCAAGTGTCCTGAGTCCCAATTTAATGCTCTGTCTACTAGGCTGTGCTGGCACCCAAAACATCTTACTAAAAGTTAACCTTTTCCCTTAATTTTTAGGCTTTGCCTGTGTCATGCTGTCAAATCCACTGTGATGACCATAATGCACCACTGTGGACTGTCCCAACTACTGTGGAAATCCTACAGAATAGAACAGGTGGCTCGCCT
Source organism: Alligator sinensis (assembly GCF_000455745.1). Classification (NCBI taxonomy): domain Eukaryota; kingdom Metazoa; phylum Chordata; order Crocodylia; family Alligatoridae; genus Alligator; species Alligator sinensis. Next base: position 2,757,082 of record NW_005841866.1, read on the forward strand.
ATAGGAAACACTGATAAATATGTTTTCACTACATAGACAGTTTTTTACTTGATTTCCAACCCCAAAACAGGCTCTTAAGCAAGCTTTAAATGGCATTTAAAAGCTATAGGTCATAGGGAATTATGTCCTTTGCATTTTGCTACACGAATACAATTATTATGAGAACAGATTCTTTATCCTGTGAAGGATTTTGACTAGTCCTTTTCTTTTCTTGTCAAAGTTTTCCTTAGGAATTTTTCATGTTTCAGTTGAAAAAAAGTTTTGGTTGCCAACAGCCTTAATTTTTCAGCAAAGACAGAGTTTTTTCACAAAAGTTTCTATTTCATTTGCAATGCCCTTTACCATCAAAGTCCTGAAAGACAATTTTTGACAAGCTGAAAAAAAACTGACTTCAGGCACTACGAACTGGTCAGTTCTTTGCAAAGAAGGGATTTCCACAAAGGCTTTGGAAAGGAGCACCTAGACTGATGTCAATTCCTGCATCTCCTAAATGCTGAGCTGAAACCTAGTCACAGGAGACTAAAAAGCAACTCCTGCTTCTAACAGGCACAGAACTCCATGAACTCAGTGGAATCTGTGCAGTTTCACTGTATGATAGAGAAAAGAGGAAGTGGAAGATTACTTGTAAATACAAGTACTATCCTGCAGTGAAATAAAAAACTAGTCTAGTAGGGGTGCATGTGTGGACACCGAGATGTTTACTGGACAGCTAATTAGTCTACTGCTCAGTAAACGTCTCGTGTAGACGTGCCCACAGAGTGCTTTATGCCGTATATGTATACGGCCTGAATCCTGGTTAGACCCAAACCCATTTGTCTATATCTCAACTGCAGTGATTCTCAACCAGGGTGCCTTGAGAGTCTTTCAAGGGTGCCACATAATGTTAACACTGTTAGGTTAGCTCTATTATAGGTGCAAACATGATTGACAAGATAAACCTAGAGATGCCAAATAGGGATCCATAGTGCCAAAATCATTCAGACCTGTTGTGGTCTTTCTGTGTTCTTAGCAACAGAAGAATTGTTCTATTATTTTTTCTCTAGCCAAAAATTGAGTGAAAACTCAGGGCTGGCATCTTGAGGGGTGCTCTGAGTCTTTTGAGGGGTGCCTCAAATCGAAAAATGTTGAGAACCACTATTATAATGCAATATAAATAAACAGAGCAAAAGTAATTGGGAGAAGTTGACAATGCTAAGTACCACTCCCCTCTTAATGATCTAGTATGGCATAAGGAGGAACACTTTGCATGGCGAAAATACCATTTTATCACATAACTTAATTAAATGGAATAAAGTAATTGTGGATGCCTCCATTGTGTGAATCAGCCAGGAGTTAACTACTTCTCAGAGAATTAAGGAATAAGCTAGTCCCTGAAAGGCTCCAGACCTGAGGAGATGACCAGACAGCTTTAGCTCATTAAGCTGCTAAGAGGCAAATAAATCTAAGAGGTGTGCCTCTTAAATGGGAGAAACAATAAAAAGAAAGCAGAGGCACCCTTATATGGTCTTATCCTAAACCAACAGGACTGTATCAGAATTCAGGGAAAGCTTTCTTTCTGGAGGTCTGGGGAACAGATGAACTCAGGAAAACATACAACTTTTCAGAATAGAAGTAAAGTTGTATCAATAAAAACAGAGGCAAACAAATGGAGTGAAGGTATTTTTGGAGAAGAAAAGTAAGCAGACATTAAGGTAAGGACTGAAGTTCCCAAAAGTGGGTTTTTCTTGCTACTGACATTAGAATTATGCACCCTGGAGAGAAAGGATAACCACAGAACTCCTACCTGTTTCTTCTTTGCTGGCTTGAAACAATCTGGATGTGCCGTGGCTCTAAATTAAAAAATGAAAATTAACTGAAATACTTAAGTAAAATACTATTATAATAAAAACAGTAAGGACAAGACTTAACCTTTAGCAGAAATGCTCCACATATTTTACTCTATCACCCTACAGCCTCGGGCAGGCATTGTTTTATTTTTCAGTCTTGTTTTAAACTGATGGCAAGAGGTGGCAGTGTTCTCAACTTTCTGACTGAACTTCTCTTTTTATCCATAGAACAAGTGCAATATGGACAGTAGCTATGCAAAACCTGCTACTGGTACCATCATCAGTATGTGCCTCAACTTTGAGAATGAGGAAAAGGGTAAAGCATTCAGCCTACAAAGACCATTTCAGTCTGCAACCTCTTCTCCAAGATGGTCAAGCAAGGATGACTGTCAGCTCCTTTGCCAAATGAACTAGCATCTCTAAATTTACACATTGTTCCTTCTCCTGTTTCTCATCAATATACCCTCCTGACTGGGTATGTTCCGGTGCCCCTCTGGAGAGAGATTCAAGAAGATATTTCTAAACAGGAAAGCTCAAACTAATGCAGAAAAGGTAACATCAGAGACTGTTTTCTGTCTCTGAAACTCTTCAAAGGTAACTAAAAGTGAAAATTAATCAGTAAAACCTTTAGCCTCAGAGCCTTTCCTGGGTATTAGGTGTTTATAAATGAAGTTGCCATTCCTGTCAGTGGATTTCTGGCTCCAAACACATGCTGCATTTGTCCTGGGAGAAACCATTTTTTTCTGGGGACAAAGCACAGCCAGATGTCCATGCTTGTTGTCCCAGGAGAAACGCTAAAAAGTTTTGTCCCAGGATACTGCAAAGTGCTTCTGAACAGTTGTCCTGGGACTGTATCACTGAATCAACAGCAGAGAAGTGGCAGTGCATTCAGCAGCTCACTAAAGCCTAACTGGAAGGACGATGTGTCCACACACCAATCTTGCAACTTTTTTGTTCCAGGACAAACACAGGCACAACTACTCCTGGGAAAAATGTATCAGCTGTTCCTAGCCTCTATTGATAGAATTAAACAACAATTATTTCTTGCCAAAATATAGTTTTCATTTATTGTTGATGGTCTGCTGGTTAAAGGGACAATAACACCTCTACAATTTCCTCCAGTTAAAAAAGAACAGGTAGTAACTGCAGACCTATACTTTCTAAACAGAGAAGCTGAGACAAGCAAGGTTGTTTGTGATAGACTGTCTCTCTTTTTCCAGAATATAAATATCACTCTTATTTTAAGCTAAATCTCCAAACATAAATTAGCAAGAACAGGTTTAATGTTCCACCTGAAACCAAACATTACTTTTCACACATCCTCTGCAGAAGCAACGTGAGAGGCGACAGACTATTGTTGCCACACATGAAACTAGGATGGCAACTTCCATGCCCAAGACGACAGCTCAAGAAAACAATTATTTTACTAGTTCCTCTCCTCCCCACCCAAATAAATGAAACCCACCCACAGGTGCTGTTTAGGTGAAAGCATTCATTATGTGCCAAATACTGCACTTTCCTACCACAAAAGTCACCATCAGTTTTCAAACCCTGATTATCAGGATATCAGTTTTAACACAGTCATACAGAAATAACTTAAAATGCAACAGAAGGTATGCACAGCCATTCATAGTGCAGAATCCTTTAATGCCTGGAGAATTATGTAAGAAAGTTCCATGAGTTATTGGAAACTGTGCACAACAATGTAGTAACTAAAGCTTTCCCAATGTTCTCTACCATAAGTGCAACGAAAAAGCAAGTGCTACAGGGTTCCACTTCCTGTACTCAGACCCCACTCTGCTGCAAAAAGGAAGGTAGGAGTAAAGAAACGAAGAGCTTCTGTACTACCTTCTCCTCCGCCACCCCCTCAATAGCAGTGTAATGCTAAGCATGCTAACTTGCCCTGTAGTAACATTTTCAAAAGAAGGCCACGGTGGAGAGGAAGGGGGGACTGGAACCGACGATCTCACAAGGTCCCTTACAGCCCTAAACTTCTGTGAATCTGTGTGAAGCAAGAAGTAAGAGCAAGCACAGAATCAGAACAAAGGGGTGGGAGAAGCCCTATGGTGGTCCCCATATGGTTCAAAATTTTGGCTCAACTCCAGCTGCCAACATCTAGAATTGCAGACTATCCCCGTCCTCCCCAGGTTTGAGGAACCTGAGTAGCAAGGGCAATAAAGGAACTGATTCCATCTTGAATGTCTT
>NW_005841866.1:2761256-2779194 GCF_000455745.1 Alligator sinensis
TTCCCTACCCAGGTCACCTAACATCAAGTCCTGTCAGTTGTATGAGAGACTTGAGAGGGACTTGTGGCAGCCAGGCAGCAATGGGCCTGTGAACTGGGCATTCGAGCAGACGAAGTAAGAACCAAGGGAAAGGAGGAGGAATGATGGGAAGACTAGAGAAGTATGCTCCAGTGTCTTGTGGGGACAACATGCTGCCTCCCAATGTCCTGATCAGAAAACCATATGAGGAGGCTTCTTTCCACTCAGATTTGACATCCATCAGTATAACTATTAGCACATACAGTGAAATCAGATGAAGGTCTTTAAAATCTGAGGTAAGTTTTACTATTTAAATTTGATCCAAACTTTCTCTCTTCAGTGGCTCAAATCAAATTTCTAGAATCACGCAACCCTGAATAGTAAAGGTCACCATCTAAATCCACACCTTCCGAAATGTTGGGGTATTTGGTGCTCAGATTTAGCTCCTTAGAAATACCATAAACTTCAGCTTTGCAGCTCATCCATGATCTGAGGTCTGCATTCAGACTCATCTCTAGTCTACAAATACCATACATGCTGTAGTCAGTGTATATTAGCAAATGAAAACCAAAAAAGTCGCACAATAGTAAGATAAAGATCTTGTTGTTTACATTGCAACTTACAGGAAATGGCAATCCTCATCTGTTTCTGGGTGAGCAAAGACCACACTTACATCGAACAAGCTCTAAGTCAAAAAAGAAAGATAATTTGTCAGCCAAATCTGCAGCAACTTCTTTCACAAAAACTTACTGAAATATAGGGAAACAGCAGGAAGGGAGGAGAGGAAGAATATGATGCACCCGAAATAGGAAACTGTTAAATGGGTCACTGAGAAGCTATTTCAGCCCTACATCATGACAACATTTTATGTCTATAGGACCTAAAGACCTTATGAATACTTTACAGGCATCGCTGACTGGAGTCTCACAACAGGCATCAGTCCCATTTTGCACACAGGAGAACCAAGTCAGAGACAGTAACTACCCAAAGCCTATTATGGTCACTAAGCCTAACAAATTGTGGAAAAATTCCATCCCAGTCATTTTTATGAAAAGTTTATTCAGGGATTTAGTTTGCAGTGACTGGAGGCCTTTGAGGCAAAGGCGCTGCAGCCTAGCAGGCAGACAACAGTGCCAGGAACTCCAGAGTAATCACAATTCCACCCCCAATTCCCTCTTTGCCCTTGGGCAAATATGGCTCATTACCTCTGTTATTCAGATACCAACATACCTCAAGAGGGCTGTTGAGAAGATTGGCTAATATTTAAGTGCTCTGGAAATATGTGGGACTAAAAAAGTTAGGCTACAATACTTCTTGGAGTAGTTTAGTGTCTGCGGACTGTAGTGCTTTTGCTGTCTTATATTTTAAGAAATGTGTTTCTTTAAGTTTCCTTCAGTAGAACAGAGAGGTTCTCCATCCATGAAGGAAAAGAGAAGTAGTCTGCCCCTATTTAGGACTGTAGTTTCATGTGAATTACCAGTTCCAGTTAAAGAGTGTGTGGGGGGGATGAGATTGGTGGTAAGTGAGGGGGTGTGAGGAGAAGCTGTGTAGAAACTATAGATTGTTTGGTTTTCCTGGGGATTTGTATGCCCACCTGTGATGCTCATATACTCAACTTGATGGCATTACTGTGTTCATCTATATGGACAAAGCATGATAATTTGTAAATGTTGCATCCGATTGGTTCACTTCAGGGAATATTCTTGGGATCAGTGACTATAATCTTATTGATTCTGGGAGAAACAGAGGATATGTGGAGCTCCTGATGTCCATTTAGCAAAACCACAGCTGAAAGACTGTCTGCAGATCAAACAACTGGTTGCTGGCACTCATTACCCTGCCCCCCCCAGCATATTAACAATGCTTATGCTCCCAACAAAATTTAACGTGTTGACACCTCAAATTACTTCTTTCTCCACCCAAAAACTGGAACCCTTGGCACGCGGGAAAATGGGGATTCCTTCCCAAGACAGACTGATAGCTGCTGTATGGAGGGCCCCGTAAATACTAAACAGCAGGAAGGGTGGCACCCAGCCAGCTTTTGGAGTATAATAGAGGAGTTCAAGGAACCCAATATACCCAACAAGCTTTGCCTACAGAAGTTATGAGGTATGTGATCCTATAGTACTTAGATTTGGTTAACCCCAAGCACCTTATTCCTAGTGAAGATAAGACCAGTGAGACTTCTCCATCTCTAACCAGACTCCATCCACATTAGGAGCAGACGTTACACAAACCAAGGAAAACGATACTACTGAATTACTCATACTCCACCTTTCCATCAGCAGGAACACCCAGCTCCTCAGAGAACAGGGGATGAATAATCCATTTGTATGCTTCTTTCAGCTGAACAATGTCATCTTTTGCCAGTGAAAGTCCCTGTTTTCTGAATCACAAACAAACAAAATAACTTGCATAGGAATCAGTTAGAAACAACTGGACTTGCAACACTTCAGGCTAAGCACAAATAACCAATCACTAGCACAAAACCTGAGTATAAAAAGGACAAAACCATTAAGCATACCAAAGAAAGTGTGAAGGACATGGGGCTGCAGTGTAATTTATTAATACTGTTGCAAAAGATGTTTATATCAGGTTAAATTAACAGAGGTGTTAGGGGAAATAGGAAAGCAAAACAATGCCCCAGACAAAAAGCTTCTGAGTAAACACTTCAAGGTGCATAAGATACAATGCTCAACCTATTAACTTAATATCCTACTCTCTTGAGTTTAACCAAGGTAAACCGCTTATTTTGTCCCAATTTGACAATGCTTCTTTCACCAAAACCAGGACTATCTTCCCTCCAGAGGGCAGAATGAATGTGAAGGGGATGTTCAGGAGAACAGACTCTCATATCAACAGGCCCATGCTGATGAACTGAAGATGTTGCCTTTTCCCACACTGCAGCCCTTCTCCACGGCCCCATCTCACTAGGGAGAAGGCCCTAGGTAGGTTGTGGACACGTTTGTAGACATTTTGCTCTAAAGTTTCCCCCTTTGGCAGCAGAATGAGGTTTGAGCTCAGGATCCATTGCTCTAAGATTCGCTCTTTACCCTTATTCTGTCATCACAATTCACCAATGATCTGAAGCACCGAATTAATTTAACCTAGGGCCTAGTCTAAGAATGGGAGAATCCTATGGCTCTACCTAAGGGGATGCATGCAGATAGACAAAGGTGCAGCTAATCCCCCAATGGAGACACATGGCATCTACTTAAACTGAGTTATTGCAGTATGGGTGGTACCCCAAATACTGAAGGGCAGAAGTATACCTAACTAGGGGTGACAAAGCATTTTTTTAAATGCAGTAAACCCTTTCCAGTGCACTTATCTGGAAGTGTGAGTCAAAAACTGCTTCCCCACCCCTATAAGTGACACTTTAAATAACAAGTCCACCATCAGCCATTGGCCATATTGCTAAGGACTGATGTATTTCATAGGAGCTCACTGTGAGACTGTCTACAGCTGATTTAATAACAAATTTGCTCTTATAAGTAGTAATAACCACACTGCTTTTTTGTTGGTACCATACAAATTTCTTTCCTTAAATTAGGAAAAGAATTGGTTTACTACCTCTAACTCTAAGTTCTCATACTATTAATATCTCACATGGTTCTTGTGACTGAGGTGACCTCCATCAAAAGTCAGTCCAACAACTTCACCAGACTTTGAGGCAAACTGTTCCCCGTCAGAGAAGCCCACGCAGGATACAAGAATCTCTGTAACAACTCCTTTGTAACAACTGCGCAAGGAAGATAATAGGCTGGAGTGAGCAGGAGGTTTGGCTTTTGGAGCCTCCTAATTGTGTGGAAGCTTGCTGGGGAACAGGGACATGTATCAGGGTCCTAAACCACTACCACTGCCTCCCAGCCCTCTATGGCTCTCTCCTACTCCCAAACTCTACAAATCCAAACTACACAGACCTCTTGGCAGATTCTTCTTTTGTTTCTGGAAGGCAAACTATGTTCCCAGTTTTCTGGAGTACTCTTGAGTAGTCTGGAACAAGGAGATGGTCCTTTGAGGGCTGCACTTTCCCCTTATATGCAGAGTACTACTTCAAATCATTAACATAAACAAAACTTTCCCAGAATACCTCCTTTCACTGCATTAACACCTTTCCATCTATATATTATCAAATCTTACATTGCTATCCATATAGTGTATGCTCACTTAACAATAGCTTTCCTGGAAAATGGAAGCTGGAGAAAGCACAGTATTAAGTTTATTCACAATTACTATGATTGTTATCAGATTTCAAGGCTTCATTCAAAGTTGTACCGTATTTCAATTATTTACTGAAGGCACATTATATAGCCGCTATTACAAATTGTTCATAGCCCTATACACTAAATCACTGAGTTGTAGATTATTTAAAACTGTCTCTCTCACAAAGCCTAAACTTACAAATCAGTTTTATCCAAGTTCAAAGAAGCAAAATTGCTTCTTTGAACTTTGTATATGTTAATTATATTATTTCACCCTAAGAAGAAGCCTCCAATGAATCAAATACTTGTGGAAGGTAAATTTATAAGTTTAGACAATTCTACAAAAACACACAATTCAAAGACAATATGTTGACATAAAGCACTCAAAAGCCACACATTAAATATAACCTGTACTGTTATGACAGTAACCAAGGACATTTCTGGAGTAATCATGGATAATTGTTTCCCTTCAAATTGGGAGCGCACAAACTTCAATATTTCAGGTGCCTAGGAAAGGATTCAGAGATGTCTTAAAGTACATGAAACCCATAAACTAGATGACCATGGGTACCCTGCACTGCAAGTTCAGAAGCACTGCCTTGGAGATGCTGCAGTGTCAGTGACGTGCTAATGAGAAAACCTGTTTTAGTTAAAAAAGCTAGGTTGTGAACAAACCACAGCTACAATTAGTAGAAGGATGGATACGAAATTTTTACAGGCAACTACTTGCCAGTCCTGTGCCAAGGTGGATGGATACTGAAAAGGGTTTGTTAGGAAGGTGACAAAAGCATATGAAATGCAGGTTAAAATACAGCTCATCCTAATTCCAAGTCACCTTGTTTACTGGGTCTGATAACTTACTCCAGGTTTATTTTTACTTTAAAGGCAATCAGAAAATCAGGGTTAGAAGGGACCTGAGGAAGTCATCTGGTCCAAACCCCTGGTCCAAAGCAGGACCATCCCCAACTAGCCCCAGCCAAGGCTTTGTCTAGCTGGGGCCTTTAAAAACCTTCAAGGATGGAGATTCCACCACTTGTTCCAGTGTTTTACTTCCCTCCTAGTGAGAAAGTTTTTCCTAATATCTAACCTAAACTTCCCTTGCTGCAACTTGAGATTATTGCTCCTTGGTGCAATCAGCTTGGTATCTCAAGAACAGTCCCAGAGAGATTGCTAGCAGGGACACTTTTTCCTTTTCAAAGCACCTGAGTATGTAGGTGATTCACTGGACTTGGACAAAAATAATTTAGTCATAAATTTCTCTAAATAGCAGTGCATCAGTATCTCATTGCCTTGGCTGTTTTCTGCACCAAAAAAAAATCTTCTCTTTCATGATCTGTAGTAGAAATAGTATAAGAAGTTCCCTATAAAAATTACTCACCCCATTTCCTGTTTTACCAGCAACCAGGCAGCATGCTACAGGCCGTCAGCCACACCCAGGAAGGAGAGAGAGAAAAAATGCAATGAAATCAAGGACTCAGTAACATTCAAATTATCTGACAGCACTGTTGGTACATGCCTATGCTGCAATCCTGCCAGTATTGTTCTGAAGGAAAAACTAATATTTACAAGACACAGGAAACAACTGGAAGTGTTTCCAAGATAACTACTTTTGTTTTGTGTTTTTACTTTAAAGAGACCAACCCATTTCTTAAAAAGCATCCCCTCTCCTTGTAAAGAGAAGTTGTTGCTCTCTTTACAAGTTAGCGGTCCCAAAACACAACAAATGAGAATCCTCATCTCCCCACTGACACACATTCAGAAGCTGAGGTACAGTTTTGGGGGTTTTTTTTAGTTGGATCACTTTTTCACTGTGGCTACTGGAAATCTGTGAGGGGAATTTTAATAAGCTGTCCTGAGCTTTTATAAAGTTCTCAACTTGCAGAGATTTCTCAAATGTTTCACTCAAAATATTTTCTTCAAAAAAGAAACCACACTACTATTTTCGTCAAAGAAATGCATGATTTTACGGCAGCAGAGTAGGCATGTTCAACCATTATAGCTTAAATCACAGTGATACTCTATACCAATGGTGCTTGACTTCCAGTCCACAGGACAGATCCGGTCTGCAGAGCCATGTTATTTGGTCCGTTTGTCTCCCCGTAGGTCCGGAAATTTGGCAGCAGGGAAGTGGTGTTAATTAGTGCCGGCTCCGCTTTGCTGACGCCAAATTTCCAAGCCCTGTATGCTAAATGTCATAGGGCATGGAACCAGTGTGTGACTAGCATACAGGGCCCAGTCCAGCATGCAGGGACACAACCACCTGCTGGACTGGCCTCACGTGCCAGACTGGGCCTACAGATCAGATCCTGCATTAGGACGGACCCCACACCAGTAGTTCAGCCAAAAGGTTAAGCATCACTGCTCTGTCCCAATTAATTGTGTGGAATACCGCAAAGCATCCCAAGACAATCTGGCAAGTGGAAAACTGACAAAAAGCAAAATCTAACCAGCTGAAAGAACTAGTAGTCAAGGAAGAAATGGGAGAAAAATACACAAACTTTCCAAAGCGTATCTACGATTTTCTTGCTTCCCTAATACTGTGCTATCCCCATCATTTGTTTTTATGGCTTTGACTGTGAACCGGTTATTGTAAATTGTCTGCAAGGCCTATCCTTCCATCCTCATCTAAACCCAACCTGAAAATAGGCTTCTCATCCAACAGGTTCTATACAGAAGTCTACTTTTAATCTTTACCATTTTAGATCCATCCAACAAAATTACAGTGTGTGCACCGAAGTGTACGTCTCAAACTGTGTTTTGCACATTCTTCCTGTCATTCCACCCCTCCCTTCTACTTTTGTCACTCTTACCTGCTGTTACCCATGACATTTCGATAATACCTTCTGTGAAAGAGCTAGCACCCCTCGCCATGTTCTGAACTAGCAAAATGCAGGACAAAAAAAAATGATCTTCTGATTTAAGACACTTCTATGGAGAATACATTTAAACACAAAAGCATGCAGAATTTGTTTCAAGAGGGACCTTATTTGTGGCCCTAATTCTAGACCATTTTTCCCTTCTTATAATACCATCTCTGACCCCCTTAATTTAGCTGTGCTCCTAAGTTTGTCTCTCCTACAATTTTTAAATATCCATTTTATGTTTTTATATCAGAATACCCACTTCTGTAATTGGGCCACACCCTGAGCATCACTCTCTCTTATTCTACATTCCACTTAAAGAACAGGTTGAGAACTGCTTTATGGAAGGTATCAGACAAGTCTGAAATTAGGAATTGTATTAGCGTGGCCCTAAGGACAGCCAGATTAACAAAATCCCCAAAAGTTAAACCTTAGCAAGGTGACCAGGGTATGTGTGTGTGGGGGGGGGGTATATTCCAATCAAGTCTAGGTGAATAAAGAGGCAATGCTTTCAATTTTAATTAAACAAACAAGTGTGTTTATGTGTTCCTGGGCCATGATGCTCCTGGATAAATACCATGCACAAGAGCCTATACAAGAAAAATGGATTTAATTACATTTGACTAGAGACCAATATAGATGGTTCTATGTCCTTGCGCAGCACTTACCATAGATGGGGGCGGGAACTTGGGAGGAGGAAACAAAAATAAATAGGAGTTGCTCACATCAATTTTTGGCTCATCTTAACTAAAAATTAGCCTTGCTTGCATGAATTTATGAATGTTTTTACCCCACCCTCTCAATCAGGGAAAAGTGAATGAGCTTCTCATTATGCCTGACATAAAATAAAGACAAGGGAATTGACTGAAGAGAAAATAAACTACCATTATTTAGCAGTCTAAAAAAAAATTCTATCCAATAACTGGTTGAAAATGACATAAAAGAAATAAGGGAACCACTGAAAATACATCCCTTGGAAACATCAAGTTGGGAAGCCACAATTGCATAAGCTTTAATTCTTGTTACTGACAATGTTAATTAGACACATATCTGGACCATCTAAATCAAATGCAAACAACAATTAACATACAGAAAGTCAGATAAATATATCTAAAGATTTACTGATGGAACAAATCTAATTCTTCACACACAAATCATTTTAAAAAAATCAAATTCTGATAACTGTTAATGGATTCATGTTAGCTTGACAACGGATCCCAAGCGGAGTTCTATTGGGGTCTGGTCTGGAACCAATGTTGTTTAACGTTTTTATTCAATGACCCACATGCCAGAATGTACAGTATACTAATCAAACTTGCAGAAGTCACTCTTAGGTTTACATCTGCACATATAAAACAAATCACACTTTTAGCCTGACACCAGCCCCTACCTCCTCTGTTAAATCACTTCCACTTTTAGCTGAATCCACAGGTAAGAGAAATGTGAGAACAGCTGAGGAATGGAGGGAGTGATGTTACTTACAAGCAAGAGGTGCCTTTATAAACTATGCAGGGTTCACTAGCTACCACTCCTCTCAGGATTACTGGTTGCCATCATGTCTTCAGCTGCTCCAAGCAGCTCTTCCATGGATCACAGATTCTGCTGTTACACCTCCTCCCGCTGGGGTAGGGGAAGGAGATTTTAGTAGTAGTGTACGACTAAAACAGGCCACTTCATCTCATCTCTATGCTACTGATACTTCTGACCCACAGACTCTCATGTTCCTCCTCTAACCTCACATACATTGACAAACTCACACAACATAACTCATCTGTTCCCTGGATAAGAGGGGGAGGAGATCATCTTTTCAGAGATGATCCCAAAGCATCCCCTGGGGTTCTCCTGCCAAGAAAAAAACCAAACCATTCAAGTGTGAATCATCTGACTAAAAACAGAGTTAACATGAGCTCTCAGTACAAAAGGACAGCAAAAGATATGAAAGAATCAGCAGGAGCACTTGACCACTTTCCATCCTTAAGAGAAGATGATCATCCACTAGTGACGTCAGTGCAGTTTGTTTCCAATACTCATGCCAAAACCCAATTGGGGGAAAAATAAGAAGCAAAGAACCCAAGGCTTCCCAAGAAGAGTAAAGCTGCTTGTACCACCTTAAACTTCCAAAGGCACACCGTCCCTTAGCTTCAGTACAAGCTAATTATTCTTAGAGATGCAAACGTTTTAATCACTTTCTGTGAACTACTGGACCACAGTAAACCTTAGATCTTGCATTTGCACCCAGTCAAGTGAATCTTGTTACTGTGCAGCAAGTAATCTGTCATTTCACTGTTGGATTGATCCAAAAGTCCACTGAAGTTAACTGGAATCTTTTCACTGACTTCAGTGGGCTTTTGTATTAGAAGAAATGGTAGATTCCAAAAAGGATCTCATGAAGACTGAGTTCAATTGATCAGCTTTATAAAGGAAGTCAATTATTCAACCTCAAAGCTGTATTTTCAAACTCAAAGGCTTGAGCAAGCGAGGTGTCAAAAGAAGGGATAATATAGTGTCCACCTTTAATGAGAGAAAAAAGGAGGATCAGGGAAACAGACTAGTCAGTTCAATTTCAATACTTGAGAAGTTACAAAGCAATTAATAAAACATTGAATGTACAGATATGTGGTGAATAAAGGAGCAATCACTATAATTCAACATGAATTTGTGACAAATATATCATGTCTAATTAACTGCATTACCTTCCTTGAGAAGGTCATTCATGTCCATAATATATCTCAATTTTAGTAACTCCCACCTGCTAGTCTTATAAGACAGGACAGTGTTGGTACATAACATTAGCTGGATACATAATTGGTTGGATAACCAAAGTGAGTAACAGTTAAAGGATTAATGTTAGACTGGCAAGGGATCCCAAATGGGGTCCCACTAGGGTCTGGTGTGGGATCAGTGTTGTTAATGTTTTTTATTAAATGACCTAAATGCCAAAATGCAAAGTGTACTACTAAAATTTGCAGAAGACACAAAACTGGGAGGCACTCCAAGCATTTTGGAGGATAGTTTTAAAATTTAAAGGGATTTTAATAAATTGGAGAACTGGGCTCTAGGCAACAAAATGAAATTCAACAAAGACATGCAAAGGCTGCTACGTGTGAAGAAAAAGTAAATACATTAAATAGAATGAGGATAAGTGGCCTGGCACTAGCACTGCTGAAAAGGATCTGGGGGTGATGACATAAGTTAACAGTTCAAAGCTGTCACAAAGACAACAAATGCAATTTTGGGCTACATCGATAGAAGATATAAAGTTAAAATACCCTTTCTTCCTTTTTCTCACCATCAAACACTGTGTGGCTGATCAAGTTTAAACAGCTCTGTCAGTCTTGCAGTACATACTTGTATCAATACAAACTCTGGAGAGCCAATCTTATGATGTTTTCGTCTGTAAAACTGCCACTAAACTTGATAATATTGCTGAGGATGAAAAAAGTCAGTTCCTAAGCAGTTTAATTCCCTTTGTTCTCCTTGAGCCTTATATCTTGAAATCATTATGTTTTGTTTGGCTTTAAAGGGTTAAACTAACCAGTCCTAAATCCAGCTAAACCAACAAACCAAGTCCAACTAACCACTCATAAGAAAAACCTGAAATCAAGCATTCTGTCAATTTAATATTTGATAAAGACCGCATCAAGGATCTCTCTCTCTCTCTCTTAGTGATGCAAGCAATAATTTCATTAGTAGCTATTACATGAACTAAATAATCTAGTAGGTCTTTTACATCTCTTATTATGTCCTCCTGTTCCATCTAAAAGAATAAACATAGAGCTCATCTTGCCATGAAAAAAATAGATGTTTAAACTAGAGCTAGAAATATTGGACAGGAGGAGAAGAGGGAATAAGAATTCATAAAACTTTGTTAGACACACAATATACTAACCAATGCACCCACTATATCATTATTAGAGAAGAAAAATGTAGTTGTACTGATGGAATATTGTTTACTCGAACTCACTATGCCTGATTCATTATACTGTACATGTAGAGTACATGATTAAGAGTGCCTCACAAGATACATGAAGTATATCTTAATCTTGTTTGCTTAATAACCCAGGTTAAATCATAAATAAAAAGAGTCTCCAATTGAAATGCCCAGAAAACATATTTGAACCGGAGATATGTTGACTACAGAACACAGTTGTAGACTGCGGCACTTGTCAGTATCATATTTACACATACTTGCGCATATTCCTCGATTTAAATAGCAGGTAGCTTCTGTATTTATATTGTATAATTATAACTATCTCCAAAACAGAAAAAAGAAAACCATGCCTAGTTTCTAAGAAACTTTCCCCAGAGAGTTAATTATATTAAATGAGACCATGAGTCAAATTTCATCTCCCACTTCCTCGTAATTTCAAAAGTGAAAAAAGAAAAATTAGAGTTGCACAGAATTAGCAGATATCAATTTCATCATTGATGGCCTGGCCTGGCTCACTCTTCCCCTTCAAGGGTGGGAGCCAAGCGATGGGTGTGTCTAGTGGTCTAAGCATAGGGGTGAGAGTCAACATTTCCTGAATACTAATTACAGCTCACAGACTTCCTCTCTAAACTTGGTCAAATTCTTTACATTGATATCTTCGTTCACTCACTCTTTCTTTCTCCCCTCACATCCCTCCATTTTAGGAATATTGTGGAAACAAGTCACGTTTGCAAAGCAGTTAGAAAAAGGCTCATTACAGAACTCGGACCTGCAAGGAAGTGTCTAGGAGACAACACATTTCTGGAGTGCGTCAACAGAGTCACTGCATTGATTATAAGCTGCAGGTTATTATTTTACTGCTGTGCGAGGGATCATGGAAGCCATATTTAAAGTACTCGGTACAGTCCCAGGAAACTTATTAGAAAAGAGATGAGGAGGGGGAATTCCATGAGGTAGAAAGATCTGTAGGGAGTAATGACTGCAGATGATACAAGGCTACTTGCATGAATGTCCGGTACTCAGATGACAATCTATCTCAAGGAAGACCAAACAGAAAAGTAATTTTAGTAGACTTCTTTATGTAAGAAACAGTTAATACTCTCCTCACCAAGACCATGACTTATCCCACACACAAATGGATTCTACATCAATAGTTCCCAACCTTGTTAGACTCAAAGCACCCCTCAGAAAATGTTAGATCTTCATTTCATCTAGAACAGAGCTGTCCAACTGGCAGCCTGAGAGGAATTAACATGCAGCCCCTGGGCTCCCACCAAGCTGCTGCTGCCCTTATCACCCAAGCAGCAGCAGGGGTATCAGGGCTTCCCCTCCCTCCTGTGGCTTCTGCTGCATGCCCCCATCCCAGGGGCTGGGGTGGGACAGCCTACACCCCAAAGCACCTGTGCAGCAGCTGCAGCGGGAACCCCATGGATAGGCAGCCAAAAGTAAGGCAGGCACTGTGCCTAGGGCTGGGGGGCAGGGTGGGAAGGTGAGCATCCACCTGCCCACATGTGCAGTGCAGCTGGGGGGAGCATCTGCATACACACATGGCGTGCAGCCTGGGGGGCAGGCCTGTGGCCCCCACAGCATGCAGCCACCAGGGGTGCAGCCCCCAGCTGCTAAGAAGTTGGACAGCCCTCACCTAACACATTATCTAAAGGCTGTATCTGAAACCTTTCTTAACAGCAGTCAACTTTTCCACTGTAACAGGATGAAACTTCTGTCATGCAAATGGTCAATGAATAGGAGGCCAACTTTGAGGTGTCTTTCTACCCTCAAACTGCGTATGTTCTTCTGCAATACGGTATGAAAGAATTAAGAGAAAGTTAACAAAAGGTGCACCTGTACAACACAATTTTTTCAAATATGGATAACTTACCTAATGTTCTCCAGAATAAGGCATGTTAATGCCATATAAATAAATAAAACTTGTACAAATACAAAACATTTAATAGAACTGTGACTTGCACAGTAATATTAAAATATTCAGAAGAAAGATATTGGTTGCTGAATTCTTAATTTTCTTAGTCAGTCTTCCCAAGTCATATTTACAGACTGAAAGACATGTAACACAGACTCTGTGCATCTGGGGACTTGAAAGAACTCAGCAAAAGAAAATCATGCAAGTACAACTATGTTCCTTTTCCATTTGTGGTCAATATTCTTTCTATATTTTAGCAACAGTAACTCTACTTGCTCCGCCTAAAGTAAAAGTGCAACCAATTCAGATTTGCAATGCAATAATGCCCTCTACTGAGTCATTCTGGAAAGACAGTATTTCCTTGCATTCATATATTTTGGACTGTGAAGCCACAAAAGCAGACTTGAGACGATACGACAAACTCAAACTATGGTAGCGTAAGAGTGATGTTGTAGCCGTGATGGTCTAGAAATTTTATGTCAGACAAGGGTTTCTTAGAGTGGTATCTTTTATTGGACTGAGGGAGAATGTCTTGTATTCAAAAGTTTATTTAACTCTATCCCAACTACACAGCTGGTCTAATAAAAGATATCAGCCAAAGAAATCCTTTACAGGTGCACGGATACATCGGTCCGATATCGGATTGGTACCAATATAAAAAAACCTGGCTGTATCAGATATCAGTTCAATGGGGCCAATAATTTGGCCGATAAATGCCCGTGCTGTGTGCAGCTGCAGTGCAGCACTCAGGCAGCAAGCAGCCCAGCTGGCAGTGTGGAGAGCTGCCTCCAGCTGGTAAGTCCATTGTGGTGGAAGGGGAGGGGAGAGGGAAGGTGCGTGGGGGAGCAGATCAATGCCCCCTGCAGTGAGGGATGGGGCAGCTCCAAGCCCAGACCCCTCCCAAGAAGAGTCCCGCACAGGCCTGGCTGCAGCCCGCCCCACATAGATCTGGAGGCATGTGCCTCCCCCGCCCCCCATGCCCTCCCGGCGTGCAAGCAGCAGCAGGAGCAGCACCCCCCTGCTATGAGCCGCGGCTCTGCCCCACCCCTCTTCCTCCCCCACCTGGGCAGCGCCTGCCCCTGCCCCCTCTCTCACTGCGGGGGGCATTGATTTTCCCCTCCCATGCCCCCTTCCTCCCTCCCCCCCTTCCACCACACCGGATTTACCAGCTGGAGGCATCTGTATTGGAAATCAGATTGGTATCGGCCGATATGCTTCCTTAAATATCAGCTATCGGCCCCAAAAATCTGTATAGGTGCACTCCTAAAATCCGTTTCTCACAAATGCAAATTATAGCAGAAAAGTCCTGTCTCCCTGAAAAATATTTCTGGTGGATGATGGAAGTAAAATTAAGAACCTGATGACACATGTTACGATTAGGGCTCTAGCCACAATTCAACCCATTTCTTTGGGCCTCATGATACTAAGACAATTACCAGACTGAAGGAAGGACCCAGAAGTAGGGAGAGGAAGAAAGTAGACTGAGGTAAGGATGGGGAATGGGAGGCAGCGTGTGGGGACAGAGCACAAGAGAGCATGAGAGAGAGCAAGAGCTGAATCAGTGGAAGGTGCTGAATATACCCAACTCTGACAATTCAGGCCCCTTATTTGAGGTTCTAAATATAGTCTTAGGAGGCTCAGTGCAGGCATTAATTCTTTGGAAATCTTAGCTAACATGTAGACATCCAAGGGCATTGGCACCTGAACTAGTTGCTGGGAGGTAAAAGAGGGCAAGGCGCTACAGCACATCGTCAGCCCCCTAGTAATGAACTGCCACTGTGCTACAAATCAAATGAAAGCCACCCCATACCAGTTTAGCCCTCTTTCACTGAGGAACATGCTATTACACATTAGCTGTCACTTTTTGTGGAGTAAGAGTATGCACATGGGAACTTACCAGGGAACTGCTGTCCTCCTTTGCCTTCCAGTAACCGTTTCACGTCCTATGCCCCTACAGAATCTACTGGATGTATACACAAATGCCCACATTCTCATCCACCTTGTAACGTAACTGCTTCTGGATATAATTCATTCTTGGATGGCAACAGAACTAAGGGGGGAGGAGTCACAAGAGAAAACCAAGCCAAAAAGAAAAGACATAATCAACTATTTTTTGTACTGACCTACCAGATACAGTGGCTGCTGAACAGAATAGACCAACTCGACTCCTCAATGTGACTTGAAGACAAATCCCACAGCCCATGTGAACTGCAGAAGCAGTTTAAGTAATCAGAAGGTAATTCTGCCACTACAATTTTCTTAAAATACCAAAGCTTCCACCCCTAAAGGGATGGAAACAAACTCTACGGAGTTAAGGGGGTGGAGATAACAGAAGAAATTGCCAGGTATCAGCTGCTCTACAGCAAGTTGTGCCCGACTGATCCTATCCCCTAGTAAAATGAAAGGTAAACTGGTACAGTTTATCCCTGCTCTAATCATTCAGTGGTAAGCTGTTCTGGTTTATCTTCTACTTACTGCAGGGCAGGAGCAGACACACAAAACAGCTACAGATGATCAGCTAAAGTGTAAACAATCCTGTTCTCTCTTTCTCCTCTCATCCTTTGACTGTAACATTTTTGTTTATCCATACCCTCAGTAAAATTGCCAAGGATCCCTTAGTGAGCAAAGTGTCTGAGACGTTAGTTTTCTGCATAATCTAAAAAGACATCCTCTTCATTCCATTATGCTTACTGAATAATTGTACTACATCTTATACAGAATTTATAAGTAGCCCTAAGCATTTATGGGTTGCCATTCACAGAAAGCAGATGGACACTATAACTAATACACCTAATAAAGTATGTTTTAGTTTACAGTATATTGCATATTCTGCTGATTCTCTTGTAAATTACTGGGCTTTCACATGACCAAACAGTTCAAGTTTGATAAAAAAAAATTCCACTAAATGTAGTGCTTCACATCTGCATTCATCTAAATTTCCAACAATGCCAACATTAGGTAACCAGGAAGACTATTAAAATATATGTAGTTTTACATCATCTACAATGCTGTAGAGCTAGAGGGTTCATCTTCACATTCCTTCATTTGTATTCTGCACTACCAATTACCATCTATTTCAGGAAAGGTACCAGCTGTGCAGTTCCTTCCCCAAGACATAGAGCTGGTGTCTACACCAAAGGGAACTATACACCAAGGTTTTAAAGAAACTCCTTTTAGGTTTCCATATTTAAAGAAGCTCCAATGTCCACTGAAAAAAACATGAAAGAAACCTGCACTCCCTCAGATCACTCCTGAGGAAGATTACATGGTAAAAAAACAAACAAAAAAACCCCCATTGCCTACATTTTCCTTTTTTAGCAAGCATTTAAAACAATGCTTTACTTTGAAGCAAAAGCAATTCAATTCATGCCTTCTGTGGTTTTCATGTTTCCCAAGCCACTTTATTTATTCTTACGTGCTTAAATTAAGATGATGAACAAAGGTGTCTGTAAACACTTACCTCCCTTACAGACAGCTGTGGTGGAAGGGACACAGAAAATACAAAGCTGGTAAACTCATACTCTGCGGAATTAACATTTTGGCACACCTGCAAAAGAGAGATTTTAACAGGACTCTACAGAAAAGGAGATGAGCAGATAATCTTTTAAGATATCCTTCAGTCTAGTGTAATCACTGTAAACCTTCTATAAAAGTACTTTTTGGTACACATTAAACATGCAAAATGACCGTAAAACCACTAAACTCTATTCAGTTAATGAAAGCACCAATACAGGTTCCTTTAGAGACTAATTTACAAGCAGATTTTATTGTCATCACAATATATCCTCATTGCTCTGGCATTATAAAAGAAACCCAGCTCAGTATTTTATGTTGAAACAAATTGTTTAAAAAAAAAAGTCAGCAAAGGGAATAATCCCACAGTGACAGATGGATGAAACAAATGACCTAGAGTCTTTTCCATTGCTCACTGAAGCAATTTCTGCAATAATGCAAATGTAGAAGTCCCTAAGACAGGACAAAAAACCCAAGTTACTACAGTAGTTTTTTGAAGAATGTGCCTGTGAATTAACAGAGATGGAATATTTTATTTTTTTAAGAGCAAATGTCTATGGTTTCTCAGGATTAGCATATAATTCTTATAAGAAAAGAAGCATCTGAGCCCAGATTTCTATTGCTTTGAATATAAAATAATACTTTTGTCCAAAATAAATAAAATAAAATAGCCCAGTGTTGCTCATCAACATCCCAGCCTGAGAAATGACCCAAAAAATAATTACTGTGGCTGCACCTCTTCTTCCCCCATACTCTCCCTACCTCTCCCCCCCCCCAAAAGTTCCTGTTCCTAATCCTTCAAATTAATTATTGCTGCAACCAAGTAAACAGAAGTTCTGAGTCTGTTCCCACAAGTCACGAGACTAGCCAAAAATTAATACATTTCAGACACGTTTTCCTGTTCTGGTGCTGGGGCCATGGGGTTCCCATTTTCATGCTTTTTTCCCAGCAGCTAAAAGGTGTCACTATTTTTTTTTCTTTGTAACAACAGCTGAGATGCTCAGGTTTTACATGACTTCAGAATTTGAAGCAAGATGCAGAAAGCTTTCAATAATTACCCCGTTTGGCAAAACTATGCCACTGCCCCCCTGCAACATCCTCTCTCCCACAGCCCATCAATACAAAAGCCCTTCAGGAACCTGATTATAGTGCTGCAACAGCAGGTCCCAACAAAGATGGAATCAGGCATGACTCAGTCACCCAAGATTACAAGTATGGTCCAGCTGGAAATTTGTCAGCAAGTCTGCTCTGGGTTCATCCCCAGACCCTGCTCTTTGCTAGGGCTGTCTTACATGCACACTTTAGGGTCTGGAGCATGTCAACAGACTCAGATGGGTGAGGCATGCTCAGTGTCATTCATAGATTCATAGATGCTAGGGTTGGAAGGGACCTCAGTAGATCATAGAGTCCGACCCCCTGCATAGGCAGGGAAGAGGGCTGGGTTCAGATGACCCCAGCCAGATGCCTATCTAACCTCCTCTTGAAGACC
>NW_005841866.1:2780217-2781267 GCF_000455745.1 Alligator sinensis
CCTGGGTCCTCCTTCCTCCCCTTCTTGAAAATGGGGACCACATTGGCCCTTTTCCAGTCCTCCAGTACCTGGCCCATACACCATGAGTGTTCAAATATTCCCACCAGTGGCTGTGCAATGATGTCAGCCAGTGCCTTCAGTACCCTCAGATGGAGTTCATCCGGGCCTGCCGACTTAAAGGCATCCAGTTCCTCCAAGTGACCCTGCACCATCTCAGGGTCTACGCTTGGTAGTCTGGCATCCTGCTGCTGCCTCTCTACAATCCCAGTGAGAGCCTTGTCCTGCCCCTCACTTAGGAACACAGAGGCAAAGAATTCGTTGAGGAGTTCAGCCTTGTCCCCCCTGTCCGTTACCAATTGCTTCTGCCCATTTAGCAGGGGTCCTATTCCACCCTGGGCCTTCCTTTTACTCCCTATATATCTAAAAAACAATTTTTGTTATCCTTTACTTGGGATGCCATCCTCAGCTCCATGGTAGCTTTTGCCCGTCTAACTGCCTCCCTCGTGCGAGCAAAGGAAGTATACTCCTCTTTGGTAATCTCTCCCCGTTTCCACTTTTTATATGCTCCCCTTTTAGTCCTCAGGCTGCCCTGGATTTCTCTGGTCAGCCAAGGAAGCCTCCTGGCCCATCGGGATCATCTCCCTCTGTGCCTGAAGGATCATTTCCTTAAGGTACAGCCACCCTTCCTGGGCTCCCATCTCTTCAAAACTCCTACTCTGCAGTGCGTCCTTTTCCCACTGAGACAAACCACCAAAGCGGTATAGACAAACCCTCGGTGTCCAGGACAGCAGCACAACCCAGGAGAACTGTAGAGAAAGCACTAGTTATTTTTAAGAAGGGGAATGGACAACCACAGACCCCTCCAAGCTGCAGACTGGCACGGCCATGCAACTGTTGGCAAGCACTGCACACAGCCAAGTGCTGGTTACAAAGGGGAGCTGCTCCACTCCTGCACAAGTGAAAGGGAGAGGATGAGTGGTGGACATGAGGGCATGATGAACATGGTGACTTGGAAAGAAGGAAGAGAAAATCTCATTTGTGAAGAGGGAA
>NW_005841866.1:2781298-2783526 GCF_000455745.1 Alligator sinensis
GAAAGAGCAAATACATGTGCAGATGGATGGCAGGAAACAGAGTAAAGGGGAAGGAATGGGAGTTGGGAGACACTGCTCAGAGGCTTTTAACTGGAGCTCAAGGGAATATTGCATGTGTTTCTATTTAAGCAGACTGTTATGACTCACCACCATGGATTATCCACTGTCCACTGGAGTGCAGCAGCCAACCTTCAAAAGCCTCACTGGTTTAACAGATTCTGTCAGTACCAGGAAGATTCCAGGTTAGATATTCCCTGTCTACGAAACCAGAACCTGTCAAGCAGTAGGAATTTTGAAGGGGACTCATTTTCTTGCCTTTTCTTCTAAGAAAATGCATGTAAATGGATACTGCAGGCAAGAAGCTGATAACTGTCAAATAACTTTTGTCTTCAGCCCTCCACCTTACTCTCCCACCCCAGCCAGATGTTATTTTCAGTATGAACCTTAGGATATTAGCATACCTAACCAGATCTACCTATATTGTGGGAAAAACAGGTTAGCTTACCGACTTACCAACAGATATCATTTATCATACCAATATCCTGGCTCAATTTTTTTCCCCCAAATTTAACAGTGCAATAAAAACCAACTTGTTAGTGCAGAATCCTGTTATCAAACTGGGAAGCTTAACCTGTTCCTTATGGCATACACAATAATGGACCATCAGGGAAATCCATTATTTTGGTGCTGAAGAATCTTTCCATAACTTAACAACCTTGAGAAAACTGGCATTTCTTAATCAAATGCAAAGCATCTTACTGCAACTTAATTAACTCCTGTTAAACTCTTTAAAGTGGGCTGACTAGAGCGGTTGGCTGTAAAACTTCTGCTGTGGGTCCATATTTGGAGCAATGTCCCAAAATCCATATATTTTCAAACGTTAAAAACACTCTGATATTCCAATTAAAAACAGCATCAGCCATATTTTTAAGACAACAATTTTCCCTTTAAAAAGTTCTGTCTTTCTAAATGGATTACAGTCTGACTGGCCATTGCCACCTAGTGGCATAAACATAAAAATAACTCTAAAAATCTGGCTCTATTCATCCCCCTTTCCTTCCCACCCAGCCTGTCTCTCACCCACTGACTCCTCAATTTACATCTTCACTGACTGCCTATCTTGCATGCACACCAGCCTCTGACTTCTCTACTATTCATTCCATCCAGGGAGAGCACACACCAACTGCAGACGCTTCCTCAGCCTGATGAAGGGTTTTTAAACCCAAAAGCTTGCTAACAATTTTTTTCCCCAAGTATTTAAGTTGGTCTAATAAAAGATATCAGATTCACCCAAAGAACCTTGTCTGGCTCTATTCAGACACTCTGCATACCTCATGCCCCCAAATAAGACATAAACCTTGTTTTGAGAAAGATGAATGGATCATGGCTAAATGCTGGCTGGATGCAGGAGGGGAAGAATGTACCTCCCCACTTGCTGCTCAGCCAAAAACTACTGTTAGTTTGGCAGAGGCTATGAAAGGGTTAAATATATCTAGCTTTTGGCTGAGCAGCAAGGGCAAACAGGCTCTGAGCTCTCCTGTATGTGACAAGGGAGGAAACAGTCCCCAGCAGTCATTCCACTATCCCCCATGCCTCCATTTCAATGCAAAAATCAGCTTCCACAGGACACCCCACCCCCATTTTGGATGGCTAATTTGGAAAGGGGGAAGGGAATATGCAAGTAAACATGGGCATTTTGCCAGAAAAAACACTGTTACAGCATGAGTGAATTACATATAACTCTTATAACTCTCTTGTATTGTTGTCTCTCTTTGGTCCCAGATTCTTATCTATGCCAGCAGCTCTCAAATTTTTTTAGGTTCCATGCCCCTTATTGATTTCGAGAGTCATCTAAAAACATAACAGTCTGTCACTACAACCACACTGCAAGCTTTCCAAAAACCTAAGAGTTGTTCTTTGATTTTAATTTTTTCTTCCTTTTCCCTCATTTATATTTGCCATTTGCCTCCTTTTGCTCCCCCAGTACTTCCTCTCATACACCCTCCCAAATTTCCCTGTACATCCCCAGTGAAACATGGGTTTCCCCGTCTAAGAAACATTGGGCTACACTAAATCCAGGGCTCATGTTATTAAATTAACCAGTCCTGTGTGTCAGCTTTAAAAGAAACACTCCCATTCAATCTCACTTCCACATTTCAGTTTGTTCCACAAGCAATTTTACTGTACACACATGATGCTTGCCATGCTCTTCACACCAGATCTCTTTC
>NW_005841866.1:2783557-2795269 GCF_000455745.1 Alligator sinensis
CCCTAACTCATCAACACATTTCACCTGATCATTTGTTGGCTCAGTCTTTCATACCATGCAATGCCTTAGCACTTTTTCCTTAGCCTGTGGTTTTAAATATTTAGTTGATCTAATAAAAGATACCACATCGACCCAAATAACCCTGTCTTTTTAAACATGAAACATTTAACAGGTATTCATACTGCTTTTACATCTCTGTCCATTAAAAATAGCCAGTTACATTAAATGCTGAATAGCACAGCCTTATCAAGTGTACTTTGTGCCTCATTCATTCATTGGTCACAAAGAGAGAGAGAAGGGCCCACCGTGTACAGCCATAATATTTTGTGGTCCATTTTTGAAGGTCCAGTGGAGTTGCTGACAGAGCATTAGGAGGTTTCAAAGAAAAAGGACAGAAATGTTTCACTATCTGGACTTCAGAAGGTTCAAGCTTCACCTATTTACCCAGACTCATCAGTTACATTAGAGCAAGGCCAGAGTAGAATGATCTTTGAGTTGCCCATGAATAATTCCAACTTGTTGACTGTATATGAGGTATCCAGATACCATGCCAAACAGTGTTAGCAACTGAATGATTCCAGCTACATTAAAATATTTTATGCAATTTCAGTCAACAGCAGATCGGGTCACAATTCAGTTTGCTTCACCATGTCTTGCATTTTTTTAATATCTACTTCTATATGCAACTCATCCTTATTAATGACAATTAAAAAGCCAAATAAAAAAAGCCAGACAACATGGTTTGCACTGCAGGTGCTGGCCAAACACATGCTTAATAGTGCAGGTACTGATCCTTTACCTTTTTAACAAAATCAGCCTCGCAAAATTCCTGAAGAACTCCCAAGCACACATTGCAAACGGTCAGGGTCAAGTTTTCTGGAGCAGCATTCTCATCATTCACCACCAGGGCATGCTGGAGGGCTCCATTCTGATTCAGGTCCTCTGTCCCTTCTGTATTCTCAAGTCTGATTCTCTTAGATGGTGGGTCCGCTGCTTCACTACAACACAGTATGTCCTCTTTATCCTTGCTGTTTTCCAGGAAATCATGCAACTCCCTAAGCAAGTCCTAAGTACAGAAAAGAAGGGTAAAATAAGTGGATTTTCTTCTCAGCTCTCACTGATTAGGCTTTCTCAGCTCTCACTGATTAGTAGGCCTGTGCAAATAGGGAGCATTTGACTAGGATTTGGCCAATTCAGAGGAATTTGGCCAAAACAGTGATTTGATCTGGTGATTCGAATCACTGCCCCCATTCAGTTTGGTGCTGATTCAGATATTTAGATCGGCTGCGGAGAGGCAGGCACAGCTGGGCAGCTGGAAGTTCTCCCGCGGCTCCTTCATCTGTGCTTCCATCTTGGTGCGGGGGGAGCCGTGAGAGAAGCCCCCCTGGCTGCCCTGCCCGGCCCACCCCCACCTGGCCCCAGCCTGATGGTACTTTAAAAAAAAATGAAAAAAAGCTCCGCACTCACCAGCTGCAGCAGCAGGGATCAGGGCCTCTGGAAGCTTGTGGCAGAGCCCCCCAGCACAGTGCTGGGCAGCAAGAATTGCCCCGCCTGCCCCTGCTTGGCACCCACGCAACAGCTGGCACATTGCACGGGTGCAGTGCAGCTCAGCAGGGTGCCGCACACTGTTTGGGAGCTGGGGCGGCTCCAGCAGTCAAGTGGAGTTGGCACCGCTCAGCCCCAGCAGCCCCAGCTCCCATACAGTGCGCAGCGCCCTGCTGAGCTGCACTGCACCCATGCCATGGGGCAGCTGTTGTACAGGTGCCAGGCAGGGGGGGGGAGAAGAGCCGAGGCGATCGCCACTGCCCCATGCTGCAAGTGGGGGATCTGCCACAAGCTCCCACAGGCCCTGATCCCCACTGCTGCAGCTGGTGAATGTGAGCTGGGGCCAGGCAGGGGATAGGGCTGGGCTGGGCTGGGCAGGGCAGCCATGGGGACTTCTCCTGCAGGTCCCTCCGCCCGGGGAGAGGCAGGCACAGCTGTGGGAGAACCTGTAGCTGCCCAGCTGTGCCTGCCTCTCCCTGGCCAATCCGAATCTCCAAATCTCTCCAATCTCTCTGAATCAATTCGGAGAATTCAGATTCAATTCGGACCTTTTAATGGATCTCCCAATTCAATTTGGATTGGGAGATTCGGCCGCTAAATCTCCTCTGAATTAAATCAGCGACCAAAGCTTTGCACAGCCCTACTGATTAGTATTTCCCGGTGCAGGAATTGTTATGACAGGCTTTATTAAATGCCATTCTGAAAGGTGATATTAACTGTTCTAATGTAACTTTAAATAATGTACTTAATAATTACTCTTTTTTTCATAATCTCTACTGAAAATCTAGTTGAAGGATTCAAAACATTCCCAGTTGAAACGTTAACAAGTACAATACAAGCAAATTACATTTTTCTGAACAAAACAGATAAGAACACAGAACCACCATTTACTGGATCAGATCACACGTTCCATCTTGCCTAGTATGCTGTGTCAGAGCAGCAGAGAGTGGATGCTGAAAGGGAGAGTGAACAGGGTACGACCACTGTTTTTTTCCCCACTGTTCGTTTTGCACTTGCAGCCTCCAGCTTTTAAGATTAAGGAAATTCTGATTCAGACACTTTACCCCTAACTCCCATGCTCAATGGCTACTGATGCATCTTTCTTCCAAAAAACTATCCAATCACTTTATGAATCTAATTAAAACATTCGGGGGGGAGGGAGGAAAGAGGAGGGGAGAGAGGGTATGCAAGTAATTTCCACAACATCTTGTGGCAATGAGTTCCACAATATAATTATACACTGTGTGTAAAGATTGAGAATTGCTGACAAAGTGGCAAAAATACTTTGTTGTGGCCCTGTTTTTAGGAAATGTTGTTCCTCTGTAACTTCAGCTGATATCAATGGAAATAGGTGCTCATGATTTTTGAAAACTATGTTCTACACATCTTCGATTACATTGTCATGTAACTCCCACAATCAGTTGCCCAGTGATTACACTAGAGCTTCATTAATTCTCATTTCCTCATAATGCCCTCCGGAAAAAGTGAACAAATGTATGCAACTTGCCAGTAAAGTTTAATAATACGAGCTGAAATGAGATGCTATACCACTAACACTTCAAAATTTTACAGCTTACACATAAGTAAATAATTTTTATAGTAAAACTCAGTTTTACAATACAGTGTAATTGCACTAAAATCACAAGCGTTTGGCACACTTGCTTTTTCCTAAGGTGCAGTTACCCACTTTGGGCAGGAATTAGCAAGTTTTTCTGTACCTTTCATGAAAAGGTAACGAAACCATATGTAGGAGCTAGAGCCTGGGTTTCGGAGTTAGAAGTTCTGGATCCTAATGCCAGCTCAGCTTGCTCTGTCACCTTGGACAAACCACCTAACCTCCTTTCCATCCATATCTCTCCATTTTCATTGAGTACAATGCAATACATGCCTACATCAAGTGGAGGTTCAAGATGTTTAAGCATGTGGAAATCCTTGCCTGAATAATGCTACATATTTATTTGGTATACCTACTGTTACATTTTTTTTAATACATGTTTGACCCAGACTCTTTATTTCTCTAGCACTCAGAACTTTGTCAAGGATGTTGAGAATACAGAGTCCACAATGTTTCCTTGGAACATTTGAAAAAAAACAACTAGTGACTTAAAATTTTCATAGATTGTTAGGGTCGGAAGGGACCTCAGTAGATCATCAAGTCCATCCCCCTGCCCAGGGCAGGAAAGAGCGCTGGGGTCAGATGACCCCAGCTAGGTGCTTGTCTAGTCTCCTCTTAAAGACCTCCTAGGTAGGAGACAGCAGCACCACCTCCCTTGGAAGCCCATTTCAGATTTTGGCAACCCTCACCATAAAGAAATTTTTCCTAATGTCTAATCTGCTCTCTGTCAATTTATGGCCATTGATCCTAGTAACCCCAAGGGACGCCCTGATAAACAGAGTATCCCCTATTCCTTGCTGCCCTCCCCCACACCCCCTGCCACCCCCGATGAATTAGTAGACAGCTACAAGATCCCCTCTCAGCCTTTTTTTGTGGAGGCTGCAGAGATTCAGGTCCTTCAGTATCTCCTCATAGGATCTTATATGTAGGCCTATAACCATACAAGTACCCCTCCTCTGAACCCTCTCAAGGTTATCCACATCCCTCTGGAAGTGCAGTGCCCAGAACTGGATGCAGTACTCCAGCTGCGGTGTTACCAATAGAGGAGAAATATCACCTCCTTAGACCTGCTCATGATGCACCTTCTAATGCATGAAAGAGTGGAGTTGGCTTTACTTATCACTTCGTCACATTGACAACTCATGTTAATTTTGGAGTCAACTATGACTCCAAGATCCCTTTCTGCTGCTGTGATGCTTAGAAAGTCACCTCCCAGCCTGTACATGTGTTGGTGATTAGATGTAGCATTTTGCACTTATCCTTGTTAAACTGCATTCTATTCTGTTCTGCCCACAATCCCAACCTGTCCAAATCTGCCTGAATCCGCTCTCTGCCCTCCGGCATATTTACTTTGCCCCATAATTTGGTGTTGTCAGCAAATTTGGACAGAGTGCTTTCCACGCCCACATCCAAGTCACTGATGAAGATATTGAACAGCACTGGTTCAAGGACTGAACTCTGAGGATCTCCACTGCCCACATTTTTCCAGGTTGAAAATGACCCATCCACCACCACCCTCTGTGTGCGCCCCATAAGCCAATTCTCTACCCTTTTCCCTTTTAAAAGCAATGATTTTTTCTTGAAGCAATTTAACTTATGGTTATTCTCTCAATAACATCCATCTACCACAAGATATTATTGGTAGTGACAAGCACCTATATAGCTCTAGAAACTTACATGGCACTTCAAGAAGGAACAGGTTCCTTGCCCCTAAAAATATATAGGCCTAGATTCCCAAAGGTATTTAAGCACCTACCTCCCTCTGAAATCAATGAATATTAGGTAGCTAAATATTTGTGTGGATATGATCCTTACTATCTAATAGCATGCAGGCACAGCAATTCCCTGTAAGGAGTATACCCAGGGGACAGAGCAATGTACTAGATACCTGTTCCTAGATATGCTGTTAATCTTCACTTTACTTCTCCCCGTCTCAATTTTCCCATCTGTAAAATGGAGATGAGAACAATGACATCCTCTGTGCACCACATTGATATTTAAAGATGCGAAGAGTTGGTATTGTCATGACATCAGGTCAGTGACAGAATAGACTTATCAGACATGAGGAATGGTATCATTGGTAAAGCAGAAATGGTAAAGAAGGATTTCTGGACAAAGTGGGTTTTCAGAATAAATCTCAGAGTAAGGAAACAGACAGGACCATAGGCTGAAAAGGTGTGCAGAAGGACAGCATACAGGAGCCTGGGACCAGAAAGCCACAATGTAGTAAAGAAAGATGACAGTGAGGACAGTTAGCAAAAAAAAGAAAGAGGAGAGGACTGAGATGTAGATGTGGCTATATCAAATGACCTTTCAGAGGTGGAAAAAGAGCTTGCATGTGATGTGGCAAGAAAAAGCAAGTCAGTGGAGGGATTCCCAGGCATGGTGAAGAATGGATCAGAGCTACAAAGCTGGAAAGTTTCCAGAGATTGTGGATGCCAGGAGGATACAAGACCAAGTAGGAAAAAGGGGAAAAGGTTTGTTAACAAGAGAGCTAATGTTCGGACCAGGTTTTAGTAACAGAGACAGGAAACAGTGTCAAATCTTAGGGGGAGACTGATTCCACCCTGTTTCCCTAACCAAAAATGGCATGACACTGAACTCAGGAGCCTCTTACCTGGAGGTAAGAACCTGAAGCTGTCAATGAAGACCAAGAAGGGAGATGGTGATAGTGGAGTAGAAGCAAAAATAAGCAAGTTTAGTTCTGAAGAGCTTGAATTTGAAATGGTGGTGAGACAACCCTGGATAGAAGGGGAGTATGTGAGGAGGGAAGAATTGTTTTGAAAGTTATTTGCACAAGGGAGGCACCAAGAAAATGGAGAATCCAGACAAACAGTATAGAATGGGAAGGAAGGAAATCAAAGGGACAAAGACAGAACCTGAGAGATACCAACAAACAGGAAGAGAGACAAGGGTGAAGAGATATAAAAGGCTCAGGAAATACTCAGCAAAAAACAAAACAAAACAGAAAAGCCAACATCACACCAAGGAAGATCGCTCAGAACAGAGGTGTCCAATACATAACTATTTTAAGAATGCATATTTGCTGACAAATTGAATTTTTTTGCCTTGATCCATAACCTGTGGTTTTTAAACCAAAGTGCTTGAAATACCCTGATCATTACAAGGAAAGCAGAAGGGTGACAGCCTCCCACTGCTTCCACTTCCAACATTATCTAGGAGTGTTCAGTGCACAAATGCCCCTTCTCTGATGCAGCTGCTCAAAAGTACTGCCCCCTGCACTGCGCATGTTTGTACAGAGCCCCAAAGGAAAGGAAGACAGGAATCCGGTTGGCTATGCATTTCTGAAGAGGGCCTAATAACAAATGACTTCTCTGCCCTACAGTACAACTGAAGGCAGCTCAAAAGAAGGAGCAGAAAAGAAGATTAGTTATCCAGGTGACTAATGCCTGGGCAAGGTTTTCAGTAACAAAGACAAAAGAGCAGTGTGTGAAATGATGTACCGGGACTAGAGGAATGAGATGGAAAAGAATCACTGATTAGTTATAATTCCGTAATCCTCTGTCCCAGCACCTGTCAGAACTGTTTAATGCCTGCTCTAATTTGTCCTGCTGTCTCTGGTCCACAAGAAATCTATCAAAAGTGCAGAAAAGGAGACAGAAGAGCCCAAAAGAGCAGCATGTCTACCAGAGAACTGCAGGTAGTTTCTGCTCACTTTATGCTGCCTAACTGGGACAGATTCTCTGGACTACCCCACTCTCTTTGTGCCAGAGTACTGAATACGGTTCCCTGATCATTTTTTAAATAAAATGTCTGGTCCTCAAACTCAGAAGGCTGTACACTGCTGATTTTAAGTCTGATGCATTATGCTGAAAATCAACAGATTCAGAAGTCCTTTAATTCTTCAGACTTTGATAAACTGTGATCCCTATATAGCAATTTGTATGGAACTTCTAGTCTTTATAGACAACAGAGATACCATAATGCTTTTCATAATGATAAAAGTTTGCTGTACGGTTCTTAATCAACTCTTCTCTAGTAACAACTATGCAGAATGATCTATGCTGGTTAGTGTTTACAGTCTACCATAAAGATGGCTGCATTTCAGTGCAGTGGATATGTGCAGAGTTGTACCACTGTAAATGTCATTGTAAGATACTATTAATGCTATTTTCATTTAAGAACTTGGGCCGGAAAATGATATTTCCAGTGTGATACTTTCAGACTTCAATGACAGTAAGTTTAAATTTAAAACATATGCACAAAAAGAAATCTTTATGCTTAGGATATACTTCCAAAGGAGATAATTTGATGCCAGATAAATGTCTAAAAACAATGTTTAAGTTATGCGCAATTTAACAGTCTTTCTTGTTTTGTAATGAAGAAACGTATTACAGATGTCTTGAGATGTGACCTCCCAGTGTTGTGTCCAGGAAGCATATTGTATTAACATTTAGTATAAAATGGCATTACAAACGGGTACAGATAAATGCAGAGACGGTTACTCTGTATTTACCACAGAGAAGAAAACATTCACATCTTTCGAGATCAGATTCAATAATCACACTCCACTGACTGAAATGGTGGCATTCTTCCAATGCATCTATCAATAAAGCTACATTGTAGAAGATAAGAAGCAATGATTTTACCTTAACTTAAGTCTGCTAAACCTCTTCCTCTCAGGCCTGCAGATCCAAGTACTGACACCACCAATAACTGACTGGCGTTCATAAAGTTGCATATTGGAGCAACTAAATTAAGTCCAAGAGAAGTGTAAAAAAGCCCCACACTTTCATGTTCTTATATTTTAATTAAAAAACAAAACAGGAAACCTTGTGTGGACGCCTGTAAGATTCCTGTGATCCCACACAGCAGAATCTGAAAACACATCGTGGGCAAGTGCCAGTATTCAGTAACAGCTGAGCA
This sequence comes from Alligator sinensis, assembly GCF_000455745.1. Lineage (NCBI taxonomy): Eukaryota > Metazoa > Chordata > Crocodylia > Alligatoridae > Alligator > Alligator sinensis. The sequence continues at coordinate 2,791,605 of NW_005841866.1, forward strand.
ACAGGTCTGTCCTTTTCTGTCAGTGAAGACATGCTGGATAACCCTAAAAAATAAAAAAAAAAAAAAAAAAAAGCCAAATATGGATAGTGATTTTAATATTTACCTCCTAAACATAAATTTTCAGAGAATAGAAGCTATTTTAAAACCAACCTCCTCTAAAATAAACTTCATCCATTGCAAACCATAGAAAGATAAACTCATGTGAATAGGACCTTTGGAATCAATGCCCTAGCTTTTAGCTTTTAGATCACAGGTTGGCAACTTTTTTTTTTTTTTTTTGGGGGGGGGCCGACGGGGACACCCAGCTTGGGTCTGAGGCAAGTCAGTACTAGGACTTGGCTACCTCTGCTGCTTCTCCCTGCTGCAAGTCTGCAACAGTGGTGCAGGGAAGCCTCCCCTTTCATCAAAGCCCTGACTGCAGTGTAGTGCAGGGAAAGCTCCCTGCTGAAGCCAGGGCTCCACAAGCCAGATCCAGTCCATGAGCTGTAGGTTGCAGACCTCTGTTCTAGACCTTCAGATTAGTATGATTGGTTTGCTACGGTCTATCTATTCCACTAAATAATATATTATCTATGATAATTATACACATTATAATAATTGTGTATAATATGTAGGCACAGGACTACTGACCCAAAAGGAAACAGCTCTGCTTGCTGGAGGCTAGCAACTGAGACAGCTAGGCAGACTTGCTCCAGAGCTATGCTTCTTCATTCTGGGTGTATCTACACAAGACATTTACTGCAGAGTTGCCTAATATACTCTACAGTAAAAGTCTTGACATACACACATGTAGCCCTATTAGGCCTCAGGAAACTGATAAACTCTGCAGCAGGGTAGTACCTGTAAATACAAGTACTTTCCTGATGTGGAGTTTTTTCATGTGCAGCAGCATTGTTTATAAAGGGAGTTTTAGGATGTCCAAGCCTAACAATGACCACCTAAAAATAAGTCACTTGCTTAAAACTAGAATTCTCCTACAATGACTTTTCTCCTAAAATTATTCTTTTATATGTGGGCATCTGAATTTAAGGGGATTTCAAGAATTTGGAATATCTAAAAAAGGGAGCACTTGGATTTCCAGTGATGCCACAAATAAGGCATTTGCTTAAGCTCATAACCACAGCCTGGCTGACTCCAGCTCAGCCACTTCTGTTTTGAGCTACCAAAATAGCCTCCATCCACAAAAGGAAGAATCAAGAGAAGGGAGAGACAGACAGAAGAGCCCAAGCCTGTTTTCCCATCATCTGTAGGAGGACATCACCTCTCGCAACTAGCCTGAGAAAGAAAGGAGGCATTAAAGAAGCAAAGGAGATTCTTTGAGTAAGGATATAAAAGTGAATTATGTTTCAGAGTGCTCCCAAATGCCACTTTATGAGGCTTCCCAATTATATTTATTATGCAGTTATATTAATGGTACCCAGGTGTCTCAATCAAGGTTAAGTCCCCATGATGTTAGCTGCTATAGACAGCTGGAGAGAGAGAGAATCACTGTCCAAAGAGGTGTATGATCTAAAAGAAAACTAAAACTATACCCCTTAAATTTCATGCTTTACACACACGCACACACACACACAAACGCACAAAGTGTGTGTGCATGTGCAAAGAATGTCTTGCATTCAAAAGCTCTGTTTAACTTTATTTAAACTGCATAGTTGATCCAATAAAAATATGAGCCTAAGAAATTCTTGCCTCTTGTAAAAAGAAAAAAAAAACACACTTAAGATGTATAGTTTGAGTTTATATAGTATATCATTGGGGGGGGGGGGGGGTGCACTGATATACTGGTTGGCTAGCTGATCGGCACCAATAAAGAGAAATGACATTATCGGCTATTGGCTTTTCTTGGTCGCTGTAGCCAATAATTATGGCTGCATGCCCAGAGCACCCTGGTGAGCACAATCCAGTCCCTACATCCCACCACCAGCCCAAGCCCGCAGCATACTACAGGTCCCAGAGAGCAGTGGGAGGGGGTGCTGGCGAGCGGTCACAGGGTGCCAAGCTCAGCAACAAAGGGACTGTTACTGGCTCCTGCTGCCACTGCCACTGCCATGGCAATGCTGCGCATGCTGCAGAAACCTAAGCACCGGGGCTGCCATGGAGACGTTGGGCTGTGCACAGGCAGGGTAAGGCACTGCATGAGGAATATTCCACTCTACCGGGCACCAGGCACCTTTGCAAAAATGGCTTCTCCCTGGCAGCTGCAGGAGCTTGGCTTTGCAGGCTTGGCTTTGCGGCCCAGTGGTGCTGACGTAGTAGACTGCTCTGCAGCTCCCAATGTATCCAGCACTACTGTCCGCACAAGGGTCCGCCCTGCCCATCTAGGACTGCAGCTCAGGGAGCAGGCCTGCAGATAGGAGCTGTGGGTGAAGGGGTGATGCGTGTGGGAATAAGGTGGTCACTGCCTTCCTCATCAAGGGCCAGAGCAGGCAGTTGTGCATGCATGCATGAAATGCAAAACAAACAAAAGGGTTCATTTATGTCAGTAGCTTAAAATACTTGCATTATTATTAAATATTGGTTATGGGATCAGCATCGGCCAATATGCATGCTTAATCATTGGCTGTTGGTATCAGCGAAGAAAATCTTTATCGGTGCACCCCTAGCTATTATTTATACATATTAGGTACTATAAGGCACCTGTCTCCTGAGACAATAGGTCTGAGCTGAGTGACGCATCCACTCATTGAACATCTTTGAATGTGGCCATAGAGCTGAGCTCTTGAGCAGCAGCCCCTTCTGCACTTACCACATGAGAAACTGAAGGAACTGTCACCCAAGAATTGTGACAGCTGTTTAGCAAGCTGATGCCTCACTCAGTGCAAGTCTGTGGTGCTGGGAGACAGACAGATGTCCTATAATGCCTAGAATGTATAGTTTTAGTTCACACACACACACACACACACACAGCCTTAGGGGAGGGCAAACCGGGCAACCACACTTTAGGGGCTCCCAAACTTTTACAACAAATGTCCAACTTGCTTATAGGTCATCAAAATTAAGCCTCAAAAAGGCCCCAAATGACTCTCTTGCCCAGGGCCCCAACAACCCTAAGGCCATCACTGTATACACACGCACACACGTATAACTTATACATAAATACATAAACTACATCATAGTTTATACATAAACTAAATCTATACATCTTAAATGGAATTTTGTTTTGATATCTTCATATACACACACATATACATATAAGGATAACCTCATGTGTTGTAAGTGCAGAAGGAACGATCACTCGATATATACTCCCTGTGTGCATACGCGTCACTCAAGATGCTCCACGTAGGTGTATAGTCACATACAGACATGTACATACGTAGTCACGCACACCCACACATACACCGGTACATGCGTGCGCGCGACCCTACACACCCATGCACGTACACACCTATGCAGGCGGGGGCACGTCTGCGCGCGCGCTCGGATTATTTAACAGGCTTCCAGCTGGGCCTCACCCGCCTTCGCGGGACTGCAAGCTTCAGCCCTAAGCCCCACAGGCCACGTGGCAGCGAAGCCGCGGCGCGCGGGGACGGCGGGGTACGAAGGTCACGCCGCGGCAGCCGCGAACGCGCGCCAGGCCGGGGGCGCCGCCTACCTCCGGGGGCTGCAATAGCCACCGCTGCTAGGGGACCACGCAGCCCTCGCGCCCGGGTGCGCGCGCGCAG